>NW_027204715.1:615000-997500 GCF_024711535.1 Dipodomys merriami | reverse complement strand
AAGCCTTAGAAAGAAAAGTAGTGCAGCACTCAAAGACAGGAGATGCACTGCCCATAACTAGACAGACAGCAGGTCTGCACCTTCCTGGTGCCCAGATTTCTCTCTAGCTGGTTCTCCTCTTACCTTAGCCGCTGGGCTTGTGTTTCCATTGTAGAAAGGAAGCAGGCAGGAGGAAGTAAGGGTCAGGACTCAGGCCTCTGCTCTTCTCTCTCTTGTCAAAGCTCTAGGCTGCTGAGCCTCAGCTGAGCTCTGGGGCCTCATGCTTAACTTGGACGAGTTTAATATGGCAAGTGTATGAATGGAGCCTGGTGAGGTCAGTCCAGGGTCAGCATGACCCCTGGTCTGCTGGGGTCACATTCTCCAGGTGCATGTGAGTGTGGAAGTGCATACACACATGATTCTGTTGTGCCACATGCCTATGGAGGGGGGTGTGTGCATGTGGAGTGGCCCTGTGCGCACACACATGTGCAGGTATGTGCGACCGTGTGCATATGTAAATGTGTTTTTCCTGTGTTCACATACATATACACATGTGTGAGTGTGCACATTGATGTGGAGGTGCACACGTGTGTGCATGTGGACATGTGTGTGAGTGACATGCGCAAATGGATTGCAAGTGTGGGTTGCATTGTGTGGATGGTCAGGTGTACACATCTGTGCATATATAAATGTGTGCATTGTGCAGGTGTGTATAAGTGGTATATATACACAAATGTGGGTATGCATGTGGTGGTGTGCATGTGTGGGTGGACTTTTGTGTACTGTATGTATGTGCACAGTGGTACTATGTGCACATATGTGCATGTATGAATGCGGGTGTGTGTTGTGCATGCATGGGCGATCATATGTGCACACATGAGGGCATACATGTGCATACACAAACATGGGTGTGCACTGTAGGTGGTCATACATATGCACATATATATGCGTGGTTGGTCCTGCACACACACACACCTGTGCATGCATGTGCATGTGTGTGCATATACTAGTGTGGGTGTTCATGTGTATATGAGGTGTGGGGGGTTGGTCTTGTGTGCACATAAATGTTCATGTGTATGCGACTATGCATACATGAGGATGAGTGTGTGTGAGTAGGTGATCCCGTGTGCATGCATGTCTGCACATGTGAGTGTGTGTGAATATGTATGTGCATGTGTGAAGGGGCATGTTTGTACACAGAAGTCCATGTGTGTGGGAGTGTGTGTGATAGTGGTGTGCATGGGCATATGGGTTGTGTGCACTTGTGTGTACATGCTCACGTGTATGGATGTACATGGTTGGGGATGGACACATGGGTGTGGGCTGTGGTACAGGGGCAGATGGGGCACACACTTCTGCTGTGGTACTGACAGCCCGGAATTCCCACCGATAGCCAGCATCAGCCCCACACACGGAGAACACACTGGTAGGAAGAGGACGACACAAAGGTCACAGCCATGGCTCCTGCGTGGGGTCTGAAAACAGCAGACACCAGAGTCCGTGGGTGTGGACAGTGGGGGCCAAGCCTGTGTGACCACCGAGTCAGTGAGTGTGGACAGCGGGGGCCAAGCCTGCGTGACCATCGAGTCAGTGAGTGAGTGTGGACAGCGGGGGCCGAGCCTGCGTGATCACCGAGTCAGTCAGTGAGTGTGGACAGCGGGGGCCAAGCCTGCGTGATCACCAAGTCAGTGGGTGAGTGTGGACAGCGGGGGCCAAGCCTGCGTGACCATCGAGTCAGTGGGTGTGGACAGTGGGGGCCAAGCCTGTGTGACCACTGAGTCCGTGAGTGTGGACAGCGGGGGCCAAGCCTGCGTGACCATCAAGTCAGTGAGTGAGTGTGGACAGCGGGGGCCAAGCCTGCGTGATCACCGAGTCAGTGAGTGTGGACAGCGGGGGCCAAGCCTGCGTGATCACCGAGTCAGTCAGTGTGGACAGCGGGGGCCAAGCCTGCGTGACCATCGAGTCAGTGAGTGAGTGTGGCTGTGATGGCCAGAGCCGGGGTGGGGGGTGTGGGCTTGGGGGTAGGAGTTGGGGGGGGGCTGAGGCGGGGGGGTAGGAGTTGGGGGGGGCTGAGGCAGGGGGGGTAGGAGTTTGGAGGGGGGGCTGAGGCAGGGGGGTAGGAGTTTGGGGGGGCTGAGGCAGGGGGGGTAGGAGTTTGGGGGGGGGCTGAGGCAGGGGAGAAATGAGCCCTGGCCTGGCTCCATGAGAGCTTCTGTCCTCCCGCCACACTGGACTGCATGGCCCTGCGGGCACGGCGCCCCTTCCCCGGCAGGGTTCCAGCCTGGGTGCGGCCACTCACAGCCACTTCCAGGCTCTGTTCTCAGCTCCCCTCCCCCAGCATGTTTGTCCCGAGTGGACGTGGCGGCCGCGTTGAGTGCCCGGGAGTAGGGAGCGGCGTGGGCTCTGCCGCTGTCCCGGGCCACATGCGCCGAGCCCAAGGCTCCTGAGACTGTGCCCTGAGTGGGCTCGCGGCTCCTGTGCCAGAGCAGGAAAGCCAGGCACTGCCAAATCTGGGGTCTGGTGAAGGTGGCACCGCGGCTCTGAGATGGCGCCTGGCACCGTGGAGAAGCAGCAGGTGTGACCAACAGCTTCCTTCCCAGAAACCCCATCCTTTCCTGGGGGCTGACGGTGCAGTCCGGGTCCTGATCCAGCCTTCCTCCTTTCTCTCTTGACCTCTCTTTCTTTCTTGCTTTTGTGTGGTGCTGGGGCTGGAACCCAGGGCCTCGCCCATTCTGATGCAGTGCTGTTCCCTGCGCTGTGCCTCCTGCCTTTCTCCTGCGGAGGTGGGGCCTGGCTGCTGCCCGGGATGCCTTGCATTTGTGACTCATGGGATCGTCCAGCCTTAGTCTCCAGGTGACTGGAACTAAGACACACAGCACCATCTTTGGGGTCACCAATGTTGAGCAACTAGCTTCAGTGTCGGACACCATGAAGGGTGAGGCTGTGAAAGGCGAGATTCGTGCAGTCGGGTGGGTGGACCTTTGAGAAGTGCCGCAGGCTGTGTGAGGCGTGATCACCTCGGCCGGGGCTGAGGCCGGGCCCCTCCAGGCCCAGGGCAGGCAGGACACCCTGGCCAGGCCTGGGACTGCTTTCTGGGCTAGCCCGTGGGGGACAGGACAGGGCGCCGGGCCCCACATCTGGGTGCAGGATCCACTCACAAGTGCGTCCAGCCAGAGTTGCTGCCAGCAACAGGGCCTGTGGGTGCCCCGCTCCTCCACAGCCCCGCCACCTCTCTCCCCTTGCAGGAGCTCAGGGGTGGGGGGCCCACAGGACCTCTGCACCTCTCAGAGGACCAGGGAACGTGTCACACCTCCAAAATTAACACAGTTAAAATCAGTCCAGTGGAGGGTCCCCAAAACGGAACTGAGCAGTACTGGAGCGTGGGAGGAAGGTCTGCAGCACCCCGGGATGGCACTCCAGGGGCAGAAGGAACGGTGCGAACTCTGCCCCAGTTAGTAAGTTAGCAATTCTGAGATCACGCTGCGTGTGTTCCAGAGCTGAACAAGCAAACAAACACATTATGGGTAATCAGAACCAGCTACATAATTTGTGGGGCCCTGTGCAAATGAGAACGCAGGGACCTTGCTCGAGCTCATGGGGCGCCAGGATGAGCAGCAGCACTGCACGGTCCTCCCGAGCACCGGGCAGGCCCACGGGCCGTGGGCGAGGCACAGGGAAAGGCTGACAGCAGGCCCCAGGGCCAGCTTTGCTGCTCGGCTTGGATGGCTCACACGTGTGGATGACTGAATGCGCAGGGTGGAATTAGACACAGATGTTGGTGGTGCAGATCGAGTCTCCCCACCCCCAAAGGCCCCAAATAGAGACATCTCAGGAGCCGTGGGCACACTCAGCTTGCAGTTTATCCTATTTCTTATCATTATTAATCATCATCATCTGTAAGGCGTTGTGCCAGGGGCTCTCAGCGCATCAGCTTCTGAGCACGCTGCATCTCGCAGGCTGCGGCTTCTAACATCACGCTCCTGTCAGAGGTACACAGCCCCCTGGCAGAACCGAGGAGGGACCGGGCTCTGACCCGGAACTCCTCGTGGGCTACACATACAGCAGGGCTCCTAGAGGCGGTCCTAAAGGAGACAGACAGCCTGAAGGCCAGGGGAGGCCAGACCTGAACCCACTGGGCAAAAGAATAAACTACAGCAATGAACACATCCATCTACTAAGGCTAGATGTCCAGACCTAACTAGGAAGGTGGGAGGTAGCTGACAAATGGATGGATTGTAATAGGTAGGTGATTGATAGATGGTATAGATAATAGATGACGCTGAGATAGATAGATAGATAGACAGACAGACAAGTAGACAGGCAGGTAGGGAGGAGGGACTGTGAATGCTGGTCCTCTCAGCGTTCCCATCACAGGTGCTAAAGGGGAGGCGGTACCCACGTGTGGCCACTTGACAAATCACACAGTAACAATGGTGTGGGGCAGAATCGAGGCTCTGAGTTCAATCCCCAGTACCACACACACACACACACACACACACACACACACACACACACACACACACACACACACACACCCATGGGACGTGGGATGTAAGAATGGAAGGAATGGGCTGGGAAGGTGGCTCAGTGGTAGAGCGCTTGCCTCGCATGAATGAGGCCCTGGGTTCCATTCCTCAGCACCACATAAGCAGAAAAAGCCGGAAGTGGCGCTGTGGCTCAAGTGGTAGAGCGCTAGCCTTGAGCTGAAGAGCTGAGGGGCAGCGCCCAGGCCCAGAGTTCAATCCCCATGACCGGACCCCCCCCCCCCCAAGAAGAAGAATGGAAGGAAGAGGGCAGCGGTAGGAGGCTGGGAGGGCTCCTGCCGGGCATCTTGGCAGGGTCAGGCACAGCCCACTGCCCCGGGCGGAGCGTGAGGGGGGCCTGGGACATGGCATGGGTTGGGCGCGTGAGGAGCCCCAGCCTGACGAGGAGGCGCCGCGTGCTTCCCGCGTGTTGCCGCCGTCCTCCCGCGTGTTGGAGGCGCCACCCCTCGGCACCTGCCCTAGACGGGTGCTGATGTGCGGCGGCGTGGCCGGGCTGCGGGACCAGGGGCCGGATGCGCAGCGGCGTGGCCGGGCTGCGGGACCAGGGGACGGGAACAGGGCTTTCAGGGCTGTCAGCAGAGCGCTCTGGCACCCTGTCCTGACTTTGAGCTCTGCATTGTGGTTGTGTCAGATGCTGGCTTTGGCAGAAGCTGGATGCTAATACACGGGCATTCTTTGTACAGTGTGCAACATTCCTGTAAGTCTGGTAACCGTTCAAGTGGATGACCAAAATGTGAAACAATGCAAACAGGACAGCGCCTGTTCAAAAGCCATTTGGGCCAGGCACTGCGGCTCACACCTGTAACCCAAGCTGCCTGGGAGGCTGAGATCTGAAGGTTCAGAGTCACAGGGAAAGATGGTGAGACTCCTGCCCAGTGAACCACTAACAAGGCTTGACGTGGCGCTGTGGCTCAAGTGGTAGTGGTGGCCTTGAGCGCCCGCCAGCACTCTGGTTTGAACCCCGGGCCTGGGCACTGTCCCTTAGCTTTTGGCTCAAGGCACACTCACACGCGTGCACACACACAGAGTAATTTTTTTTTAATTTTTTTATTGTAAAGATTCTATACAGAGGGTTACAGTTACATGAGTGGGGTAATGAGTACACTTCCTCTTGAACATTGTTACCCCCTCCATTGTTTTCTCCCTACCATCCCCTCCCTCCCTCCCTTCCCCAAGGTTCTTTTTTTTTTTTTTTTTTTTTTTTTGATTGTGATTAAGTGATTACTTAATTTCCGGAAATTCACAGTATTGTGGAATAATGATGCTCATTTAAAGTCACAGGTTCATTCTAACTTTCCTGGAGCAAATTGTCTATCACAGTCTGTAATATATAACGGTGTTCATATGTTATATACCATACACGTGATCAGCAGCATGGGGATATTTAGTAGTGGTTCAACCAGATGAGTGGGAGTTCTTTGTTTCTTAAGTCCTGTTAGTTTTGTCATATCACCTAACATTTTGGATTTATCATCCGCTTATCAGGGAGACCATGTACTGTTTGTCTCTTCGTTCTTGGCTTACCTCGCTCAACATGATTCCTTCTAGCTCCATCCATTTCCCTGCAAATGCCATTATTTTGTCATTTCTAATGGCTGCATAATATTCCATTGTGTATAGATACCACAATTTTTGGATCCATTCATCTGTGGTGGGGCATCTAGGTTGTTTCCATATCCTAGCTATTGTGAACAGTGCTGCAATAAACATGGAGGTGCACGTGTCCTTGTATATTGGTTCCTGTTGTTCAGGGTAGATGCCTAGAAGTGGTATGACTGGGTCGTAAGGGAGGTCAATCTTTAGCTTTCTAAGGACCCTCCAGACTGCTTTCCAAAGTGGTTGTATGAGTGTACATTCCCACCAGCAGTGTAATAGCGTTCCTCGTTCTCCACATCCCCTCCAGCATTTGTCGTTGGCTGATTTGTGGATGTGGGACATTCTGACTGGGGTAAGGTGGTATCTCAGGGTTGTCTTTATTTGCATTTCCTTCACCACCAGGGATGATGAACATTTCCTCATGTGTTTCTTTGCCATTTTTATTTCTTCATTTGAGAAGTCCCTCTTTAGTTCCCTTGCCCATTTAGTAATTGGTTTGTTAGGTTTGGGAGGGATTAGTTTCTTGAGTTCCCTGTATATACAGGATGTTAACCCCTTGTCTGATATATTGCTGGTAAATATTTTTTCCCAATTAGTTGGTTGTCTTTCTAGCTTGGTTGCGATAGCTTTATTTGTGCAGAAGCTTTTTATTTTAAGGTAGTCCCATTTGTCGAGTCTCTCTCCAATTTGTTGTGACCCTGGGACTCTGTTCAGGAAGTTCCTTCCTGTGCCTATTAGTTCAAGTGTCTCTCCTACTCTGTCCTGCAGTAGTTTCAGAGATTCAGGTTTAATGTTAAGGTCTTTAATCCATTTTGAGTTGATGTTGGTGCATGGTGATAGGCTGGGGTCCACTTTTAGTTTTCTGCATGTGGCTGCCCAGTTTTCCCAGCACCAGCGGTTGAAGAGGCTGTGTTTCTTCCATTGTATGTCTTTGGCTCCTTTGTCGAATATCAGCTGGCTGTAGGCCTGTGGATTTATTTCTGGATCTTCTATTCTGTTCCATTGGTCTTCGGGTCTGTTTTTGTGCCAGTACCATGCTGTCTTTGTTATTATAGCTCTGTAGTAGAGTTTGAAGTTCGGCATGGATAGCCCTCCCATATTGTCTTTATCCCCTAGAATTGTTTTGGCTATTCTAGGTCTTTTGTTGTTCCATATGAATTTTTGGACTGTTTTCTGTATTTCAGAGATGTACGTCATTGGGATTTTAATAGGAATTGCGTTGAATTTGTATATTAGTTTTGGAAGTATTACCATCTTTACTATATTAAGTCGGCCTATCCAGGAGCATGGGAGGTCTTTCCATTTCCTAGTGTCTTCTGCAATTTCTTTCTTTAACTTTTTATAGTTCTCATTAAATAGTTCTTTTACATCTTTGGTTAGGTTAATTCCTAAATATTTTATTTTTCGGGAGGTTATTGTGAATGGGGTTGCTCCCTTTATTTCCCTCTCTTCCTGTACATTATCAGTGTATAGGAAGGCAACTGATTTTTGTGGGTTTATTTTGTATCCTGCTATTTTGCCAAAGTGATTTATGATTTCTAAGAGTTTGGGGATGGAGTTTTTGGGATCTTGGAGGTATAGTATCATGTCGTCTGCAAAAAGGGATAGTTTAACTTCTTCTTTTCCTATGCGGATCCCTTTAATGTCTTTTTCTTGCCTTATTGCCCTGGCTAAGGGTTCTAGGACTATATTGAAGAGGAGTGGAGACAGTGGGCATCCTTGCCTTGTTCCTGATTTTAGGAGAATTGGTTGTAGCTTTTCCCCATTAAGTATAATATTGGCTATTGGTCTGTCATAAATGGCTTTTATTGTTTTTAGAAATGTTCCTTCTATTCCTATTTTCTCCAGAGCTTTTAGCATGAATGAATGTTGAATTTTGTCAAAGGCCTTTTCTGCATCTGTAGCGATAATCATGTGATTCTTGACCTTGGCTCTGTTGATATGTTGGATTACATTTATTGACTTACGTATGTTAAACCATCCCTGTGTCTCTGGGATGAAGCCTACCTGGTCATAGTGAATTATTTTTTTTATGTGTTTCTGGATTCTGTTAGCTAGAATCTTGTTAAGGATCTTTGCATCTGTGTTCATCAAGGAGATTGGCCTGTAATTCTCCTTTTTGGTTGGGTCTTTGCCTGGTTTGGGGATGAGTGTGATATTGGCTTCGTAGAATGAGTTTGGGATAGCTCCTTCCTTCTCTGTTTCTCTGAAGAGCTTGAGGAGTATGGGTATTAGTTCTTGTTTGAAGGTCTTATAGAATTCTGCTGTGAATCCATCTGGTCCTGGGCTTTTTTTTGTTGGAAGACTTTTGATAGCTTCCTGTATCTCATTATAGGATATTGGCTTATTTAATTGGTTAACTTCTTCTTTGCTCAGTTTGGGCAACTTGTATTTCTCTAAAAATGCATCCATTTCTGCCCGATTTTCTTCCTTTAGAGAGTATAGCTTTTGAAAGTAGTCTGTTAGAATTGTTTGGATATCTTGGGTACGTGTGGTGATGTTTCCCGTGGCATCCCTAATCCTATTAATATGGGTTTCCTCTCTTCTTTTTTTAATTAATCTAGCCAATGGGCCATCAATTTTGTTTATTTTTTCAAAGAACCAGCTTTTTGTTTGGTTTATTTTGGTTATGGTTTTCTGATTTTCTAATTGGTTAATCTCTGCTTTTAATTTGGTTATCTGGCTTCTTCTAGTAGCTTTAGGTCCCATTTTTTCCTGTTTTTCTAGCTGTTTTAATTGCAACATGAGATTATTTACTTGGTCTGTCTCCATTCTCTTGATGTGGGCACTGAGGGCAATAAATTTGCCCCTCAGGACTGCTTTTGCTGTGTCCCACAAGTTTCTTTGTGAGGTGTTTTCATTTTCATTGAGTTGTAGGAAATGCTTTATTTCTTCTCTGATTTCTTCTGTTATCCAGGCATTGTTAAGGAGTGTGCTGTTCAATTTCCATGTATTGGAGAAATTTCTGCGGTATGCTTTGTTATTGAGAGCTAGCTTGATTCCACTGTGGTCAGATAGGATACAGGGGATTATGTCGATCCCTTTGTATTTGCTTAAGTTCCTTGCATGAACTATGATATGGTCTATTTTGGAGAAAGTTCCGTGAGCTGCTGAGAAGAATGTGTACTGTGTTGTTTTAGGGTGAAATACTCGGTAGATGTCAGTTAATTCCGCTTGCAGTATGGCCTCTCTTAATTCGGTAGCTTCTTTGCCAATCCTCTGGTTGGTAGACCTGTCCTTTGGTGAGAGTGGTGTGTTAAAGTCTCCTAGTATTATCGTATTGGGATCTATTTTATTCTGTAAGTTTGAGAGCATTTGTTTGACATATCTGGGTGCACCAATATTTGGGGCATATAAGTTGATGATGGTTATATCCTCCTCTTGGATTGTTCCCTTTATTAATATGTAGTGTCCGTCCTTGTCTTTCTGTACTGATTTTAATGAAAAGTTTATTTTGTCAGATATCAGGATAGCTACACCTGCTTTCTTACTGGGGGCGTTTGATTGGTAGATCCTTTTCCACCCCTTCACTCTGAGTTTGTTTGTATGTTTGGCTGAGAGGTGGGTCTCCTGAAGGCAACAGATGGATGGGTCTTGTTTTCTTATCCAGTCCTCAGTTCGTTTTCTTTTAATTGGCGAATTCAGCCCATTTATATTAAGAGAAAGTATAGAGAGATGCATTGTTGTCCCTGCCATTCCGTTTTCCTAAGTTTTTCTTTTTTCCTTTCCTCCTGTGCTTGCTCAGTTAGACTTTGAGTAACGCCTGTTTGGGGCAGGCCCCAGTTCCTGGCTGCTTTCTTCAGGTTGTGTCCCCCCTCTTAGAATTCTTTGTAATGCTGGCTTAATGTTTATGTATTCATTTAGTTTTTCTTTGCTATTAAAAGTTTTCAGTTCTCCATCAAATGTGAATGCTAGCTTTGCCAGGTAGATCAGTCTGGGTTGGCAGTTATTGGCTCTCAGGGCTCGTATGGTGCTTTCCCAGGCTTTTCTTGCATTCATTGTTTGTGTGGAGAGATCTGCAGTAATTCTTATTTTTTTCCCATTGTAGTATAGCTCCTTCTTCATTTTTGCTGCATGCAGGATTGTTTCCTTATTATTCAGATCTATCATTTTTACTATAATGTGTCTAGAAGTGTTTCTCCTGGGGTCTTGCTTGTTGGGTGTTCGATAAGCTTTTGTGATGTAGTTAAGATGGTCGTTTTTGAGGTGGGGAAAATTTTCATTGATTATATTGTTAAATAGGTGGTGCATTCCCTTGCTCTGGAATTCCTCACCTTCGTCCACTCCAATTATGCGAAGGTTAAATTTTTTAGCATTATCTGCTTGCTCTTGAATATCCCTTTGGTTTAATTTGAGTAATTTTTCCATATCTGTCACTTTTTGGTCCAGTTGGTGTATTCTGTCTTCTGTATCTGACACTCGACCTTCCATTTCATTCACTCTGTTGACAGTGGCTTCTATTGTGGTTTGCATGGAGGAAATGGATCCCTTTATGGATTCAATGTTGGTTCTCAGAGTACTGATCTCACCTCTCAATGAGGTATGCATTACCTCTAATTTGGCGTTTATCTCACTTCTTACTGAGGTTTGTGCAGCTTCTATTTTTGCATGCATCTCTTGTTTGATACCCTGTATCTCTTTGGATAGTTCATCCTTGTGCTCTTTCAATTTCTGATCAATTTCTCGCTTTATTTCTTGAGTCATTGCCTCCAGCAACCCTTGGAAGTAGCCTTTGTCTTCCATTCCTGCTTTGCTCCCACTGGGGCTCTCCCCTGTGTGGCTGCTGGCTTTTGAGGTGAGCTTGCTGTCCTGGGTGGTAGTAAACCTTGTGATTTTTCTCTGTGATTTTCGCATGGAGGTTCAGGAGACTGCTCTTCAATTTTGTTTTGGTGTGTCTGTCTTTGCTTGGTTGCTGATTCTGTATTGGTAGAGAGAGTCTGTGCCTGATCTGGGTTCTGTTGGGAGCCTATTTCCAGCTGCTATTCTGACTTACTTAGGATTCTCAGCTCTCTGCTGTAGATTGCTGGCAGTTCCCGCCTTTGGAAGGGTTGAGCAGCCTAGACTGCTTGTGTTTGCTCCTACGGGTGCTCTTGTGAAGAACAGATGCTCTGGATGCACTCTCCCAAATGCTGGAGTCTGCTATGGGCTCCTGATGTGTTTTTGTTTGTTTGTTTTGGGCTGGTTGTGGGCTTGAACTCTAGGTTTGGGTGCTGTCCCTCAGCTTTTCAGCTCAAGGCTGGCACCCTACCGTTTGAGCCACAGTACCACTTCTGACCCTTTTTGCTTTTGTGATGCTGAGGAATCAGATCCAGGGCCTCATACATCCAAGACTATCACTCTATTGCTGAGCCGCCTTAACAGTCTGAGCTCCTGCTTACTATCAGGTGCTGGCAGCCTGTGTTGCCCAATTCCCAGTCTAGGGTATATGGGTGGAGTTTTGGTGGGGTTTGGGTTTCTCTTGTCCTGGGCCTCCAGGTCTTTTGTTGTCACAGGCGTGCTTCCCCGGGGAGTGTTGTTTCCTGGCTTTCTCCCCTCTGTTGAGGCGTATGCTCAGCTTTTTACTTCAATTGGGAGGAGTTGGTTGTGTTGTTCAGGCGCCGGATCCCCGGGCCTGGTTCCGGCCCCAGCCTGGAGCGCGCTTGTTAGACCTGTGCTGATGTGTATACCACCTAGGTTATGCAGCCTGGAGCGCACTCGTTAGGCCTGTGCTGATGTGTATACCACCTAGGTTATACAGCCTGGGGGACACAGTTCAAATTTCTTCTACTGTTGGTAGTCTTGACCCAGGGGCACTGTTCCTGGCTTGGGCATTTAAGCTCCCTTCCAGGGGTGCTCTTGCTCTAGCCTGGCCAGCTGAGTGTGCTCCACGGGCTGGTGGAGCTCTCAAAC
Source organism: Dipodomys merriami (assembly GCF_024711535.1). Lineage (NCBI taxonomy): Eukaryota > Metazoa > Chordata > Mammalia > Rodentia > Heteromyidae > Dipodomys > Dipodomys merriami. Next base: position 985,492 of record NW_027204715.1, on the reverse strand, counting down.
AGTTCCCAGTTTTAGTGGGTCCTGTGGTCCGGGTGTTGGGGTAGGGAGTCTAGGTCAGGGTCTGGGGATTCCCTCCAGCTCTGGTCTCCCTTGAGGGATACACTTCCCCTGTGGGGTACTCACCCTGGAGCTGGTTGTTTCTGTGTGGTGTAGGTCGTCAGTTGTTGTTACAATCCGGGCTGGGTTGGGCGGTGGTGGCTCTGTGTGATTCTTTTCTGTCTCTGCCTCTGTCGAAGCTGTCGGGTCAAGAGTGTCCCCGCTCAGGCAGCTTCTTCGCGGTACCTCTGGGGCCCGAGTGGCCCCGCCGGGTCGTTGCGATCGTGATCGGGCGGGCGGGTGGGTGGTCTGCAGACAGTTCCCTTTGCGCGCTGCTGGCGGTTTTGGCGGGATGGACCCTCTCTGCTCGGGTGGAGAGTGCCGGGTCGTTGCGATCGCGATCGGGAGGGCGTGCTGCTGGTGCCGAGCGGCTTTGGCGGGATGGAGCCTCTCTGCTCGGGTGGAGAGTGAGGGGTGGGGGTGGGATCCTCGTGGAGACTCCCGGCTGGTAGGCTTCTCTGTTCCTGGCGATCCGCTGTTCTGTACACCAGTACCTGGTGATCTGAAAGCGGCCCCCTGTGTCTCTGCTGTGTCTCTTGGGGCTCCCGCAGGCCAGTAAAGGTTGGGGGAGGGGTCTTCACTTTTCTTCTGAAATTCTTCTTTTCCTTTGTTTCTTTTTTGTTATTCTCCGCCTCTAGTTTTTCTCTGAGTGTTTGTCTTTTTGTTGTTGTCGGTCTCTTGGGGAGATTAAGCGTTGGAGCTCGAACTCTCTTTTTGGTTGGAGAGAGCTGTGGCGTTTCCCTACTGCCCCGTCGCCATCTTGGTCCCCCCCCACACACAGAGTAATTTGAGAGATTTACTCCACTGAAGTGAAATGGTGTCCCCTTCTCAGGACAAGTTCTGGAACCTCAGAGAACACTTTGCTTGGAAATCAGGTATCTGAAGATGTGTCAGTTAAGATGGCTGGAATGAACCCTAACCAAGAAGAGCACTGTCCTGAGGGCTCAGGCCCCGTGGAGATGTGGCCTCGCGCGCCCTTGCTCTGCAGTTCTCTGAGACTTCTTGTTTGTCACCTGTGCGTCTTCAGTGCGTGGGGGTGTTAAAACCTGTATTTGATGAGGTTGTACGGTTTCCTTTTTCATTTTTCTGCCAGTCCTGGGGCTTGAACTCAGGGCTTTAGCTTATTACTCAAGGCTGCCTCTCACCACTTGAGCCACGTCAAGCTTTTATAGTGGTTCAGTGGAGATGTCTCACAATCTTTTCCTGTGAATCTGAACTCTCAGACCTCAGCCTCCCAAGTACCTAGGATTACAGGCACGAGCCACTGGCTCCTGTTATTTCTTTATGTATTTGTGGGTTCCAGTTTGTTCTCAGATGTGTAGTTTGCTTTAATTTCTCCTACTCCCTGGCTTATCTTCTGTTCCCCTTAGCAGTATCTTCTGAAGAAAATTTTAATGAAGTCCAACTTATTTATTCTTTCCTAGAGTGTAGTTGAACATAAAAAGCCATCTCCATCTCCCTTTCATGTTATCTTCCAGGAGACTGGTACTTTTCCTTTGTGTGTTAGGGTCTCTGATCCATTTTGAGTCAATTTCTGTGAAGGCTTCCCAGCCCAGCCAGTGAGTCTCATCAATGGGATCGACAGAGCACTTATCTGATGCGGACCTGACATTAACAGACCCAGGCTCTTCTCTGAAGTAATTATTTTCTATTTGTCTTGTCTGCCGATGGTGGCCAGAGCCTGTTTCTTCAAATTCCACCCTGGAAACTCATTTGACTTCATGACACATGATTCTTTCCCTCTCTAGCCAAAGTTCAGTCTTCATCAGAGTTGATTCACTCTTAATTCTAAGAGAGAATCCCAGTCGGCTACTTGGAGGTGAGATAGATAGATGACTGACAGATTTGATTGAGTAGTACTGGGGGATTGAACTCAGGGCCTGGAGCTTGCTGAGCCAGTGCTCAACCCCTTGAACCACATCCCTGGTTCTTTTGGTTTTCACTGTTTTTCAGATAGGATTCTGCATGGTTTGCCAGTGCTCCAGTCTCTGCTTCCCAGGTGCGGGACGTACAGGGTGTACTGCCGGCCTGGTCTGGAGGAGAGCATCCTGGCGTCACGTCCCATGGTCAGCCCGGAACACAGCTGCTCTCCATTGCCGCTTCCTCTGGAGCCTGGTGCTGACCTCTCGGAGCCCGGGGTATCCCCAACACTGAGCTCAGGGCCTGGTCTTGGGGGACATAGCACAGTCCACCTTTGCTTGCTTTCAGCCAGAAAATAGGTCCCGGGTCACGTGACCCTCTGAGAAACATGATGCCGGCTTTTTACACATCTTTAACATCATCTTAGTCTTCTGAAGTATTAGAAGATGTAGAAGTATTACTTCCTTTGAAAATTTTTTAAAAGTATTACTTTCTTATACCAACTGGTTTAAAAAAATGAATGCAAGCAGGCACCGGTGGCTCACGCCTGTCATCCTAGCTACTTAGGAGGCTGAGATCTGAGGATCACGGTTCAAAGCCAGCCCAGGCAGGAAACTCCGTGAGACTCTTATCTCCAATAAACTACCAGAAAACCGGAAGTGGTGCTGTGGCTCAAGTGGTAGAGCATTAGCCTTGAGCTGAAGAGCTGAGGGACAGCGCCCAAGCCGAGTTCAAGCCCCATGACTGACAAAGAAAAAAAAAAGATATGAATACAAAAACCAGTCATTAAACTAAGTGGCAGTTTTACTATGAACTATTTTGTTGGGGGAAAGGCTTGAGCTCAGGGCTTGTGCACTGCCTCAATTTTTTTTCCCCTCAAAGCTGGTGCTCTACCACTTGAGCCACAACTCTACTTCTGGGTGTTTGGTGGTGAGGTGCAGATAAGAGTCTAGGACCTTTCTGCCTGGGCTGGCTACCTGTGTAGCTAGGACTACAGGCAATAGGATAATAGGAGTTTTGATGGAAGTTGATGGGCTTGCCAATCTGCTACACTGAAATCTGCTTTTGATGAAAGACACGTCCCCCTCTCGTGACGTGACTGCTTCCTCTCATGCCCTGACCAACTTCCTTCACCTCTCCTCCCTCCAACCACAGGAGTTTATGTTCAGAACGTTTCTCTTATTTATGTGGCATCCCAAAGGCTCTCGGGATGAGGAGCATGAAAGCACAGGACCTCACTGGACGAGACACAAGCTCAGAGATAAAATCAGGAAGGTCAAGATGTCAGATGATAGCATTATAGTCTTAAAAAGTAGAATATAGTTTTTGTTGGGTGGTTGTACCAAGGGGGTTCGATTGTGCAAGGCAGGTTATGAGTACAATGCATCTTGATCACTGTCACCCCTTCTAACACTGTAGACTCCCTACAAGTGGTGCCAAGGCCTAGAGGATTGTCCTGGGGTTCCTCCCTCCAGAGTCTGGGACCTCGGCCCCAGTGAGCAGGAGGCCCTGGCCAGGCAGCCCTCCATGCTGCCCTCCACTGGGGCAGCCCCTCCCCCAGGGACACCCTGTCTTCTCCATTCTGCATGTGTGGGTATGCCTCCCTGGAGCCCCTTCCTGAGGACTTGCTGGCCCAAGATACAGCCTCACATGCGGTGTCGGGTCCACGTGCCACACAGTATGAGGCGGCCTGGGCCTGATTCACAAGACACAGATGGTGTGGGACCCACACTCAGTTCGTGGCCAGGGCAACACGTGTAAGACCACAGCAAGCTCGGCTCTCTGAAAAGGTGACTTTCACATTTCATCCTTTCATCCACCAGCTCAAGCGCAAGCAAGCCTATCAGCTCACTTCTCATTTCTGTGGACCCAGAACTGAATTTGTGCTCCAGAAAAACCTCCTATTATTTTACCTCCTACATTTCTTTTCTGTTTATGGAAGACATTGAACATAACTGTTTACTAAAATTTATTTAACTTCCCCCCCCAAAAGAAAAACCTCCTATTGTCCATATGTGCACAGCCCAAACCCAGGGGCCTCCTGTGGTCCCCTGCCTGGCATCGAGTCAGTCCCAGGAGCCCAGCCTGGCCCGGGGGCACACGGCAAGCCTGGCTCTTCAGATTGACGTACATGCTGCTCCAAACCCTTCTCATTCTCCTACCTCTCCTCCTCCTCTCAGCCACCACGCTGAAGACCATGACCAGACTGCGGCTGCGGTCCTCCTGGCACAGTTCTCTCTCCCGTCCCCACAAGCAGCCTCATAATTATGGCACAATTATTGTTGGGTGGGGTCAGGCTGCATGATCTGAGCTGGGCCATTTATCTCTGTGTCTCAGACTTCGGGTGGAGGAGGAGATGGTCAGAGCCCTTTGCTTCCCCAGATGCACACTGGAGGGGCCCTATCCTGGAGGCCATGGTCCAAGCCATACCTGCTGGGTCCTCCAGTCTCTGTAGGAGCCATGGGCCCTTGCTCTGGGCTAAAGGCCCCTCCCTGTCAGCTGACTGCACCCTCTCAGGGCAAGGTCTGAGTCCCATGCCCTCCAGGAGGCCAGGAACCCAGAATCCAGCTCTCATACACATCTGTGGAGAGTCATGAACCCAGCCCCTGGGGACTTGCCTGTTTCTCCACCTGCATGGTGGCGTAGCCTGTATTTCTGCTGCTGAGGCCACTTCATTCGTACTGACTGATTATGAACTACCTGGTGCTGCTCCTCTTGGACCATCCCCTGTGTGGGACAGCCTTCCTGAGACTCAGGAGCCCTGCTGCCTGAACACACCTGCAACCAGCTCGAGAGGAGGCCAGAGGGACTCTTGGGGGCCTGGCCCTCTCAACCTATGGTGGCTTTTCTTGGCTCGGGAAGGGCTCTGTACCCTCGTTTAGGTCTCGAGGTGACAGCCGGAGCAGAGCTGGAACTCAGGGAAGGAGGGGACATGGCCTGGCTGAATGACCTCTCCCCACTGGCCAGGGAGAGCTATTCCCATGAGCTCGTCAGCCATCAGAAGCCGCTCAGCTCCCCATGTGGCCTAGAGAAGATTATCATTTGTTTAAGAAAAAATAGGTTTCTTGAGGCAATGATAAAGCCCCCTGCACTAAGTTGTACTGCTAACTCTGAGAGGCTGGCATGGCTCTATTATTTTTTTTAAAAGATAATAACAAGGCTGTGTTCATCAATTTTCTTCCTGCAGAACTAGACCATCGAGGCGGGAACCCGTGGCATCCACACTGCACTGCTTGTACCAGTGGAACCAAGAAATCACACCCTGGATGTCTGGAAGGCCACCGGCTCCAGTGCTCAACACCTCCCCCTCCCCACCTGACTGCAGCCCTCTGGGGAGGACACAGATGGCAGCCTCTGTCCTGCAGCACTGGCCTGATAAGGGCCACCCACCCCCAAGGCTGTGCGGGGCACCTCAGAGTAGATGGGCCCCGAGCCCCAAACAGGCAAAAGCTAAAGACAACCCAGTTTGGATGCCATGTCCACAGGCTGGAGTCTCTGTAGAGTTTAAGTGAACAGGGTACAGCGCCACCTTTCTCTCCTGAAAGCCTGCAGTGCACCACGGCCAGCTGAGCCTGTCAGCAGGCCTGGCTGCTTCACCTGTTTTTCTATAATGTTCTGGACAATCCACAAATGGTCTCCTTGGCCTGAGGACCCTCACATGATGGAAGTGATAGGCATTTGAGGTTAATTATCTGTGGATGAGCTCTGTGAGCCTAAATGTGAGAACCCTGTAACAAGTCTGGTGAGATTGTTAGTGGTGATGTCAGAGACATGGCACCGGGGGTGGTTGGAGTGAGGCCAGGGTGAGCTCAGGAGGCTGAAGCCTGCACAGGGAACAGGACAAACAATTCTTGCTGCCTGAGCAGTCACGGCTACCTGACCTTGAATTGCACCCAGCTGTCCAGCACAGAGCCTGGTCCAGCTAACTCTGAACACAGGCCTCTAGGGACTGAGTGAACAGCCACTACCAGGCTGAGATTTGAAGGGAACAGAATTCAAGGAGCTCTTCTGGAGACCATGACCGCATCAGCAGCTGATGCTTTCCAGGGGGTTTCTGTGAAGATTCACGTTTGTTCCAGTCATCTTTCAAGTGCTGCCACATGCTGTCATGGCAGAGCCGTGGCTGCCCCCGGGGCCCCAGCTGGACACGGCTGCAGGCCTTCCTCCTGTGGGACTTGAAGTCCTGCCTGGGTCAGGTCGGTGCAGACCACACACAAGCAGAGCGCCACCCGTGGTAGAACACCTGTAGCCTCTGCTCAACTCATAGGCGACTCCTCCCTCGGGGAACCATCCAGACACAGACATTAGTGGCCAAGGGGCAACAACCCAGGGGCAGGGACGCTGACCCTGACGCACTCAGCCCCCCTTAGGCTCCTGAGCCACTCGCAGAGTGTCCTGCTTAAGTCTGCAGGACTGGCTTTTGCCTGCACGGTGTTCGGGGCGAAGGCCCCTGCCTGCCAAGGTTGTCTAGCATTCACCCTTCACTCCCATTAGCCTGGGGATGATGCTGGGGCCTTTCGGGGTGCAAGAGACAAAGATGTACTCCTGCTGCGATGCCCAAAGGTTTGACAAGTCTGTTGGGTCCCGTGACCCCTAAAGATATGGAGGTAGCAGGCCTCAGAAAGGGGCTGCAAAGCCACGGGGTACCATTTCATGCTCTTCGGCCTGCGCCACCCCCTCTCTCCTCCCCGCTTCCAGGCACATTCTCAGCTGAAGGCTCCACTCGTGTCCAGGGCGGGACGGCCTCGGCCGGCGTTCACCGTGCCTCCGCGGGCGTGACTCGGGGACGCTGGTGGCGGGAACCGCACCAAGCACAGCGGCTCAGCATTGCGCAGGTCCTGACGGCTCCTCAGGAACGCTGCTCCCTCGGGCCGCCCGCGCGGCAACGGGGCGTTCTCTACGCCGTCCACACCGCCGCCAGCGCGGGTTTCAGCCGCGAGGCCGCACCGGGCCTCCCTCCAGGCCCCCCAGCCGGGCCTCCGGGCCTCCCTCCAGGCCCCTCAGCCGGGCCTCCGGGCCTCCCTCCGGGCCCCTCAGCCGGGCCTCCCTCCAGGCCCCTCAGCCGGGCCTCCGGGCCTCCCTCCGGGCCCCTCAGCCGGGCCTCCGGGCCTCCGGGCCTCCCTCCGGGCCCCCCAGCCGGGCCTCCGGGCCCCTCAGCCGGGCCTCCGGGCCTCCCTCCGGGCCCCCAAGCCGGGCGCCCGTCTGTGGCTGTCTTCACCCTTCCGGGCTCCTCCCAGGCTCGGCGGGACGCCAGGAGGCGCCTGCCTGCTCAGCCCGGGGCGGGAGAGCCGAGCCCGGCCCGGCACCGGACATCCTCCCGCCCAGCTCCGGTCGGCGGCAGCCAGCCGGGAACGGCGCCGCCGCGCGCCGCTGGGCGTGTCGGGAGAGCGGCGCCGACCAGTGGCGTCACCGCCGCGCCCTGGAGTGCGCGTGCGCAGCGGCGCCGAGCCCCCCCCCCCCCCGTTCCCAGGAGGCCGCGCGTGTGCGCCCACTTCCGGCGGCGGCGCGGGTGTCCGGAAGCGGCGGCCGGCGAGTCCCGCGGCGCCGGCGCGGGCGGCGGGAGCATGCGGGGCGGCGGGCGGCCGGCGCGCAGCGCGTTCGTTTCCCCGCGGTGGCGGCGGCGGCGCGCGGCGCCTCTGGCGTGAGCGGCGGGCGGCGCGCGGGCCGCGGGCGGCGGCGCCATGTGGAGCGGCCGCAGCTCCTTCACCAGCCTGGTGGTGGGCGTGTTCGTGGTGTACGTGGTGCACACCTGCTGGGTCATGTACGGCATCGTCTACACGCGCCCGTGCGCCGGCACCGCCAACTGCATCCAGCCCTACCTGGCGCGGCGGCCCAAGCTGCAGGTGAGCGCCGGGGCGGGCGGGCCGAGCCCGGGCCGCGCCCTCCGCCCCCCGCGGGCCCGGCCCCGGGGCCTGCCGTCCTGCTCAGAGCTGGGGTGGACGCGCAGGCTCCCGGCACGGGCCGCCTTTCCCCGGTGTCTGGGCCCGTGTGATGGGCCCTCGGCCGCCAGTCGGGGCTGCGGTGACACCCCTGGAGTCCGGGCGGGCTTCCAGCCCCAGGCGGCCCCGAACTTCACCGTCGCCGGCTGGGAGGAAGCCCTCCGTGCTGAGATGCGGTTTTGGCCCACTCTGGCTAACTTTCCACTCCTTTCCAGCTGAGCGTGTACACCACCACGCGGTCCAGCCTGGGTGCGGAGAACAACGTGGACCTGGTCTTGAATGTGGAGGACTTTGATGTGCAGTCTAAGTTTGAAAGGTGTGAGTTGGGGTCAGAGTGTCGTGATGGGGCCATAATGTCAAGGTTGGCACGGCGTGCAGGGGGAGGTGGCAGCTTGGTAGAGTCCCCTTGTGTCTGATGGAGTGGCAGGTGTCTGACAGCAAGATGGTGCTCAGCAGAGCTAGTGCAGACTCCAGAGGAGCCTACCTAAGCTACAAAAAAAAGAAAGAAATGGAACAATGGAAGGAGTTGGAGGGACATCGTAATTGACATGCGGTGTCAGAATAGACCAAGCCGCACCCGGCTGTGTAGAGGAACCTTTTAAGGTTAACATATGGGCTAGCACTTAACATACAGCTTTAAAAGTTGACACATAATTTTTAGCTGGGCACTGGTGGCTCACACCTATAATCCTAACCACTCAGGAGGCTGAGATCTGACAGTTTGAAGCCAGCCGGGGCAGGAAAGTCTGAGATTCCCACCTCCAGTTAACCCCTAGAAAACTGGAAGTTGCACTGTGGCTCCATGAGTAGAGCTCAGGGACAGTGTCTGGGCCCTGAGTTCAAATCCCACAAACAAACAAAAATTTGAGACACAATTTTAAAAAGTACTGCTTTATGAGTCAAGATTCTACATATTCCCATCCACACTGCCGAGAAGGCCGCAGACCTCCAGTGAGCCAGCCCCTTGGCCCAGCTGGAAGCATATTGGCCAGGTCCAAGCACTACTTTGACCTAGCCACAGAGCCCAGGAGCTGGGCATGTTACCTTAGGAAAGAGGTGGGAAGTGCTGGCCCCCTCCTTCATACACTGTTGTCCACAGTTCAGAAATGCTCAGGACAGGCCCACATTGGGTTCAGTCTCACAGATGTGGATGCTGCTTCCACTGCTGGGCCCTGTGCCAGTTACTGAGGACAGCTAGTGAGCATTTTATTTCCGGGCCTGGAAGAAAGAGAAGCATGAGTGCTCCTGGGACAGGCACCTGCTGCTTTGAGCCTCAGCACACTACAGTTGTGCGCTCCAGAGACACCAGTATAAAGCTAGCACCTCTCCCCACCCCAGCCCCACACAGACAGAAGCCACTGGTATCCCAGTAGACCTGTTGGTGTGGTGGTATGAAATCTGTGTTTCTCTGTGTAGAATTCTGCCTGTAAGGTTTGTAGAAGAGGGAGGAGCAAGCATGTTTATAGTTGTACACAGGTGGGATGTGGGGGTGTTCACAGGAGCTCCAGCTGTGGGGTGGAAGTGAAGAGCCAGGCACCTGGGCTGACTTCTGGGAGAAGCACCAGCTGGTGAGGCCACCACAGTCAGGGCCAACCAGAGAGCCGAAGTTACTCTTCCGTGGCCAGTCACCTCCCACCTCTTCCTTAAAAATACAACAGAAACCAAACAGCCACCCACATAAGTATTTCTGCTCTTCCTCACAGTGCCAAAGAAGCACTTACAGCATACATTAGTGATTGCAGAGTTGTGCCAGGGTGCTGAAACTTGTGAGTTGGATTACTTCTTGTGCTGTAGAAATCAGCTGTCTCTTGATGAGTTGTTTCTGCCTAACTTTTTTAGCGAGTTATTTTCCTTTGTCCTCTCCATTGCAAAATGGAGACATTGAGTATTGGCTTACTCACCATGACAGCTGTTTACGATTTTCACATGCTCAGCCTCAGTAAAGTCACAGGCAGGTGGGTTTCATTTCTAGTAGCTCTGTGCTAAAGGCAGATGATGGGAAACAGCGTTACGTAAAGAGATTTGAGTTGCCTCTTTATGATTATACTACAGAATTAAAGTAACACATCATTTGAAATGATTGTTTTTAGGACAGTTAATGTTTCTGTACCAAAGAAAACAAGAAACAATGGGACGCTGTATGCATATATTTTCCTGCATCATGCTGGGGTTCTGCCGTGGCATGATGGGAAGCAAGTGCACCTGGTCAGCCCTCTGACCACCTACATGATCCCCAAGCCAGAAGAGATCAACCTACTCACTGGGGAGTCTGCTGCTCAGGTGAGGTTCTACACAGGTGACTGGCATCCAGTTCACACCATCTGCGCAGTTTGCACGTGCACGTCTCTGCATCATAGCCTGTGTGGAGGCTTCACAGGGTTTGAGGGTGCTGCTCACAGAGATACCTTTCATCTGAACGACTTCCCAAGGGCTTGCAGATACGTATCACATCAAACCAAGGATGTGTGATGATTTCTCACTCTACCCCATCCCTTCTCAGGCAACAGACCTTTTGTGTGCTGGAGGTACCATGCGTTCCCTCCCAGGCTGGCTCATGCTGCACAGCCTGCTGAGCCTTCCCTTCCGATCTGTCACTTAGGGCTGCACGTACACGATACTGTATGTGGAGTGAGTGAGCAAGCATGTCTAAGTTTATGATTCAGCATTGTAGAGAAAGTACAGGTCCTAGACCCATAGAAAGTTAAATGTGCAAAGAAAAGTCAGAAATCGGAAAAGCATCACTCATGGGGACCCTTGATAAAGGAAATCTGATTCTGGTTCTGTTGAACAGAAGAGTATTTCGCAACAAGATGGCAGCTCTGCAGGAAGCAGCTGTGGTCTTTAAGAGTTCAGAGCAGACTAAAAACCCTCTCCAACCTGCTCTCTTGCTGGTCTCCTTGGGAGCGGCCCTCCACTGCTGGTGGCCTGAGGAGTAGTGAGTGGTGGGTGTGTGGAGGGGCTTCTGGAATGTCGCAGATTCACAGTAAAAGCATGTTGTTGCCCCGATGACCTCACCTGAGGAAAGTTGTTACAGGAGAACTGTTGTTAGGAAGGAAATAAGGTGTTACTGCTTCCTGAAGAATCAGCTGGTTTTAAGATAAAGATTCTTTAGTTGCTCTGGGTGTTTCCGCTTCAGTTTTATCTAGAATGTGCCTGATTCTAGGCACACATGCTTTGCCAGTCCCATCTGACTGCAGTGTCTCAGTCTCCTCCCAGCCTGCATGGCTGTAGCTCCTGACTGGTGCAGTCTGCTCCTTTCTCCACCCCTCAAGATCACAGGAGTGGTCTTGCTTGGCCTGAGATGAAATGGAGTCAGTGGGACCCTGACTCTGTACCCAGGGGGAAGGAGACACAGTGTGGTCAGAAACTGGCCTGCCACCCAGGGTCCCCAAGGCTCCCCGGGCTTTCCTCCCCATCGTGTCTGGCTGGGCACTCACAAGAGAGCCGCCAACAGCCCTGCTGCCCGGTCCTCCCCACGCACTGTGTTCTACTCCAGGGTGGCCTCTGCTTCTCGTTTATAGCAGCAAATTGAAGCAGAGAAGAAGCCGTCAAATGCCCTGGATGAGCCTGTCTCTCATTGGAGACCCAGGCTGACCCTAAATGTGATGGTGGATGACTTTGTCTTCGATGGGTCCTCACTGCCTGCTGATGTGCACCGGTACATGAAGATGTAAGCGTCAGGGGGGCCCCGGGAGGGACGCTGCCCCTGGAGCCCGCAGCAGGGGGACCCACTAGAACCCTAGACAAATCCCAAGTGTGAGTCACCCCTCCGACTGCAGACCTGAGCCACTATACCCACAAGTCTTATTTTTAAATATGTCAATATTCAAAGCCAGCCTAGACTTTTTTGCCTGTGAGACTCTTACTACAATTATTCACTCAAAAGCTGGAAGTGGGGCTGTGGTTCAAAGTGGTAGTGTGTTAGCCTTGAGCAGAAGAGCTCAGGGACAGCACCCAGCCCTGAGTTCAAACCTCACAATTGCCAAAAAAAAAAAAAAAAGATCTCTCTCCAGCCTCTGTCCAGCAGCCTCGGTGGTTGGGGTCTGTGGCACAGGGTTTTCTCCTCTCTCCCTTTGGCCTCATGGTCGGTCAGGGTTTGGATGGGCCCCTGGCTCCCATACCCCGCTGTAGATCACCTTGCTTGTCCCAGGGCGTCACCACCCCTGCTGCTGTGCGGAGGGCTGTGTTCTGGGAGTGCAGGCACAGGTCTCTGCTGAGGAGCAGCGTCTGACGCTGCCCTTGGCACCTCATGCTTTTTCCTCCAGGGTCCAGCTGGGGACAACGGTGCATTACCTCCCCATCCTCTTCATTGACCAGCTGAGCAATCGGGTGAAGGACTTGATGGTGAGCCTGCTCTCTTTCAGCTCGCTCTGGTCACGCCTGCTGTGCCAGCGAGGTCGAGGTTCAGGGCGGGCCTGCTCTGTCCAGACCCAAGTCTTACATGAGGTTGTCTTGGGACCTCAGCACGGTGGGACACAGGTCTTCTCAGTTGTGTGGGCTGGTAGGCGTGCCAGGCCCTGACTGTGATGGTTTCTGCCTTGCTGCCGGCTGTGCTCTGGGTGCTCAAACCCCCAGGGAGGTCACATACGTGCCAGCTGGCAGGCTCACAAAGCCCACACTGCCCCATCGCTTAGGGGCACCTGGGCCGCTCCTGCAGTGCAGCCAGGGATGAGTTTCAGGGCCCAGCCAGAGGGAGCTGCAGCTCTTCTCATGACATGCGTAAGACTGCGGCGCCCGAGGCTCTGGTGCCGTTACTGGCGCCACAGCCCCTCTTCTGGGGACGCCTGGTTGCTTTGTGTAGAAGATGGCCAGCCTTCGTCTGGTGAAGAAAACACGAGTTAATGTTTAACGTTCTTTGCATTGGGCCAGGTGCTGTGCCAAGCACTTCGTGGGTGTCGTAACAGGTGCTGCTAGGAGCTGTGTGGCCACCCGTTTCATAGCTGAGGCGACCTGGGAGGAGATGGGGAACTCTTGTCGGGAGTGTGTAGCGCAGTGTGTGAGTGAGCGCCCTGCCTCCTCAGACGAGACCGGGGAGTGTGTGAGCACCGTACACGAGTAGACTGGAGTGTGTGAGCACACTGGAGTGTGTGTGCACAGTGTGTGAGCACACGAGTGTGTGAGCACACTGGAGTGTGTGTGCACAGTGTGTGAGTAGACGAGTGTGTGAGCACACTGGAGTGTGTGCACAGTACACGAGTAGACTGGAGTGTGTGAGCACACTGGAGTGTGTGTGCACAGTGTGTGAGTAGACTGGAGTGTGTGAGCACACTGGAGTGTGTGTGCACAGTGTGAGTAGACGAGTGTGTGAGCACACTGGAGTGTGTGTGCACAGTGTGAGTAGACGAGTGTGTGAGCACACTGGAGTATGTGCACAGTGTGTGAGTAGACTGGAGTGTGTGAGCACACTGGAGTGTGAGCACAGTGTGAGTAGACGAGTGTGTGAGCACACTGGAGTATGTGCACAGTGTGTGAGTAGACTGGAGTGTGTGAGCACACTGGAGTGTGTGAGCACACTGGAGTGTGTGTGCACAGTGTGTGAGTAGACTGGAGTGTGAGCACACTGGAGTGTGTGTGCACAGTGTGTGAGTAGACGAGTGTGTGAGCACACTGGAGTGTGTGTGCACAGTGTGTGAGTAGACTGGAGTGTGTGAGCACACTGGAGTGTGTGCGCAGTGTGAGTAGACTGGAGTGTGTGAGTGCACTGGAGTATGTGTGCACAGTGTGTGAGTAGACTGGAGTGTGTGAGCACACTGGAGTGTGTGTGCACAGTGTGTGAGTAGACAAGTGTGTGAGCACACTGGAGTGTGTGTGCACAGTGTGTGAGTAGACTGGAGTGTGTGAGCACACTGGAGTGTGTGTGCACAGTGTGTGAGTAGACTGGAGTGTGTGAGCACACTGGAGTGTGTGCGCAGTGTGAGTAGACTGGAGTGTGTGTGCACAGTGTGTGAGTAGACTGGAGTGTGTGTGCACAGTGTGTGAGTAGACTGGAGTGTGTGCGCAGTGTGAGTAGACTGTGGAGTGTGCACAGTGTGAGTAGACTGGAGTGTGCGCGCAGTGTGTGAGTAGACTGTGGAGTGTGTACGCACAGTGCGTGAGTGAGCACCCTGCACGCAGGTCACCCCACTTGGAATATGGTGCTTGGGGGCCTGTTCTTCACCGCCATGGTGGTTGTGGCCCTGGTGCTGTGGGCTGTGGGCCCCAGGGCTCCACTTCCCGCGGTCACGGCTCTACAGCTGTGCTTTGTGGGTAGCATACTCCTCACACAGTCTCAGTCTCCTTGAGGAGAGGCCTGTGGCACAGTAGAAGGTACCAGCACATTCCTGCCACTCCGCTGGCAGTCCAGCACGTTCCTGGCAGGTGGTGGTGGTGGTGGCGAACTGTCTCCCTGAGCCCTGGCTCACGAGCTTGGGACGGCAGGCCCGGGCAGGGTTCCAAGGGGTGCTGCACATGGGTGAGCTCACCGCAGGGATCATGAGGTGGGCGGGGTACTGGAGTCAGCAGGGTTGTGAGTGGGTGGTACCACAGGGCCCTGTCCAGAGGACATGGCAGCCCGCGAGCCCCCCTCCCATGGGAAAAGCTCAGGACAAGGGACCAGCCCAGGGGCGGGCTGGTTCCTGCAGAGTCCTTGGAATGAATGGCAGGGCCTAGATGGGCCAGTGTTTTCAGGTGCCTTGGCCATGGCTGTTCGGGACCAAGAGCAAGCAGGGAGTTGTGGGGCATTGGAGACGCTGTGCATGGCTACGGGCTGCCTGAGAGCCCGTGGCTGAGCCCTTGGTCCTTTGCAGCGGCAGCCCTCCTCCATGGCTGACCCTCCCCCTCCCCCATGGCTGGCCCTCCCCCTCCCCCGTGGCTGGCCCTCCCCCCTGCCCCATGGCTAGCCCTCCCCTTTGCTGTAGCTGGCCCCCCCCATCCCCCATGGCTGGTCCTCCCCCCTCCCCTGTGGCTGACCCTCCCCCCTCCCCTGTTGCTGGGCCTCCCCCCTGCCCCATGGCTAGCCCTCCCCCACTGTAGCTGACCCCCCATTCCCCATGGCTGGTCCTCTCCCCTCCCCTGTGGCTGACCCTCCCCCCTCCCCTGTGGCTGGCCCTCCCTCCTCCCCCATGGGTAGCCCTCCCCTTCGCTGTAACTGGCCCCCCATCCCCCGTGGCTGACCCTCCCCCCTCCCCTGTGGCTGGCCCTCCCCCTCCCCCATGGCTAGTCCTCCCCTTCGCTGTAGCTGGCCCCCCATCCCCCGTGGCTGACCCTCCGCCCTCCCCTTCGCTGTAGCTGGCCCCCCATCCCCCATGGCTGATCCTCTCCCCTCCCCCGTGGCTGACCCTCCCCCCTCCCCTGTGGCTGGCCCTCCCCCTCCCCCATAGCTAGTCCTCCCCTTCGCTGTAGCTGGCCCCCCATCCCCCGTGGCTGACCCTCCCCCCTCCCCTGTGGCTTTCTTGTGGCAGGTCATCAACCGCTCCACCACCGAGCTGCCACTCACCGTGTGCTACGACAAGATCTCTCTGGGGCGCCTGCGCTTCTGGATCCACATGCAGGACGCCGTGTACTCCCTGCAGCAGTTCGGTGGGTGTCCTGGGCCGGGCCGGGTTACTCCGTGGTTACTCCACACCTCCTGGCATGGGCTGTTCATGCCCTTGCTTGTGGTGTCTCCATTTTCCTCCTTGGAAATGACCTCGTGGATTATTTGAAAATAGGCTGTATTCAGAAATAATGCTTTAAGTGCCACATTCTCAGTCAAAAAAACTTTGCTGCTAGCAAAGTTTAAGTGTTCTACATTCACAAATGATTTTACGTTGGGATGTGTGTCTTTCCTGGCAGGGTTTTCAGAAAAAGATGCTGACGAAGTAAAGGGGATATTTGTAGACACCAACTTGTACTTCCTAGCACTGACGTTCTTTGTGGCAGCGTTTCACGTGAGTTCTCGGGAGGACTAGCCACAGGCGCTGGGGAGGCTCCCTGCTGGCACCATGTGAGCCCACACCCCGGGACCACCATCCCTGACTGTGGTCACTGCTTTGGGGCAGTTTTCAGGAGGCTCTGCAGTACTTTGGACAGTGTCCGCACCACCGAGTTTAACTTTGCAGAGTAGTCATTCTGCTATTCGGGGCTGCTATGATGATGTTACACTTGAGAAGGCATTTCAGCATGTAGCATGCGTCTTGCATAGAGCCCAGAGCTCTGGGGAGCCATCCCTGTGTGGAGGGTGGAGCCGCTGGGGTGGGGTGGGACGTCGTGCCAGAATTTCCCTCAACCAGGTTGGGAAGCCAGTGTCAAAGGATGAGCCATGGGGTGTTTGCATGGTGTGCAGCAGGGCCTTGTGCTTGAATTAATGGCAGCCATGCACGTTCCCTGGGATTTGGGTCAGAGGTGCGTGTCTGAGGCCAGGCGCACAGCTCTGGCCGGCACAGGAGTGGGTTCAGCATGTAGCTCCTCTCCGTGGCAGGCCTGCCAGGCGGGTGTGGATGATAAGAGCGGCTGTAGCGCAGACCGCTGTCCTGTCTATTCTTTGCAGCTTCTTTTCGACTTCTTGGCATTTAAAAATGACATCAGTTTCTGGAAGAAAAAGAAGAGCATGATTGGCATGTCCACCAAAGCAGGGAGGGCCCAGGAGTCTTCACCCACCTTAGTCCTGAGGGCGTCCGTGAGGCCTGCAGGTTCAGCCCCAGGCCTGAGCATTCACTTGGAGCCTGAGAGCCACTGAGGCTCGAGGGTGGGGTAGGGTGTGGGGACACAGGCCCTTCAGCACACGTGCATGTGTGGAGTGTGAGCTCACACCAGGATCTGGCAAAGACCCAGTTGATGGAGACCCAGTTGATGTCGAGTGTGGATAGTCAGATGCCCCACAACCCCACTCCACCCCTGCCTCCCAGAGTGATGCGGGCTGCAGCCTGGAAGGTTCCAGGCTCTGTATACGGGCTTAGAGGCAGTCGCCAGAAGAAAGGGTTGTTTTTGCGGTATCAAACCCAGCATGGTCTGAGCATGCGTTGTGGGGCTGGTGAGGGACTGTGTGAGCACGCTCCTTCACCTGTCTGTGAGGACTTGGCATCGGCCTCCAGGTCAGATTCAAATGGAAGATAGCTTTTTGTTTTACCGTCAGTCTTGGGGCTTGGACTCAGGGCCTGGGCACTTTCCCTGAGCTCTTGCTCAAGGCTAGTACTCTACCGCTGTGAGTCACAACTCCACTTCCAGTTTTCTGGTGGTTCATTGGAGATGAGTCTCATGGCCTTTCCAGGCTGGCTTTGAACAGCGATCCTCAGACCTCAGCCTCCTGCATCGCTAGGATTACAGGCGCAAGGCACCAGTGCCCTGGTTGAAGATAGATCTTCCTCCCCCATAAAGACAAACCTGGGTAGCTCCCGGGAGAGGAGAGGGCCTCCTGCTGGCACTGTGGGAGGACACGCACTGACCAGGGATCACCAGTTGTACACAGAAAGCAGGACAAACTGGGATGCTTTTCAGTGTACATCGTGAGAAGGAAAAAACGACAGCTTTATAGAAGTTGGAGACCTTTATGACCTTTATCACAGAACAGTGTAACACATGAGGTGTAGAGCAGGAAAGAAAGCGGGTATGGGGTCCTGGCAACCAGTCCTGATGAGAGGAATGCCACACAGCACCCTGGCTTGCTCGTGGGCCTCTCGCTTCACTGAGACACGCTGTCTGGCTGGTGCTCTGCCAGCTCTTCAGCTCTCTGGCCTTCAAAGAGCTTTCTAGAGCTGCGAAGCTGTCCACGATTGATTCCCGTGGTACTGGGATCGAACTCAGGCCTCGCCCTGCCAAGCATGTACCAGTGAGCGCTGTCTCAGCCCCCTCCTTCAGATGGGAGGTTGTGAGGGGGATTGAGCTCCGTGTGCCCTGAGGGTGGAGGCGGGCCTAGGGTTATGTCCTCGCTCTCACCGTGCCCACCTTGTCCCCAGTACTCTGGCGCTGTTTCAGCACCGTGGTCATCTTCCTGTTCCTGCTGGATGAGCAGACCAGCCTGCTGGTGCTGGTTCCTGCAGGCGTGGGCGCTGCCATCGAGGTGAGTCGGGGCACCACCCCAGGTCTGGGTGGACAGTACAGCGAGGGCCACAGACGCAAGGCCCTCTGAGGAGTGTGTGTGTGCACACTCACGGGTGTGGGAAGCAGGGAAGCGTGTGAACGTGCTCCTGTGGCCCTCTGAGGAGTGTGTGTGTGTGTGTGTGCACACTCACGGGTGTGGGAGGCAGGGAAGTGTGTGAACGTGCTCCTGTGGCAGAGCCCTGAGGCCCTCTGAGGAGTGTGTGGGTGTGTGTGTGCACACTCACGGGTGTGGGAGGCAGGGAAGCGTGTGAACGTGCTCCTGTGGCCCTCTGAGGAGTGTGTGGGTGTGTGTGTGCACACTCACGGGTGTGGGAGGCAGGGAAGCGTGTGAACGTGCTCCTGTGGCCCTCTGAGGAGTGTGTGTGTGTGTGTGCACACTCACGGGTGTGGGAGGCAGGGAAGCGTGTGAACGTGCTCCTGTGGCCCTCTGAGGAGTGTGTGTGTGTGTGCACACTCACGGGTGTGGGAGTCAGGGAAGCGTGTGAACGTGCTCCTGTGGCCCTCTGAGGAGTGTGTGTGTGTGTGCACACTCACGGGTGTGGGAGGCAGGGAAGCGTGTGAACGTGCTCCTGTGGCAGAGCCCTGAGCGATGTCCATGCGTGGCCCACTGGCCGAGCCCACGTCCTCCCGCAGCACCCGTGCTGGTGCTTCGTGATGGCTGTGTGGCCGTGAGGATCTTGTGTTTGGGCTGAGATTCGAGGCAGGCTGACCGTGCAGGAGTGGCTAAAGTCACTTGGCACTGGGGAGCCCTGGAGGCCAAGCCTGGAAGGGGGCACTGGGCTGGGGCAGGCCCAGAGAGCCTCCTTAGAGCCCTGTCCACCTTGGTTCTGGTGAGACCCACAGCAGGCGCTAGCGCATGTGGCTGCTGGTGCCTGCCCAGGTGTGGGGGTCCGTGACCTTAGCTCACAGTGGTCGTGGTACTCATCCCAGCGAGCTGCAGGAGAGCATGCGGAGGGTCCAGGGCCAGGCTTGGGGAGGGCTTCCTAGTTCTGCCAACAGTCACGGGGCACAGAAGTCACAGAAGTAGCGGGTGGGTGGCCCCTGCAGGGAGGGGCCCCGCCCGCACGGGCTGCATGGCTGAGGCGGGGTGGGCTCCCTGTGCCGCAGCCTCAGTGTGGCGCTTCCTTGTTCCCTCAGCTCTGGAAAGTGAAGAAGGCTCTCAAGATGACGGTGACCTGGAGAGGCCTGAGGCCACGGTTCCAGGTAAGATCTGTAGTGAGCAGCTTCCCCTGCCAGACCCACGCACTCTGCTCTCCCCACCCCTGCCAGACCGCTGCCCCTCTGCTCTCCCTCCCCACCCCTGCCAGACCGCTGCCCCTCCACTCTCCCTCCCCACCCCTGCCAGACCGCTGCCCATCTGCTCTCCCTCCCCACCCCTGCCAGACCGCTGCCCCTCTACTCTCCCTCCACACCCCTGCCAGACCTCTGCCCACCTGCTCTCCCTCCCCACCCCTGCCAGACCGCTGTCTCTCCGCTCTCCCTCCACACCCCTGCCAGACCGCTGCCCCTCCGCATTCCCTCCATACCCCTGCCAGACCGCTGCCCCTCCGCATTCCCTCCCCACCCCTGCCAGACCGCTGCCCCTCCGCATTCCCTCCCCACCCCTGCCAGACCGCTGCCCCTCCGCTCTCCCTCCCCACCCCTGCCAGACCGCTGCCCCTCCGCTCTCCCTCCCCACCCCTGCCAGACCGCTGCCCCTCTACTCTCCCTCCACACCCCTGCCAGACCTCTGCCCACCTGCTCTCCCTCCCCACCCCTGCCAGACCGCTGTCTCTCCGCTCTCCCTCCACACCCCTGCCAGACCGCTGCCCCTCTGCTCTCCCTCCCCACCCCTGCCAGACCTCTGCCCACCTGCTCTCTCTCCACACCCCTCCCAGACCGCTGCCCCTCTGTTCTCCCTCCCCACCCCTGCCAGACCGCTGCCCATCTGCTCTCCCTCCCCACCCCTGCCAGACTTACAACTCCTTCACTCTCCCTCTCCCACCCCTGCCAGCCCTGCTGCCTATCTGCTCTCCCTCCCCACCTCTGTGCGTTCCTAGTCTACTCATCTTTACCAGGCTGCCTCTTTTTTTGGGGGGTGGGGGAGCACTTGAACTCAGGCCTTGTGTGCTGTCATTGAGCTTTTTTGCTCAAGGCTACCACTGTACCACTTGACTTTTTGGTGGTTAATTGGTGATAAGAACCTCATGGAGATGCTGTGCAGGTGGCTCAGTGGTAGAGTGCTTGTTTCCCATGTATGAAGTCCTGGGTTCGATCCCTCAGCACCACATAAACAGAAAAGGCCGGAAGTGGCACTGTGGCTCATGTGGTAGAGTGTTGGCTTTGAGTTGAAGAACTAAGGGACAGTGCCCAGGCCCAGAGTTAAAGCCCCATGGCCGACAAAAAAAGAACATGGACTTTCCTGCTGAGGGTGGCTTCAAACTGCGATCCTCAGATCTCCGCCTTCTAGTAGCCAGGGTTACAGGCAGGAGCCACTGGCACCCAGCCAGCCTGTCTCTTTTAGCTGTGCCCACTAGCATCAAACCTTCCAAAGGCAGCTGGCTGTCATCCAGTTCCGTGAGGCTCACACTGGCTTTGTGATGGGTTGGGTTTTCTTCAGTCAGGAGACAAATGCTGATTTCCTGAGAAACAGAGAGCTGGGCCTCCAGGCCTAAGCAACCTTGGGGAAGGAAGTTTAGCCTGGGTGAGAGACCCAGGCTGGGTCCTGGGAAGTCATCTGGGGTGGGGGTGGGCTGAAGTGCAGCCCACGTTTTGCTAGGGAATGGACCTGGATTGAGCTGGCCTTTGGGGGGGGGTGGCCCCTCTTCAGGCTCATGGTACGGCTGCCTTGGTTTTTCCACTTAGGGTAGAGCAGTGGTGTGGGAGCCGGAGGCTTGGGCGGGTGTCTCCCCCTGGCGCAAGCCTGGGCGCTGTGAGGCTGGGGCCTCTGAGGTGGTGGTGGGGAGCATCACCCTGTGGTCCAGGCCTGGTGGGACTCAGTGGGACACTGGTGGTGTGTGGATACCGCACCTCCACCGCCAGTCCCTGTGCTGAGACCCTGCCGAGCCCACTGACATTGCCTGTGATCTCTTAACAGTTTGGCACCATCAGCGAGTGTGAGCGGAAGACGGAGGAGTACGACACACAGGTGAGCCGTGGGGTTGTGTGTGCTGGAGACTCGTGGTTCATCCCCTGGGAAGGCAGGCTCCCGGGGCTGAGCACAGACCCCAGGGTCCCCGCCCTGCCCGGCTGCTCCCGCAGCAGCTTGGTGCCTGGGGCTCCCTGCCGGCACCGCTCTGGCGAGGGCTGGATGGTCGGGTCTGACAGGCGGTCTCCACAGGGCTAGACTTGGGTTTTCGGTTTGATGCCCATCCGTTGTATTTGAATTCCATTGACATTATAATGGATCTCATGTCACACAAATGCAGGGCCCTGAGGCTTTCACCTGGTCCTTAGACTTCCTCAGATGTCCCCCGCTCCTGCTGATCCCCCCCCCCGTCCTGCTGTCTTTGATGGGATGGGCTCCCTGTGTTAGGGTCACCCAGTTCCTGCAGTTGCGTGCCAGTTTGCTCCGAGTGCCAGCAAGCACACCACGTGAGGCCGCCATTGTCACGGCGCACGCCGTGTCACTCACTGCCCTAGACGCTGCAAGTGTCCCGTGTCTCTGCTTGATTCCATTGTTGCTCATTGCTCCTGATGTATGTCTGCTACGGTGCTCAGTGCTTGCTGCTCCTAACTGGAAATGATGTCTGTCCTCCCCAGGCCATGAAGTACTTGTCTTACCTCCTCTACCCGCTCTGTATCGGGGGCGCCATCTACTCGCTGCTGAACATCAAGTATAAGAGGTGGGTGATGCAGCCGTTGTGTTCCTCAGCTGCCAGGGACTCCAGACTCACGCAGGCTCTGCCCACCATGCTGTGGAGCCGGTTGGCGCTGGCTTGGCTGTCCTCTGGGTTGTGCGTCCCAGTGCTGTGAGGAGCAGTTGGAGAAATGAAGGCATCCCCCGGTTCATGGGGCTGGGGTCTCTCACCCAGTGTCCAGTGGCTTTTGTCCCCAGGCACCACCCCGGCCCACCTTCTGGTCTGATGGTGCGGGCCTTCCTATCTCCACCGGGGACAGGTGTGCAGGTGGGACAGCGCTCGAGAAAGAAAAGGCTGGTAGAGAACGCGTCTGCTTTGCTCACGCCTTCGGCCCCACATGAGCAGGCAGAAGGACCGAGGAGGGGCAGTGGGCAGTTGTGGCGCTGGCCAGAGGTCAGGAGGGGGCGGCTGTGGTCCCGCCGCGTGGAGACACAGCATCGAGAGCTACGTGTAGGCACCTTTCCGTGCAGTGTCCTGTGTTTCCATCCTGAGCAGCTTTGCGTGCAAATTGTCTGTGGTCTGGCAAGGCCCCTGGAAAGGAGCCAGTTGGGGGCGTGGCCTGTGACCACCGAGCTCTGTGCTACCCCCCACACTGGTGGACACAGGGCCTCTCGTCACGCCCAGCTGCCCTGCAAGGCTGAGGGCTGTGAGAGGGACCTGCTTTTCTTTTGCTTCAATGAAACATTTATTTATCTTTGTTCAAAACATTCAGTGGTGTGGTCACGGGGGCCGTGTGGAGAGTGTGGTGTGGTCACGGGGGCCGTGTGGAGAGTGTGGTGTGGACATGGGCCGTGTGGACAGTGTGGTGTGGACACGGGGGCCGTGTGGACAGTGTGGTGTGGACGTGGACAGTGTGGTGTGGTCACGGGGGCCGTGTGGACAGTGTGGTGTGGACACGAGGGCCGTGTGGACAGTGTGGTGTGGACACAGGGGCCGTGTGAAGAGTGTGTTATGGTCACGGGGGCCGTGTGGAGAGTGTGGTGTGGACATGGGCCGTGTGGAGAGTGTGGTGTGGTCACGGGGGCTGTGTGGAGAGTGTGGTGTGGACACAGGCCGTGTGGAGAGTGTGGTGTGGACATGGGCCGTGTGGACAGTGTGGTGTGGACATGGGCCGTGTGGAGAGTGTGGTGTGGACATGGGGGCCGTGTGGACAGTGTGGTGTGGACGTGGACAGTGTGGTGTGGTCACGGGGGCCGTGTGGACAGTGTGGTGTGGACACGGGGGCCGTGTGGACAGTGTGGTGTGGACATGGACCATGTGGAGAGTGTGGTGTGGTCATGGGGGCCGTGTGGACAGTGTGGTGTGGACACGGGCTGTGTGGAGAGTGTGGTGTGGTCACGGGGGCCGCGTGGAAAGTGTGGTGTGGTCACGGGGGCCATGTGGAGAGTGTGGTTTGGTCACGGGGGCCGTGTGGACAGTGTGGTGTGGACACGGGGGCCGTGTGAAGAGTGGTGTGGACACGGGCCATGTGGAGAGTGTGGTGTGGACACGAGGGCCATGTGGAGAGTGTGGTGTGGACACGAGGGCCGTGTGGAGAGTGTGGTGTGGACATGGCCCGTGTGGACAGTGTGGTGTCACGGGGGCCGTGTGGAGAGTGTGGTGTGGACACAGGGGCCGTGTGAAGAGTGTGGTGTGGACATGGGCCATGTGTGGACAGTGTGGTGTCACGGGGGCCGTGTGGACAGTGTGGTGTGGACACGGGGGCCGTGTGGAGAGTGTGGTGTGGACACGGGCCGTGTGGAGAGTGTGGTGTGGACATGAGGGCCGTGTGGAGAGTGTGGTGTGGACACGGCCGTGTGGACAGTGTGGTGTGGACATGGACCGTGTGGAGAGTGTGGTGTGGTCACGGGGGCCATGTGGAGAGTGTGGTGTGGTCACGAGAGGCCGTGTAGACAGTGTGGTGTGGACACGGGGGCCGTGTGAAGTGTGGTGTGGACACGGGCCGTGTGGAGAGTGTGGTGTGGACATGGGCCGTGTGGACGGACATGGGCCGTGTGGACAGTGTGGTGTCACGGGGGCCGTGTGGACAGTGTGGTGTGGACACGGGGGCCGTGTGAAGAGTGTGATGTGGACACGGGCCGTGTGGACAGTGTGGTGTGGACACGGGGGCCGTGTGGACAGTGTGGTGTGGACACGGGGGCCGTGTGGACAGTGTGGTGTGGACACGGGCCGTGTGGACAGTGTGGTGTGGACACGGGGGCCGTGTGGACAGTGTGGTGTGGACACGGGGGCCGTGTGGACAGTGTGGTGTGGACACGGGGGCCGTGTGAAGAGTGTGGTGTGGACATGGACCGTGTGGAGAGTGTGGTGTGGACACGGGCCGTGTGGAGAGTGTGGTGTGGACATGGACCGTGTGGAGAGTGTGGTGTGGTCACGAGAGGCCGTGTGGACAGTGTGGTGTGGTCACGGGGGCCGTGTGGACAGTGTGGTGTGGTCACGGGGGCCGTGTGGAGAGTGTGGTGTGGTCACGGGGGCCGTGTGGAGAGTGTGGTGTGGTCACGGGGGCCATGTGGAGAGTGTGGTGTGGACACGAGGGCCGTGTGGACAGTGTGGTGTGGACACAGGGGCCGTGTGAAGAGTGTGTTATGGTCATGGGGGCCGTGTGGACAGTGTGGTGTGGACATGGGCCGTGTGGAGAGTGTGGTGTGGTCACGGGGGCCGTGTGGAGAGTGTGGTGTGGTCACGGGGGCCGTGTGGAGAGTGTGGTGTGGACATGAGGGCCGTGTGGAGAGTGTGGTGTGGACATGGGCCGTGTGGAGAGTGTGGTGTGGTCACGGGGGCCGTGTGGAGAATGTGGTGTGGTCACGGGGGCCGTGTGGAGAGTGTGGTGTGGACATGGGCCGTGTGGACAGTGTGGTGTGGACATGGGGGCCGTGTGGAGAGTATGGTTTGGTCACGAGGGGCCATGTGGAGAGTGTGGTGTGGACATGGGCTGTGTGGAGAGTGTGGTGTGGACACAGGGCCGTGTGGAGAGTGTGGTGTGGTTTGGTCACGGGGGGCTGTGTGGAGGGTAGTGTGGGGGACACGGGGACTTTCTGAACCCACAACTCCTCTCTTTCAGCTGGTACTCGTGGCTTATCAACAGCTTCGTAAACGGTGAGTCTGCGTGGGGATTAGTACTTGTGGCCGAGGCCCCCTTTCCTGCTCCTGGTGCCCAGTGTGACCAGCGCCCAGCACCTGAGTTGCATTGAGCAAGATGCGTCCCCAGCCTTTACCGATCAAGCAGCTATTCTGTTTCTCTCCCTAAAGGCAGGCGATTCTTTAAACTTTGAATACTCAGAACTGCCCAGGACTCCAGGCTGTGGGTGGAGCTAGCCACCCTGTGTGGCAGTCCAGGGAGCCCACGGCTGCCTCTGGATGGAGTGTCCGGTGTCTGGGTATCTGAGAGGCAGAGCCTGCCTTGGGTGTGATGCACACCTCCCTCCCCTCCCTGTCCCAGGCCAGCCCCAGTCAGGGCGTTGTTCTGCTGTGGCCCGTGAGAGATGAGGTCTGGCTGCAAACAGCTGTGCCCTGGGATGTAAGTCTCAGACTCCCCCTCTGTGTCCTCCCCAGAGGCCTCCCGTGTTTCCCAGGACTGAGTACGGGCAAAGGCTAACAGCAGGCCCGGGCCGGTGGAGCCTGCTGGCAGGCCTAGAAGTCAGGTGTGTGTTCCTGGCAGCACACAGGGTGGGCAGGGGCTCGTGGTGGATTGTCTCCATGGTGGTGCGTCCCCCCTGCAGGTGTCTATGCGTTTGGCTTCCTCTTCATGTTGCCCCAGCTCTTTGTCAACTACAAGGTAGGTCGTGCGGCTCACCTTGGCGGGGCCTGCTGTCCTTGCTGGTCCGGCTCACCTGTCCCCTCTCCTTGTCTCAGATGAAGTCGGTGGCTCACCTGCCCTGGAAGGCCTTCACCTACAAGGTAAGCGCACTTCCCACTGCGGGTGGCAGAGAGCCTGGCCAGAGCCTCGTGCTGGCCGCCCCTTTCTTTTTGTTGACAAAGAGCCATGGGTCCATGGACGCACTGCCTCACCCGCCAGCTGTGCGGGCGAGGGCCAGGCCGGGCCGCGGCTCTGCCCTGCTCCTGTTCCCTGTGCCCTGAGCTCCCTGGCACAGGGCGGGTCTCATGGGCTGCGCAAGGCTTCGGCCTGAGGCCTTGCTCCACTGGCCGCCTCCCAGTCTTGTGTCTTCTGAGAAGCCACATACCGACTCAGGTCACAGGCAGTGGGGTTCAGATAGCACTGCCTGCCCTTCCTCCCGCCACAAAGCACTGGGGTTCAGATGGTATCATTCGCCTACCTTTCCTCCCATCACAAAGCAGTAGGGTTCAGACGGCGTTGTCTGCCCTTCCTCCCTCCACAAAGCACTGGGGTTCAGACGGCGTTGTCTGCCCTTCCTCCCTCCACAAAGCACTGGGGTTCAGACGGCGTTGTCTGCCCTTCCTCCCTCCACAAAGCACTGGGGTTCAGACGGCGTTGTCTGCCCTTCCCGCTGGCTTTGCAGGCTTTCAACACCTTCATCGACGATGTCTTTGCCTTCATCATCACCATGCCCACGTCGCACCGGCTGGCCTGCTTCAGGGACGACGTGGTGTTTTTGGTCTACCTGTATCAGCGGTGGTGAGTGGTCCTGCAGGCCCAGGCAGGGGTCTGAGTTTGATAGGACAGGAGTCTTGGCCCAACCCCAAGCACATGGAGCACAGTAGGACTCAAGCTGCCCCTGCCGGCCCCAGCTTCTAGGTCCTCTTTGAGCTCTGCCGCCTGCCACACCGCGTTAGCCAACACCCACTGGCAGCAGTGCCTCCTGGCCCCTCCCCAGCGCACGGCCATCCTGCATGTAGTCTTGAGGCTGGGATCTACTGTGAGTGACGTGTCTGGTGGAGATGTTTCCATCTTTGCGTGGCCTGTCTGGTAGGAGACGTTTCCATCTGCGTGGCCTGTCTGGTGGAGATGTTTCCATCTTTGCGTGGCCTGTCTGGTGGGAGGAGACGTTTCCATGTTTGCATTGCCTGTCTGGAGGAAAGGTTTCCATCTTTGCGTGGCCTGTCTGGTGTAATCATTTCCATCTTCACGTGGCCTGTCTGGTGGTGGTGATGTTTCCATCTTTGTGTGGCCTGTCTGGTGGGGTGCCCAGTGCCACACATGATTCTTGTGGCTTACTGGGGCTCACGTCTGCAGTCAGTTCCCTGCTGTGGAAAGGTTGGTGGCAAACTCTTCCACTGATGTGCCTGGCACAGGGCTGTTCATGGTGTTCCCCGCACAGCCCACCTGCTTCTTCTCAAGGCCCTGTGTGTCCACCTCCAGTCCCATAAACTGACCATCTGGAACCCAGTGTGTTATTGTTGCAGCTGTCTGTGGGGCTCTAGCCTGGAAGGCTTTTGGGCAGCAAGCACTGTGTCCCAGGCCCGGCCTGCCCTCAGTGTCCTGTAAATAAGGGGATGTGGGTGAAACCCTGGGGTCTCAGGACTAAGCACTGGCCAAGCAAGCGCTTGCAGAGGGCAGGGAGCTAGACAGGACGTTTACGTCTGCATAGTTAGTTCCAGTTTCCCACCATGGAGCTGGGCCCTGTTTTGGGGATGCTGTCCATACCCAACCCTTGAGACCACAGTGAGCCAGCACAGGGGCAAGATAGCCGAGAAGCACCCTGCTGGCCCAGCCCCTTTGGTGCATGCTGGAGAGTGCTAGCGATTACCATGTCATTGCAGGCTTTATCCTGTGGATAAGAGCAGAGTGAATGAGTTTGGGGAGTCGTACGAGGAACGGCCCAAGCGGAAATCTCATGCAGACTGAAGGCCCTGGCCTGGGCTTCCTGGTCAGCAGTGGACGGGCCTCCGGAGGCTTGGGGAGTTCCCAGACACCACATCTTCACGTTGCCAAATCCCTCAGCTTCCCCCGTGCTCCCCCGTCCTGGAGCACACGCATGAACAGGATGCGTCACAGCGTGGGCGGGTCTCCACGGTGCCCTCCTCTGCCTTGTGGGAGATGGTGGGTTTCCATTTCAAGTTGTTTTTTTTAAGTGCTCCTTATGTGATTCAAATGCATATGGAAATTCATTCCATATGAACTCTGGGATCAACTGGCTCTTTCCCTCCTGTTTAAAATTTGATTGTTTTCAGCTTAATTAATGTATGTTTGTATTTTAAAATAAATTTCTCTGGCTGTGACGTGTTTTTCTTGACCTGGATTAAGTCTCTCAGATACTAAGTTCCACTTTTCCCAGAAATGAACATGTAAGATGGATTTATTACTTACGCATGGAAAGGAGCAGACTTGGCCTCTGGCAGCCTCGAGTCACAAATGTTCTCCAGTCTCAGGTCTCGGCTGTTTGAAGCCAGCAAGTTGAGCGGGTGCCATCCCAGAGATGTACTGAGGTAGGACTCGGATGTGTAAAAGTTGCAGAGCTGCTATGGACAGGCTGCAGGACAGGAGGCTCATCTGCCCAGAGCCACGGAGAAGGGTTATCTATTCCAGCCCAATCAAAATCACTGACTGCACCACAGCCAGGAAGGCAGCAATGGACTCTAGCTGTTCCATTCTCACAGAACTGAAGTTTCTCAGGCTCTCTTGCCCTTGTACGAAGCTGACCATCCACACAGCTGGAGCTGTGTGATTCAGCCTCGTGGGACACTACCACAGGTGTCGTCCAGCCACCAAAATGTCACGCTGTGTCAGGTCCTGTGGCTGAGCCAGCTCCAGCTGTCTGTCTTGGCTGGCGTCCTGTCTCTCCTCCCTGCCTGAGTGGATTTGTCATTGTGTGGTTCTTTTTTCTTCACTGTGCTTTTGTGTTTCCAGTGTCATCTCAACAGTGGAAAACCTGTAGCCATTTTCCTGAGCAGTGCCTTTCTTCATGTCTTCTATCCGCTCCTTCCCAAACTCTGCTCTACTCAAATTTTTCTGTATTTCTCCTGCTGCTACTGCAGTTTTGAACTTGGGGCCAGGCAGAAACTGTGCTACTTGAGTTAATACCTCAGGTCCTTGTTACTTTATTTTTTCTGATAGGGTCTTGAATTTCAGCCTTGGATCTTGATCCTTCTGCCTGTGCCTCCTGGGTAGCTGGGATCACAGATGTGAACCCCCATACCTGGCTTATGTATTGAGGTGGTATCTGGCTATCGTTTTTCTTGGGCTAGCCTCAAACGTTGATCCTTCCTATGCCTGCCTCCTGGGTCCTCGGGCCACTTGCACCCAGCAGAAGTCTATAATTTCCTTTTTGGGGGAAGCGAGGACTTGAACTCTCATTTAGCTTAAGGCTGGTGTTCTACCACTTGAGCCACCCTTCCATTCCAGCATTTTTTTGCTGGTTAGAGATAAGAGTCTCACAGACTCTTCTTGCCTGGGCTAGCTTTGAACTACGATCCTCAGATCGCATCTCTGAGTAGCTAGGATTACAGGTGTGAAGCACTGAGCTAGACCTAATTTCTTGAATTCAGGACTTCATCTGTTGCTCAGATTTTTTGCTCAAGGCTGGCCTCATCATGAGCTCACTTTCTCTTCCCCTAAAGTCTTTAAACAGATTGCTTTTCCTATTTCTAATTTTCTTTTAAACTAATTTTATCTAATTGCGTATTCACATTTCTTTTTCTGTTCATTTGACTTAGTTCTTTTTTATTTTTATTTTTGCTGGTCCTGGGGCTTGAACTCTGGGCCTAGGTGCTGTCTCCTAAGCTTTTGCTCAAAGCTAGCTCTCTACCACTTGAGCCAACTCCACTTCTGGCTTTTTCTTTCATTCATTGGAGATAAGGATCATGGACTTTGCTGTCTAGGCTGGCTTTGAACCCTAATCCTCAGATCTCAGCCTCCTGAGTAGTTACGATAGGTGTGAACTACCAGCACTTGTCTTAGATGTATTTTTTATTTCTAGAAGTTTCATCTGCTGTCTAAATCTCCCTGGTCTATTCTGATATCTTGCTGTTTTGTTGCATTTAGCCTCCTTTTGTACTGTAAATGTGTGTACAGTACTGTGGAAATCCTGTAGCTGCAGCTTAGGCTGTGGTTTGGGTGGTGCTGGCTCTTTGTACATCCATTCCTGATACTTTTTCCTTGTGTGTTAGGAGTTTTTTGATTTTGTTAAACTAAATTTGTAGACTCCTGAGACCTAAAATGTCAGCAATTTCTTCCAGAGAAGATTTAGTGTCCGAGTGGCTCTGGATCAGAACTGCTTTCAGAATCCTGTTCTGACAAGCCATACCAAGCTGTGAGGTTTGGAAGGCTGGCGGAAAAGGCTGGATTTCCTTCTTGGGCAGCGGAGGGCTGTGGGCTGGGTCCATTGAGCAGGATGTGATGTTTTCTATATGCTTTCAAGGGTCTTCCAAGAGACTGGAAACGGGGGTATGCAGGAGAGCCTGACGAAGATGCACCCCGAAGAGGGCTCAGGACATCCAAATTGAATTCAGGGCTTGCACTTGCTAGCTGATATCTCCCAACAATTTTTTTTTTTTTTTTTTGGTGGGTCATGGGGCTTGAACTCTGGGCCTGGCACTGTCCCTCAGTTCTTAAACTCAAGGCAAGCGCTCTACCATTTGAGCCACAGTGAGCCACAGTGCCACTTCTGGCTTTCTGGTGGTTCATTGGAGATAAGAGTCTCATGGCCTTTCCTGCCTTGGCTGGCTTTGAACTGTGGTTCTCAGATCTCAACCTCCAGAGTGGCTAGGATTACAGGCGTGAGCCACCGGCATCGAGCTTCCAACATTTTTGTGTGTGTGTGCTGGTCCCAGGACTTGAACTCAGGGCCTGGGCACTGTCCCTGAGCCTTTTGTGCTTAAGGCTAGTGCTCTATCACTTGATCCACAGCTCTACTTCCAGCTTTTTGGTGGTTCATTGGAGATAAGAGTCCCAGAGACTTTCCTGCACAGACTGTCTTCAAACTGTGATCTTCAGATCTAAGCCTCCTGAGTAGTGGGATTACAGGTGTGAGTCACCAGCACCCAGCTCCAGCACTTGTTGCTTTAGTTCTTTTTAGGATACAGTCTCCTGTCTGGGCAAGCCTGGACCAAAGTCCTCCTATCTATACCCTTATGGAGGTTTGACGGGCAACACCTGCCACTGTGCTCAGCTATTGGTTGAGATGGGATCTCATGAACTTTCTCATCCTGGGCTGGCCTTGAACCAGTGATCTTCCTGAGGCAGACACCACGTAGGTAACTGGGATTCCGGGTGTGAGCTACCAGAGCCTGGCATGAGTGCCAGTTAACTCCTTTCTTTACAAACAGAAGGTAGACCTACTGAGCACACTTCCCAGATGGACGCAGGGCGGTGGCTTGTGGTAACTGCCTTGCTTCCCGTGGCCACAGCCGGTGCCCACCGCCTCATGCTGCTTTGTCAGCAGAGGACGCCTCTCGTCAGGGGCTCACAGCAAGCTTCCCCAAAGGAGTCTGCGGGCCTCTGCAGCCACCCCGGCCTGCCAGTGTTTCCAGACGGGGGTGAGTAACACACTTAATCCCATGAGCAAACTCAACCTTTCCACATCCTGGTGGATGATTTTATCTTGCCATTTTTGTAAATTTCATCAAATAACTTTCAAAGGAGCAAAAATCCAAAGATGTAAAACAGGAACTGAACTGTTTGCCCAGCTATATGGATTAAATAACCACATTTGGATGGATTTTTTTTTTGCCTTAAGTACTTTTTATTGGTTTTCTTGAGTGGTTTAAAGTGTGGTGGAAAGCAAATAAGAGGTGGGAGCTGCGTGTACATAAACGAAGGTGGCACCGCTGAGGAGGAGAGGGGCAAAAGGAACATGTGACCTCTCCTGGGATCAGCGACCTCTGACCTCACACCTCTGTGGTGGCCTGGGCTCTCAGAGAGCTGCCAGTCTTCGGGATGCCAACAACATGGTGACCACCACTTAATGTGGTCACCCTTGCTTGTGTGCTCCCGCTGTCCAAAGGTGAAAAAAGAACATTGAGAGATTCCCATGTAATGAAATTGTATAAATGACGCACTCGTTACGTTCCCTGGGCCACTGTGACCACTGTGCCAATATTGGGGCCACAGGAGCACCAGCTAAAGCAAGGCCAAGTAACAGGTGGGGGGGCATTGGCCAGCAGGTCGGTAGGCTGGGAGACAGGAAGCAGGACGCCAGGGCTACCCTTCCCAGAGGGCCTCGGTTCCCAGGGCCCAGGAACAGACCTCCTTCCTGTAGGGATGCCTAGAGCGCTGTCAGCCGCTCTGGATCCTTTCTCTGTCCCCTTCAGAAAAGGAACTTTTGGCCTTTTTGCTGGGGCGTCTGCTAAGGTGTGGCCCACCCCCACAGCTCCTGCCTGCCTTGGTTTTTCTGTTGGACCAGGCCTGGTAAGGTGTGGATTGCTGTCCCTCTGCTCACAGCCCTCTCTGAAGGGCTCCACAGACCCAGGGACAGGGGTTCCCAGGAGCCCACTTGCGGAGTTGGCCTTGGTGCCGCGGCCTGTATAAGCCCCCACGTGACACAGTGCGTTCTACTACTTGAGCCACAGCTCCACTTTTGGTGTTTTGCTGGTTATTGAGATCCAAGTCTCACAAACTTTCCTGTTGGACCTGGTTTGTTTGTTTTTGTTTTGGTCGTGGGGCCTGAACTCTGGGCCTGGGCACTGTCCCTCAGCTCTTCAGCTCAAGGCTAGCGCTCTACCACTTGAGCCACAGTGCCACTTCTGACTTTTTTCTTTTTGCTTATGTGGTGCCAAGGAATCGAACCCAGGGCCTCATGCATGCAAAGCAAGCGCTCTACCACTGAGCCACCTTCCCAGCCCCATGGGCCTGGTTTGGATTACAATCTTCAGTTCTCCATTTCCTGAGCAGCTGGGATTACAGGTGTGAGCCACCAGCACCGCAGCCCTCTTCTATCCTGTTTTTGTTGTTGTTGTTTTTTGTCAGTCGTGGGTCTTGAACTCAGGGCCTGGGCGCTGTCCCTCGGCTCTTTCACTCAAGGCTGCACTCTACCACTTGAACCACAGCGCCACTTCTGGTTTTCTGGTGGTTCATTGGAGATGAGAGTCTCACGGACTTTCCTGCCAGGCTGGCTTTGACCGCGATCCTCAGATCTCAGCCTCCGGAGGAGCCAGGATGACAGGCGTGAGCCCCGGGCTCCTACTCGGCTGGTCTCCCCGGGCACCGGACTAGCAGAGCCCCCGTGGGGACACATTTCCCCCGGCAGGGCCACTGGCAGCAGTGATTTCCGCACGGCCTCCCGGTCCAGCCAAGAGAAGCCTACCGCACGGCCGAACGGCTCGGCACCTCCCCGGGCTCGGGTCCCAGGCCCGGCCCGGCCCGTGCAGACCGGAGGGACTGGGCCGGGGCCCGGGGAGGGGCGCTGGGCTCCCAAGCTCCGCCTCGCCCCTTCCTCCCAGGGGGTTCAACGGGTCCCCGGGCTTGTCCTCCCGACACCGCGCCGACCTCACCTTCGAGCCGAAGTCCCCAGGACGCGCCCCCAGCCCGAGGGCCCGCCCCAGGGACACGCCCCCAGCCCGAGGGCCCGCCCCTTCCGCCGCGGACACGCCTTTTCCTCCGAGGACCCCGCCTCTTCCCGCGGCGCGCGTGCGCTGGAGAGGCGGTGGGCGTGGCGCGCGCGGTTCGCGCTCGCACGTGCGGGCGCCGGTCGGTCCCCGCTATGCCGCGCAGGCCTCGCTGCAGGGCTGTGCGCGCCCTGTTGCGCAGCCGGTACCGCGAGGTGCTGCCGCTGGCGGCCTTCGCCCGCCGCCTGGGGCCCGAGGGCCGGCGGCTGGTGCGGCCCGGGGACCCCGCGGCCTTCCGCGCGCTGGTGGCCCAGTGCTTGGTGTGCGTGCCCTGGGACGCGCAGCCGCCCCCCGCGAACCCCTCCTTCCGCCAGGTGGGCGTCCCCGGGGCTCCGGGCGGGCGGGGGGCGGGGTCCAGGCCTGCGCGCTCCACACCCTGTGTGTCCCGATCCGCCCTCCCCGGGCCCCGACCTCCCCTCCCGGGCCCCGACCTCCCTCCACCCCCCCCCCGGCCCCGACTTCTCCGACCGGCCCCCCACGAGCCTCTCCGCCCGCAGGAGTCGAGCCTGAAGGAGCTGGTGGGCCGCGTGGTGCAGAGGCTGTGCGAGCGCGGCGCGCGGAACGTGCTGGCCTCGGGCTTCGCGCTGCCCCGCGGGGCGGGCGGCGGGCCGCGCCTGGCCTTCAGCGCCAGCGTGCGCAGCCACCGGCCCAACACGGCGGCCGAGGCGCTGCGCGGCGGCGGCGCCTGGGAGCTGCTGCTGCGCCGCCTGGGCGACCAGGTGCTGGGCCACCTGCTGGCGCGCTGCGCGCTCTTCCGGCTGGTGCCGCCCAGCTGCGCCTTCCAGCTGTGCGGGCCGCCGCTCTACCGGCTGCGCGCGCCCGCCGGGGCCCGCGCCGCGCCGGGGGCCGGGCGGCCGCCCCCCGCGGAGAAGCCCCGGCGCCGGCCGCGCCCCGGCCGCGCGCCAGGCCCGGGTCGGGCCCCGGCCTCCACGGAGACCAAGCGCTTCCTCTACGCGCGCCCGGGCGGCCCGGAGCGGCTGCGCCCCTCGTTCCTGCTCAGCGCGCTGCGGCCCAGCCTGGCCGGGGCCCGCCGGCTGGTGGAGGCCATCTTCCTGGGCCCCGCGCCCGGGCCGCGGCGTCGCCTGCCCCCCCGCCTCTGGCGGGCCCGGCCCCTCTTCCGGGAGCTGCTGGCGAACCACGCGCGGTGCCCCTACGGCCGGCTGCTGCGCGCGCACTGCCCGCGCCGCGCCGCCGCCGCCGCCTCGCGCGAGCCGCTGCGGCTGCTGCGCGCGCACAGCAGCGCCTGGCAGGTGTACGGCTTCCTGCGGGCCTGCCTCCGCCGCCTGGTGCCCGCCGGCCTGTGGGGCTCCGGCCACAACCGCCGCCGCTTCCTGAAGAACACCAAGAAGCTGGTGGCCCTGGGGAAGCACGCCCGGCTGTCGCTGCGGGAGCTGACCTGGAAGGTGAAGGCGCGGGACTGCGCCTGGCTCCGCGGCCGCGCAGGTGAGCGGGGACACGGGGAGACACGCGGCGCCCAGGGTCGGGGCACCGCCAGGTGTCGGTGTGCGGAGCCCCGGGCGCCGCCGGGTGGTTGGCGAGAGCCAGGATTCCTGGCACAGTGACGGCGGTGCTCGGGAGGTTGGGTGGATTCTGTCTGGTCTCTGCCTCGAGCCCCCTCGGGGTCAGTGGGCAGACACATCCAGACTCCCGCCTGCTTTCCTGCCCGCCAGGCACATGGGCTGGACCCAGGGGCCAGAGGGACAGCTGGGACACCCCTGGCCAGGGGCAGCAGGCCTCCCGGAGCTCCGCCCGAGAGGTCAGCACCTACACGCCCAGCCCCTCACCTGTAGCCGTGAGGGCTGCCCCTGGAAGCATCTTCAGCGTACTGCTGCATTAAGGTCTTGTTTTTAAGTCGGTTCCTGGGGCTTGAACTCAGGGCATGTGCTGTCCCTGGGCTTCCTTTGCTCAAGCGAGGCTACCGCTCTGCCACTTGAGCCTCAGCTCCACTTGAGCTTCATTGTGGTAGTTTAGTGGAGATACCAATCCCAGGCTTTTTGGCTCTGGCGATCCTCAGATCTCAGCCTCCTGAGTAGCTGAGGTTACAGTTAGAGGCATGAGCCATCAGGGCCTGGTTTGCTTTACGTCTTGACTCCCTCCCCGATTCCTTCCTTATGCAGAGCCCTTCCTTTGCTCCAGTCCATGACCCTGGAGGGCTGATCCTTAGCTGCCATCTTTCCCTAAACTGACTCTACACTTCTAAGGACCCGAGGAGAGGGAAGGTGGCGGCCGCGGCCAGGCTGACCGTGCGTGGGACCTGGCTGTGCGTCCATGCTCGGCCATGCCTGCCTCTCCCTGGTTTCTAGATTTGATTTTGAGATTGGACCACTCCAGTCTCTCCCTGCTCTGTCTTCTGGTCAGCAGTTGTTTCAGGTGTGGAAGAAACCACCTCCACTTCCTTAGTAAGATGGAACGACAGCCAAAGTGGACCAGGCTTGCTTTCCATTTAATCTCTCCCTCAGACTCCCAGGACATTTACAGCTCCTAAAAGAAAGATGGCAGAGCCATCTTCCCAAGGTAGCCTTTGAAACCCATGCCCCATCCTCAGAGACACGTCTGGCCACAAAGAGCAGGTTGCTCACCGGCCAGAAAAATGCTATGGGCAACAGCTTCGCACCCTGGAGCTTTGCCCTGCCCGCTGGCTGGTCCAGCAGCAGCGTTAGGTCTCCCTGGCCCCTGTCAGCCGGGGCTGACCACTGTGCTGCCTGTGGCCTCTGCCCTGCTCTTGGGCTGGCTCATCCTCCACAGTCCACACCTGCTGTCCAGTGTTGCTGAAGACGGTGCCACATGACTGTAGCAGAAGGTCATGAGGGCCTCCCACTTGGCCTTTGTCCCCAGCCTTGCCCAAGCACAGGGTCGGCAGCACTGGCTGCACAGCTGTGAGCCACTCTGTTCCAGTCTTCCGTCGCTGGGTCCAGCTGCACAACCACTTTTTTGAGGTGTAGTTGAGTGTCTCTCTGCGGCTCCTAGACTCCTGTTTGTTGGCTGTTAAGTGTGAGTTCCAGTGTCTGTGGGAACTTACTAGTCATGTCAGGTCTTTCTTTTGGGTTTCGTTAATTCATCTGATGTTTGTAGTCTCCTTCCCTCCCTCCCTCCTTCCCTCCCTCCCTCCCTTCTTCCTTCCTTCCTTCCTTCCTTCCTTCCTTCTTTCCTTCCTGTGCCAGTATTGGGGCTGGAACTCAGCGACTGAGCACTTTGTGTCAGCTTGTTTTGTTCAAGGCTGGTACTCTACCACTTGGGCCATAAGTCCACTACCAGCTCTTTGGTGCTTAATTGGGATTAAGAGTCTCATAGAAGCCAAATGCCTACTCAAGAAGCTGAGATCTGAGGATTGTGTTTCAAAGCCAGCCTGGGCAGAAAGTCTGTGAGATTCCTATCTCCAATTAATCACCAAAAAGCTGGAAGTGGGGCTGTGGCTAGCCTTGAACACAAAAGCTCAGGGTCAGTATCAGTATCCAGGCCCTGCTGGGAACCTAGCTCAGTGGTAGAGCACTTGCTTAACATTACCAGGGCTCTGGGGTCAAACCCCAGCACTCCAATAAACAAAACATGAGCCAGTGGCTCACGCCTGTAATCCTAGCTACTCAGGAGGCTGAGAGCTGAGGATCGCAGTTCAAAGCCAGCCCAGGGAGGAAAGTCTGTGAAACTCTTATCTCCAGTAAGCCACTGGAAAACCAGAGGTGGCGCTGTGGCTCAAGCTGTAGAGCGCTCGCCTTGAGCTGAAGAGCTGAGGGACAGCGCCCAGGCCCAGAATTCAAGCCCTACGACCCATCAAAACAAAAAAAACAAAACAAAACATGAAGCAGCACTGCTAAAAGTATGGAAAGAAAAGTAAGCTGAAGAACAGAGGCTAGGGCTGGGAATGTGTCTCAGTGGTAGAGTGCTCGCCTAGCATGCGTGAAGCCCACGATTCCATTCCTCAGTACCACAGAGCTGGAAGTGGTGCTGTGATTCAACTGGTAGAGTGCCAGCCTTGAGTGCAGAGAGGTTCAGGGACAGAGCCCAAGCCCTGAGTTCAAGTTCTAGTACCACCAGAGAAAAAAAATAAAAGAACAGGTTAATTTATGGTATAACAGCTAATAAAGGATTTGCTTTTCTTGATCTGAGTCCTGGGGCTTGAACTTGGGACCTGGGCACTGTCCCTGAGCTTTCTATCAAGGCTAGCATGCTACCACTTGAGTCACAGCGCCACTTCCACCTTTTTCTGAGTGGCATATTGGAGATGAGAATCTCAGAACTTTCCTGCCCAGCCTGGCTGTGAACTGTGATCCTCAGATCTCAGCCTCCTGAGTAGCTGGGATCACAGGTGTGAGCCGTTGATGCCTGGCCCCACTCCATTTTTTTTAAACTGCTCTAAGTGTTGGTGGACTAGGCTTGCTTTTGATTCGTAGTTGCCTTCTGTATCTTTTTTCTTCTAATTACTTCTTTCAAACTTTAACTGTCTTATTTAGGTGCATCTTTTCAATGGTGTACAGATGATATTTGTTGCAGACCTAGCTTGACAGTTGTTGTTTAACTGGATGGCTGAGTGTGTGACTCATGAATGTGCTCCCTCTGCCTGTAGTTCTGGGACTTATCCCAGGACCCTGTGCATGCCAGGTGGGTGCTCTTTTGCTGAGCTATATCCCCAGTCCTTGGGTTTTTGTAGTTTAGGCTATCCTTGAACTCATGGTACTTATGCCACAGCCTCCAGAGTTCTGGGCAGATGCCACCCCTTTTCAGTTTCCTTCCTTCCTTCCCCCCTCTCTTCCTTCTTTCTTTCTTTCCGTCTTTCTTTCTTTCTGTCTTGTCTGTCTGTCTGTCTGTCTGTCTGTCTGTCTGTCATGGGGCTTGAATCTGGGCCTGGGTACTATCCCTGAGCTCTTCAGCTCAAAGTGAGCTCTCTACCACTTGAGCTACAAAATCACTTCCAGTTTTCTGGTTAACTGGAGATAAGAGTCTCATGGACTTTCCTGCCTGGACTGGCTTTGAACCTCGATCTTCGGATCTTAGCCTCCTAAGTAGCTAAGATTACTGGCATGAGCCACTGGTGCCTGGCTTTCAGTTTGCTTTCTATATGCTTTATATCTTTGTTTTCTTGTCATCTTTTGGATAACGATAAACATTTACTTGCTCTGTTTTT
Source organism: Dipodomys merriami (assembly GCF_024711535.1). Classification (NCBI taxonomy): domain Eukaryota; kingdom Metazoa; phylum Chordata; class Mammalia; order Rodentia; family Heteromyidae; genus Dipodomys; species Dipodomys merriami. The sequence continues at coordinate 947,123 of NW_027204715.1, read as the reverse complement.
GTTCTGTTTTTGCCAGTGGATAGTTAGAAGTTATGCATACTGTTGCTTTTCTTAGTTGTTTCCTATATTTTTAACGAAGTCTATGATGTCACCTTTCTCCTGACCAGTAAGGGCTATAGCGTATATGCGAACTTAGACTACCACTTCAGTTAAGGTGCTATTTTCCCTTCTTAGATCGATCTTGGGTGCCTTATCTCCAACTTAAACTATTGTTTTCTAAGGTGGCTTTCTATTTTATATGTATATGTATATGTGTGTGTGTGTATGTATATATAGATACACACGTACGCATACACGGTCAGTACTAGAGTTGGAACATGGGGGCCTTGTGTGTGTGTATGTATATATAGATACACACGTACGCATACACGGTCAGTACTAGAGTTGGAACATGGGCCTTGCACTCACTTGGCTTGCTTGCTCACAGCTGTTCCTCTACCACTTTAGCTGTGCCTCCAGGCCAGCTTTTTTTCTCTGGTTAACTGCCAATGGAGTCTCAAGGACATTTCTATCCCATGCTGGCTTTGAGCCATGATCCTCCAAGTCTTAGCCTCCCAGCAGGTAGCTGGGATTATGGGCGTGAACCACCAGTGTGCTGCTTTGCTTCTTTGTGGCAGCAGCAGCAGCTGTAGGTGGTGGGGAGTACATTCTACCTTTTCCAGTCTGTGTCAAAGCCATCGTGTTCTGTAGGAGTGTGATCTGAGAGGCGTGCATGTGTGTGTGTGTATTTTTGTTCCTGTACTGTGATTTGAATGCTTAGCTTTGTCCCTTAGCTTTTTTGCTCAAGCCTTACCACTGAGTGCTCTACCACGTTAGCAATAGTTCCCTTGCCAGTTTGCTTTGGCAGTTATTTGGAGATAAGAATCTCAAAGTTTTCCTTCTAGGCTGGCTGAGAACTTCAGTCCTCAGATGTCAGCTTCCTGAGTAGCTAGACTGACAGGTGTGAACCACTAGTGCCCAGCAGATAAGTGTAATTTTAAGTCTTCCAGTAGCAGTGCTAAACACACACACAGGAAAGATGTAACTAGCTTAACACTGTATTTGGTCAGAGCCTGGCAGGCTCTTGGCAGGGTGGACGGAAGACGCCGTCCGTCGCAACTCCATGTCCCATGCAGTGGGACGTGGGCCTCGAGTTGGAGGTTGAGGATCTAGGATGGGGCCGCAGGGCGTGGACTGAGTCCTTCCGCATCTCTGATTCCAGGGGATGGCTGTGTACCAGCTGCAGAGCACCGTCGGAGGGAGGGGGTTTTGGCCACGTTCCTGTTCTGGCTGATGGACGCGTATGTGGTTGAGCTCCTCAAGTCCTTCTTTTATGTCACCGAGACGACATTCCAGAAGAACAAGCTCTTCTTCTACCGCAAGAGTGTGTGGAACCAGCTGCAAAGCATCGGAGTCAGGTACCATTGACGCCGTCTCTCTGGCTTTGTGATGCTGCAGACTCAGAGCTGTGGGCCCCGGTGGAGTGCAGCAGGGACCCGATTCAAGTCCTGACCTAGCTGGCCAGGGTGGGGGCACCGACTGCCCAGAGACCCCACATTCTTGCCTGAGAAGTGAGAAGTTCGGGCTAGTTTGTCTCCGCTCCCTAGCGTAGAGGGAATTCAGGCTGAATGAAAGTTGCAGTGGGCAAACACTGCGCGTCCTGGGATGGTGTCCACTGACAGGCTGCTGCCACCATCGTTCCTACAGGAGGATGTGGGGAGGAGCCGGTGTGGGGCGGCTGGGTGTTGGCTAGTTCTGCCTGCAGCCAGGGGTCAGGTGACCGACCGTCCCCTGGCGCTCCCTGTGCTCTGATGGGAACCTGTAGGTGCCACGCCACCCTCCGCTCTTCCCCCGTGTCTTGCCATGCCACCCTCCGCTCCTCCTCTGTGTCTCTGCCACCCTCCGCTCCTCCCCTGTGTCTCTGGCACCCTCCGCTCCTCTCCCGTGTCTCTGGCACCCTCCGCTCCTCTCCCGTGTCTCTGGCACCCTCCGCTCCTCTCCCGTGTCTCTGGCACCCTCCGCTCCTCTCCCGTGTCTCTGGCACCCTCCGCTCCTCTCCTGTGTCTCTGGCACCCTCCGCTCCTCTCCTGTGTCTCTGGCACCCTCCGCTCCTCTCCTGTGTCTCTGGCACCCTCCGCTCCTGTGTCTCTGGCACCCTGTTCTCCTCTCCTGTGTCTCTGGCACCCTGTTCTCCTCTCCCGTGTCTCTAGCACCCTGTTCTCCTCTCCCATGTCTCTAGCACCCTGTTCTCCTCTCCTGTGTCTCTAGCACCCTGTTCTCCTCTCCCGTGTCTCTAGCACCCTGTTCTCCTCTCCCGTGTCTCTAGCACCCTGTTCTCCTCTCCCGTGTCTCTAGCACCCTGTTCTCCTCTCCCGTGTCTCTAGCACCCTGTTCTCCTCTCCCGTGTCTCTAGCACCCTGTTCTCCTCTCCCGTGTCTCTAGCACCCTGTTCTCCTCTCCTGTGTCTCTAGCACCCTGCTCTCCTCTCCCATGTCTCTATCATCCTGCTCTCCTCCCCTGTGTCTCTAGCACCCTGCTCTCCTCTCCTGTGTCTCTGGCACCCTCCGCTCCTCTCCTGTGTCTCTGGCACCCTCCGCTCCTGTGTCTCTGGCACCCTGTTCTCCTCTCCCATGTCTCTAGCACCCTGTTCTCCTCTCCCGTGTCTCTAGCACCCTGTTCTCCTCTCCCATGTCTCTAGCACCCTGTTCTCCTCTCCCGTGTCTCTAGCACCCTGTTCTCCTCTCCCGTGTCTCTAGCACCCTGTTCTCCTCTCCCGTGTCTCTGCCAAACTGTTCTCCTCTCCCGTGTCTCTGCCACCCTGCTCTCCTCTCCTGTGTCTCTAGCACCCTGCTCTCCTCTCCCATGTCTCTATCATCCTGCTCTCCTCCCCTGTGTCTCTAGCACCCTGCTCTCCTCTCCCGTGTCTCTGGCACCCTGCTCTCCTCTCCCGTCTCTGGCACCCTGCCCTCTTCTCCCTTGTCTCTAGCACCCTGCCCTCTTCTCCCGTGTCTCTAGCACCCTGCCCTCTTCTCCCGTGTCTCTGGCACCCTGCTCTCCTCTCCCGTGTCTCTAGCACCCTGCTCTCCTCTCCTGTGTCTCTGCCACCCTGTTCTCCTCTCCCGTGTCTGGCAAGGCTCCTCACACCCTTCTGTTGCAGACAGCACTTGGAGAGGGTGCGGCTGCGGGAGTTGTCAGGCTCCGAGGTCAGACAGCATCAGGTGGCCAGACCGGCCCTGCCTACCTCCAGACTCCGCTTCATCCCCAAGCCCTGTGGGCTTCGCCCCATCGTGAACATGGACTACATTGTGGGCCCCAGAGCCGTCTGCAGAGAGCAGAAGGTGACCACGCTCCCGTGCCGTGTCAGTGGAGCCCGTGGGCGGTGGCCCAGGAGGGGCCCGTGCACCCCGTGGGCCGGGGCGGGCAGGGGAGCAGATGATGGCGTCCTGCCCAGCTTGGTGGGCAGGAGATGGGTTCCAGAACAGTGGGGTCCACTGTTCCAGGCTGTTTCACCCATGCCCCGACAGGCCCGTGTGCTGCGGGCTCTTCATGCCAGGGACAGAACACCACAGAGCGGCGGCCGCGTAGCTGTGCCCGCCAGCTCGGCTGCGTGCGGTGGCGGCACTGCCTCCCATGCCTGTGTGGCACGAGGTGACTCCCAAGGGACAAAGCAAAGGTGCCGAGGCGCCTTGACTCGATTAGGATCCAGTTCTGTCTCTGTTATGAGTGAAAACGACAGAGTCCACGCCCTACCAGGGCTGTGTCCTGAGGTCAGGGCCCCTCTTCAGGGGGTCCCCGCCCACTCCTGCTCCTGGGAGGTAGTGCCCACTGCCAGGTGAGGGTCCCATGCCCAGTCAGTGAGTTACTAGGATGCTGTGAGCCTTCCAGAACTGGAGCGGGCAGGGGGCTCACTCTGGGCGGCTCAGCGGCCCCTGGGGAAGCAGCCAAGTCCCCTTCTGTTGACCATGCCCCCTCTGTGCCCACCACACCCTGTGGCCCAGGCCCAGCATTTCGCCCAGCACATGAAGACTCTGTTCAGCGTGCTCACCTACGAGCGGATGCGGCGTCCCGAGCTGCTGGGGGCCTCCGTGCTGGGCCTGGATGACATCTTCACCGCCTGGAGGGCCTGGGTGCTGCGGGTGCGTTCCCAGAACCCCGCGCCCAGGCTGTACTTCGTGAAGGTGGGCACCGGGCTGCGCCCCCCCCCCCCGCGCCCCCTCCCCATGGTCTGCATTCTGGGGTTTTGGAACAGCTGGTGTCGGGACACTGTACGGGTCCTGGCTGCCACTGGGTGTGACCACCTGCCCTGCCCCCCACTTCCCATGGACCAGGATGCTGGGCCTGGGTTCCCCCAGGAGCAGGGTGCACGGGTGACTCCACCCCTGGGACGCCCCTCCCCTCAGGCAGAGGCTTGTGCTTGCCCAGGCCCCATGGGCGCTGCGTGCCAGCGTCCCTCGTTCCTTTAAAGCGGGGATGATCACGCTGGGTCCCGTCTCCCTTCTGAGATGGAGCTGGTGAGCAGGGCTCTGGTGCCCGGAGTGTGGTCAGCTAAGTCCTGGGTCAGCACAGGCTTCTTCTGCCCTGTGGGTCCCGTTCCGGGCTGGTGCGGTGTGAGGGTGGGCCTGCTCTTGGGGTCCCACTGGGGGCGGAAGGGACCGGGGACAGGGCTCTGGGCAAGGGCGTGGGCCTAGAACCCCATTCTAGGCTCATCCAGAGTTCAGTCTTGGGGCCGGCCAGCGGGACCCCCCGGCTGCTGGCAAGGCCCCCCACTCAGAGCTCTGTGAATGGTACAGGCAGATGTGACCGGGGCGTATGAGGCCCTCCCTCACGACAGACTGGCAGAGGTGGTGGCCAGAGCCATCAGGCCCCGAGAGAACACCTACTGCATCCGCCACTACGCCGTGGTCCAGGGGGCCGTCCAGGGGCGCGTCCACAGGTCCTTCAGGAGACACGTAAGACCACACGTGGGGTCCTCGGGGAAGCGTTGGGGACGTGGATGTACTTGGCTCAGATGAGCTGTCTTGGTGTGTGTCTGTAGGGTAGCACGCTGGAGAAGCGTGGGGCGTGGGGCCCTGCCCTCAGTGTAGGGGGGGCCTGGCAGGTTTTTGTTGGTCGTGGGGCCTGAACTCTGGGCCTGGGCGCTGTCCCTCAGCTCTTCAGCTCAAGGCAAGCACTCTACCACTTGAGCCACAGTGCCACTTCCAGCTTTTTCTGCATATGTGGTGCTGAGGAATCGAACCCAAGGCCTCAGGCATGCAAGGCAAGTGCTCTACCACTGAGCCACCTTCCCAGCCCCAGGGCCTGCAGGTTGTGGCCTGGGCCTCCCCGCAGTGCAGCGGCGGAAGGATTTCCTGGAGGGTCAGGTCTAGAAAGAGTGAGTACATATGTAGGGATGGCTTCAAGACAAGCCGGTGTCCGCAGCCTTCCACGTGCGTGTGGACGTGGGTGGCTGTGGTCTGCTCAGGGTCATTCCCTGCACCCCCTGGCCAGGCCTGGGTGCTTGTGCTCCCTAGGCTTGAGCTCCTGGCTTCTGTAGGGCTCTGCGTCTCACCGCTCAGTCTTTCCAGGAGCTGCCACATTAACCTGGCTTTCTTTCTGCTTAGCTGGGTTTTTCTCCAGCTCTGCTCCCTTCTGTTGATCTCTTTGTCATCTTGAGGTGTGAGCTTTGATGATGGCATGTACTTTCTTTTCTACATGAGCATCTGAAGCCGCATGCCTTGCTCCAAGACCCTCTTCAGAAAGGGTCCTGGTGACTGGGATACAGAAATGGTCACCACCGGTGCCAGGGCAGTGTCCTCCTGCCTGCGGTGTCCGTTCCTCACACCCCTCCTGGACAGAGGGGCCACCACCGTGTCCTGTGGCCAGCGGTGGAGGTCTGTCACGGAGCTCTGGGGTAGGACAGCAGCCTGCTGATTTTGTGGCTCCGGCAGGCAGGACTCTTGACTCTGTCTCCGACGGGAACTGTGCCCTGACTGGACAGTCCCGGCCCCGCCCGCGCCCTCACACCGCCCTCCTCTTACCCACAGGTCTCCACCTTCACAGACCTCCAGCCCTATATGCGCCAGTTCCTGGAGCATCTGCAGGACAGCAGCACGCTGAGGGACGCCGTCGTCATTGAGCAGGTCCCCGGGGCCCTGGCCAAGGCTTCCCATGACAGTCCACAGGACGGGCGTCCTCATTAGAGGTCCCTGTGGGAGGAGGTGTCCCGAGTGACGGTGACTGTGGGGAAGGTGTCCCGAGTGACGGTCCCCGTGGGGAAGGTGTCCCGAGTGACGGTCCCCGTGGGGAAGGTGTCCCGAGTGACGGTGTCCGTGGGGAAGGTGTCCCGAGTGACGGTGTCCGTGGGGAAGGTGTCCCGAGTGATGGTCCCCGTGGGGAAGGTGTCCCGAGTGACAGTGTCCATGGGAGGATGTGTCCCAGGTGATGGTCCCCGTGGGGAAGGTGTCCCGGGTGACGGTGTCCCCATGGAGAGGGCGGTCCTCGGTGTCCGTGGGGAGGGTGGTCCTCGGTGTCCGTGGGGAGGGTGGTCCTCGGTGTCCGTGGGGAGGGTGGTCCTCGGTGTCCGTGGGGAGGGTGGTCCTCGGTGTCTGTGGGGAGGGTGGTCCTCGGTGTCTGTGGGGAGGGTGGTCCTCGGTGTCTGTGGGGAGGGTGGTCCTCGGTGTCCGTGGGGAGGGTGGTCCTCGGTGTCTGTGGGGAGGGTGGTCCTCGGTGTCCCTGTGGGGAGGGTGGTCCTCGGTGTCCCTGTGGGGAGGGTGGTCCTCGGTGTCCGTGGGGAGGGTGGTCCTCGGTGTCCCTGTGGGGAGGGTGGTCCTCGGTGTCCCTGTGGGGAGGGTGGTCCTTGGTGTCCGTGGGGAGGGTGGTCCTCGGTGTCCGTGGGGAGGGTGGTCCTCGGTGTCCGTGGGGAGGGTGGTCCTCGGTGTCCGTGGGGAGGGTGGTCCTCGGTGTCCGTGGGGAGGGTGGTCCTCGGTGTCCGTGGGGAGGGTGGTCCTCGGTGTCCGTGGGGAGGGTGGTCCTCGGTGTCTGTGGGGAGGGTGGTCCTCGGTGTCCGTGGGGAGGGTGGTCCTCGGTGTCCCCGTGGGGAGGGTGGTCCTCGGTGTCTGTGGGGAGGGTGGTCCTCGGTGTCTGTGGGGAGGGTGGTCCTTGGTGTCCGTGGGGAGGGTGGTCCTCGGTGTCTGTGGGGAGGGTGGTCCTCGGTGTCTGTGGGGAGGGTGGTCCTCGGTGTCCCCGTGGGGAGGGTGGTCCTTGGTGTCTGTGGGGAGGGTGGTCCTCGGTGTCCCCGTGGGGAGGGTGGTCCTCGGTGTCCGTGGGGAGGGTGGTCCTCGGTGTCCGTGGGGAGGGTGGTCCTCGGTGTCCGTGGGGAGGGTGGTCCTCGGTGTCTGTGGGGAGGGTGGTCCTCGGTGTCTGCGGGGAGGGTGGTCCTCGGTGTCTGTGGGGAGGGTGGTCCTTGGTGTCTGTGGGGAGGGTGGTCCTCGGTGTCTGTGGGGAGGGTGGTCCTCGGTGTCTGTGGGGAGGGCGGTCCTCGGTGTCCCCGTGGGGAGGGTGGTCCTTGGTGTCTGTGGGGAGGGTGGTCCTCGGTGTCCGTGGGGAGGGCGGTCCTTGGTGTCTGTGGGGAGGGTGGTCCTCGGTGTCCGTGGGGAGGGTGGTCCTTGGTGTCCGTGGGGAGGGTGGTCCTTGGTGTCTGTGGGGAGGGCGGTCCTCGGTGTCCCCGTGGGGAGGGTGGTCCTTGGTGTCTGTGGGGAGGGTGGTCCTCGGTGTCCGTGGGGAGGGCGGTCCTTGGTGTCTGTGGGGAGGGTGGTCCTCGGTGTCCGTGGGGAGGGTGGTCCTTGGTGTCCGTGGGGAGGGTGGTCCTTGGTGTCTGTGGGGAGGGCGGTCCTCGGTGTCCCCGTGGGGAGGGTGGTCCTCAGTGTCCCTGTGGGGAGGGTGGTCCTCGGTGTCTGTGGGGAGGGTGGTCCTCGGTGTCCGTGGGGAGGGTGGTCCTCGGTGTCCGTGGGGAGGGTGGTCCTCGGTGTCTGTGTGGAGAGGGCGCCCCGACACCTGTTGGGCTCGTGAGTCGGTTGGAGGTGTGCTGGCCCTGCCCCTGCAGTGTGTGGCCTCGGTGCCCCGCTGTTCTCCTTGTCTCTCTCTCGGCTGCTCCATGTGGTGTGGTAGAGGCTTGGGTGTGGAGGCCACGGGAGCATGTCGCTTTGGAGGCCAGCGTACTGACCGGTCGCCGGCCTCGCCCGCCTGCCGTTGCACGGTCTCCGGACCAAGCCGCCTGAGCCCTTGGGCTCGTCTTCATCTCCGCAGCGTGACGTGGGCTTTAGGGCCCGGCATGGCAGGCCCCACACAGGGCAGCCTTCAGAGGATTTGACCCTGGCTAGGCCCGGCTGTACCGTGGTATCTGTGATTCCACGCGCCCTGCGCTCACACCTGCCTCCCGCCGATTGCTCTTCCAGAGCTGCTCGCTGAACGAGGACAGCAGCGACCTGTTTGACTTTTTCCTGCACTTTGTGCACAACAGCGTGGTGCGGATCGGCAGCAGGTAGGCCGGGCGCTGCTGTCTTGTCTCTCTCCGTGCGTCCTGTGGCGGTGCTGGGAGGAGGCACAGGGGCCGACCTGCTTCCTGCCTGCTCCTCCCTCCCGAGCCCTCTGCTGCGCAGCAGCTCCTGCCCAGGCTCCCCAGGAACCCTGCGGTGCCAGTGCCATCGAGCCGCCCCACACCACGCAGAGTGTGAGCACGAAGCTCCGGGTCCTCTTTCATTCGAAAGTCGAACCTCATTATGGGATCACGTGACCATTAATGTTAGTTTGTGGTATCAAAACGTCATTGGACATGTGAATGTGCATCCTGGGAAAGATCAGATCCCAGGTGTGCTGCAGAGTGAACCTTGACAAAGGAGCTTGAGTGAAGGGGTTTCTGTGTCCTGACAGTCCCTGCGTGTTGACCCTTCCTGCGTCTGCGTCTGCGTCTGCGTCTGAATCAGGACGCGGCCTGGGCCAAGTCGGCCTTTCTGCAAGGTGGTTGCCATGCACTTCCAGCAGTGTGGAGATCCCAGCTCTGCAGGGAGCCGGAGCGCTCCGCAGAGGAGGCCTGGCCCCCGGGCTCGGGTGGTGAGCCCGCACGCAGCCTGCCACTGGGCACAGCTCACCGTGTGCATGCCCGTCCCAGCCTCGTTAGCCTCGCGGGTACTCACTAGCCTGCTCCCTAAGCAAAAGTTGTGGTGCTTTTTATTTTTGGTATACGGCCACCACCTGGAGGTGGTCTGTCCTTATGAGTGGCTAAGGGCTCCAGAAGTAACGGGTCCCAGCTGCCATTGGTGGTTCACACCCGTAATCCCAGCTACTCTGGAGACTGAGATCTGAGGATTGTTGTTTGAAAGTCCGTGACACTTGCTCCAGTTAGTCCCCTGAGGTGGACAACTCTGGCTCAGTGGTAGAGTGCTAGCCACAGCGAGCACCCAGGCCCTGAGTTCAAGCCCCACGACTGACCCAAAAAAATGAGTCTGGAGCCAGTGCCAGTGGTGCCTCTTGTTCTTCTGTGAGCTGCTTGAGAGTGAGAGCGGGAAGAGCGTCACGTGAGGCCGGCCCAGGAAGAGGTTTGCCAGGTCCCACCACCCACCGTGGGGTCAGTGGTGCACCCCTGCCACCCCAAGTAACGGGAGGGTCGGGTGTCTGACAGCCAGGCCGAGGTGCATGCGGGGCTCTGCCCCCCAGAGGATGGTCCAGCGGACACAAGGCCCTGCGCACTCATCCCCCGCAAAACAAGAGACCCAGACAAACGTTCAGTTTGAGTGTCCGATTCCTGCTTCGCCCTCAGTTAATGAAAGACCTAAGGAGTCCGAGTGTGGTGTTGTCACAGCAGCCCAGCCCCAGGGGAGCGGAGGGCGGTGGTGTGTGTGTGTGGAGGGCGGTGTTGTGTGTGCACATGGCCTGGTGTGTGTGTGGAGGGCGGTGTTGTGTGTGCACACGGCCTAGTATGTGTGTGTGTGGAGGGCGTTGTTGTGTGTGCACACTGCCTGGTGTGTGTGTGTGTGGAGGGCGGTGTGTGTGTGTGCACACTGCCTGGTGTGTGTGGAGGGCGGTGTTGTGTGTGCACAATGCCTGGTGTGTGTGTGTGGAGGGCAGTGTTGTGTGTGCACACTGCCTGGTGTGTGTGTGTGGAGGGCAGTGTGTGTGTGCACACGGCCTGGTGTGTGTGCGCATCTGTGTCCGGCACATGGCAGGGCCCACAGAGCTGCCGCCCAGCCCTCGCCCCCTCCACCAGGTGCTACATCCAGTGCCAGGGGATCCCGCAGGGCTCCATCCTGTCTCCGCTCCTCTGCAGCCTGTGCTACGGGGACATGGAGAACAAGTTGCTGCCTGAGATTCAGCAGGATGGGTGAGTGTTTTCACACTTGTGTGTGCTGCATGGGTGTGACGCCCTGGCGTCCCACAGCTCTGCGTGGGCTCTGTGTCCGTTTGTGTGAGAAGCCAGCTGTGGTAGTCAGCTGGTGACCCCGAGCCAGTGGGACGTTGGCTGGGTGTGGACGCGAGCTCCTGTCACCCTGGTACGTGGGAGGCTGACCGGGGGAATCTCAGTTCCAGGCCAGCTGGGGCAAAAAAGTTCTCAGGAGCCATCTTACCAGGTGAGCCAGCGTGGTGTGCACCTCTCACCCCAGAGGAGCAGGACCCTGGAGGCAGGATCCTGGCACAGGACCTGATTTCAGAATAACCAGCGCAGAGATGGCAGGAGAGACCCTCAGTGGTAGAGCTCCTGCCTAGCAAAGATGGGCGCCGAGCTCACACCGCAGCGCTACAGGAGAAGAGACAGAGGGAACCAAAGATGTCACTTCACCTCTTCAGAGCATGAGTTTGAACTCAGCCATTTCAAGTACTGGGCTCAATCCTCACAAGGCAGTGTCCAGTGTCAGCATGAGCCTCAGTCTCCTCTTTTCAGGCTGCTCCTGCGACTGGTTGATGACTTCCTGCTGGTGACACCTCACCTGGCCAAGGCACAAGCTTTCCTCCGGTAAGGAAGGACCCGTGGCTGTGTGTGTGTGTGTGTGTGGGGGGGTGATCTGTGTGTGAGGTAGGGTGTGCGTGTGAGTTAAGGTGTCTGTGGTGATGTGTGTGAGGTAAGGGTGTGTGTGTCTGGTGATCTTGTGAGGTAAGGGGATGTGTTAGGGTACAATGTGACTGGTGTATGACTCGGGTGCACTCTGTGTTTGGGGCAGGTCTCCACTGGCTGTGGACACTGTGTTTGGGGCAGGTCTCCACTGGGTGTGGACACTGTGTTTGGGGCAGGTCTCCACTGGGTGTGGACACTGTTTGGGGCAGGTCTCCACTGGGTGTGGACACTGTGTTTGGGGCAGGTCTCCACTGGGTGTGGACACTGTGTTTGGGGCAGGTCTCCACTGGGTGTCGACACTGTGTTTGGGACAGGTCTCCACTGGGTGTGGACACTGTTTGGGGCAGGTCTCCACTGGGTGTGGACACTGTTTGGGGCAGGTCTCCACTGGGTATGGACACTGTGTTTGGGGCAGGTCTCCACTGGGTGTGGACACTGTGTTTGGGACAGGTCTCCACTGGGTGTGGACACTGTTTGGGGCAGGTCTCCACTGGGTGTCGACACTGTGTTTGGGGCAGGTTTCCACTGGGTGTAGACACTGGGGCAGGTCTCCACTGGGTGTCGACACTGTGTTTGGGGCAGGTCTCCACTGGGGGTGGACACTGTTTGGGGCAGGTCTCCACTGGGTGTGGTTCAGGTCAGGATCATGGTTTATTCTAGTGTTAGTCTCAAGGTTGATTTTGTGATCCTGCCTACACTGGTCTGTGCTGGAACCAGCTAGATACCACCCAGATCCGGTCTGCCCACAGAGCTGATGACCCTACACCACTGGGAGAAAGTGTGGAAGGTTCTGGAGGACGGTTGGCCTCAGGAAGGGGTAGTTGCAGTTGGAGGTCAGTTCCTATAAAGATAGGGTCCCTGGAGAGGCTCTGCACAAGGGGAGGTACAGCCAGGGCAGGACTGGTCTGTAGGTCTGCTGGGAGGTGGTGGGTGGGTCTGTAGGTCTGCAGGGAGGTGGTGGGCGGGGCTGTAGGTCTGCAGGGAGGTGGTGGGGCGGGTCTGGAGGTCTGCAGGGAGGTGGTGGGGCTGGAGGTCTGTAGGTCTGCAGGGAGGTGGTGGGCGGGGCTGTAGGTCTGCAGGGAGGTGGTGGGGTAGGTCTGGAGGTCTGCAGGGAGGTGGTGGGGCTGTAGGTCTGGAGGTCTGCAGGGAGGTGGTGGGGCAGGTCTGGAGGTCTGCAGGGAGGTGGTGGGGCGGGGCTGGAGATCTGCAGGGAGGTGGTGGGACAGGGCTGGAGGTCTGCAGGGAGGTGGTGGGGCTGTAGGTCTGGAGGTCTGCAGGGAGGTGGTGGGGCGGGGCTGTAGGTCTGCAGGGAGGTGGTGGGGTAGGTCTGGAGGTCTGCAGGGAGGTGGTGGGGCTGTAGGTCTGGAGGTCTGCAGGGAGGTGGTGGGGCGGGGCTGGAGGTCTGCAGGGAGGTGGTGGGGCGGGGCTGGAGGTCTGCAGGGAGGTAATGGGGCTGGAGGTCTGTAGGTCTGCAGGGAGGTGGGGTGGGGCTGAAGGTCTGCAGGGAGGTGATGGGGTAGGTCTGGAGGTCTGCAGGGAGGTGGCGGGGCTGTAGGTCTGGAGGTCTGCAGGGAGGTGGTGGGGCGGGACTGGAGGTCTACAGGGAGGTTGCGGGGCTGGAGGGCTGGAGGTCTGCAGGGAGGTGGAGGGGCTGGAGGTCTGGAGGACTGCAGGGAGGTAGTGGGGCTGTAGGTCTGGAGGTCTGCAGGGAGGTGGTGGGGCTGTAGGGCTGGAGGTCTGCAGGGAGGTAGTGGGGCTGTAGGTCTGCAGGGAGGTGGTGGGGCGGGGCTGGAGGTCAGCAGGGAGGTGGCAGGGCTGTAGGTCTGGAGGTCTGCATGGAGGTGGTGGGGCAGGGCTGAAGGTCTGCAGGGAGGTGGCAGGGCTGTAGGTCTGGAGGTCTGCAGGGAGGTGGCAGGGCTGTAGGTCTGGAGGTCTGCAGGGAGGTAGTGGGGCTGTAGGTCTGGAGGTCTGCAGGGAGGTGGTGGGGCGGGGCTGGAGGTCTGCATGGAGGTGGTGGGGCTGGAGGTCTGCAGGGAGGTGGTGGGGCGGGGCTGGAGGTCTGCAGGGAGGTGGCAGGGCTGTAGGTCTGTAGGTCTGCAGGGAGGTGGTGGGGCTGTAGGGCTGGAGGTCTGCATGGAGGTAGTGGGGCTGTAGGTCTGGAGGTCTGCAGGGAGGTGGTGGGGTGGGGCTGGAGGTCTGCAGGGAGGTGGCGGGGCTGTAGGTCTGGAGGTCTGCAGGGAGGTGGTGGGGCAGGTCTGGAGGTCTGCAGGGAGGTGGCAGGGCTGTAGGTCTGTAGGTCTGCAGGGAGGTGGCGGGGCTGTAGGTCTGGAGGTCTGCAGGGAGGTGGTGGGGCTGTAGGTCTGGAGGTCTGCAGGGAGGTGGTGGGGCAGGTCTGGAGGTCTGCAGGGAGGTGGCAGGGCTGTAGGTCTGTAGGTCTGCAGGGAGGTGGTGGGGCTGTAGGGCTGGAGGTCTGCAGGGAGGTGGTGGGGCTGTAGGTCTGTAGGTCTGCAGGGAGGTGGTGGGGCAGTCCGGGATGGCTCCCAGAGGTCTGAGCATGTAGGGTGGGAGGCAGGGTGTCATTCCTGTGGGCTCCCACCCAGGCATGGGGGTAGGTGTTCTCTTTCGTCTGACCTCAGGGTTAGACCACATATGAAGGAAAGTAATTTTACCGGGAGCTGATCCATGCGGGCCTTGGCTGCATCTGCAGGCCCCGACGAGCTGCCTTGGATGTGGGGGATGGGGAGGGCTCTCCACACGTGGTCTAAGATGGCTGTCCGAGCACTCCTCGGGGCTACCTGTCCCGTTAGTGTTGCCTACCTCACCAGTCACAAGCGCAGCACTGGCTCCTGACCGGGGTTCTGCATCGCCCCCTCTCCCTGCCCTGGGTGTCTCTGGGGTTTACTCCCAAGGTCCCGGGTGGCAGAGGCTGAGGGCCTGCTCTGCTCTTACCCAGGGTCCTGGTCCGAGGTGTCCCCGAGTACGGCTGTGAGATAAACGTGCAGAAGACGGTGGTGAACTTCCCTCTGGAGGGCGTGGCCCTGGATGGGGCCGCCCCGGTGCAGCTGCCTGCCCACTGCCTCTTCCCCTGGTGTGGGCTGCTGCTGGACACGCAGACCTTGGAGGTGTTCTGTGACTACTCCAGGTAAGGTGCGCCTGGAGGTGTTCTGTGACTGCTCCAGGTCAGGTGCGCCTGGAGGTGTTCTGTGTGTACTCCAGGTCAGGTGTGCCTGGAGGTGTTCTGTGTGTGCTCCAGGTCAGGTGCGCCTGGAGGTGTTCTGTGTGTGCTCCAGGTCAGGTGCGCCTGGAGGTGTTCTGTGTGTGCTCCAGGTCAGGTGCGCCTGGAGGTGTTCTGTGAGTACTCCAGGTCAGGTGCGCCTGGAGGTGTTCTGTAACTACTCCAGGTCAGGCGTGCCTGGAGGTGTTCTGTGTGTGCTCCAGGTCAGGTTTGCCTGGAGGTGTTCTGTGTGTGCTCCAGGTCAGGTGTGCCTGGAGGTGTTCTGTGTGTGCTCCAGGTCAGGTGTGCCTGGAGGTGTTTTGTGAGTGCTCCAGGTCAGGCGCGCCTGGAGGTGTTCTGTGACTGCTCCAGGTCAGGTGCGCCTGGAGGTGTTCTGTGTGTGCTCCAGGTCAGGTGCGCCTGGAGGTGTTCTGTGTGTGCTCCAGGTCAGGTGTGCCTGGAGGTGTTCTGTGTGTGCTCCAGGTCAGGTACGCCTGGAGGTGTTCTGTGTGTGCTCCAGGTCAGGTGCGCCTGGAGGTGTTCTGTGACTGCTCCAGGTAAAGCGTGCCTGGAGGTGTTCTGTGTGTACTCCAGGTCAGGTGCGCCTGGAGGTGTTCTGTGTGTGCTCCAGGTCAGGTGTGCCTGGAGGTGTTCTGTGAGTACTCCAGGTCAGATGCGCCTGGAGGTGTTCTGTGTGTACTCCAGGTCAGGTGCGCCTGGAGGTGTTCTGTGACTGCTCCAGGTCAGGCGTGCCTGGAGGTGTTCTGTGACTGCTCCAGGTCAGGTGCGCCTGGAGGTGTTCTGTGTGTGCTCCAGGTCAGGCGCGCCTGGAGGTGTTCTGTGACTGCTCCAGGTCAGGTGTGCCTGGAGGTGTTCTGTGTGTGCTCCAGGTCAGGTGTGCCTGGAGGTGTTCTGTGTGTGCTCCAGGTCAGGTGCGCCTGGAGGTGTTCTGTGTGTACTCCAGGTCAGGTGCGCCTTGAGGTGTTCTGTGACTGCTCCAGGTCAGGTGCGCCTGGAGGTGTTCTGTGACTGCTCCAGGTCAGGCGTGCCTGGAGGTGTTCTGTGACTGCTCCAGGTCAGGTGCGCCTGGAGGTGTTCTGTGTGTGCTCCAGGTCAGGCGCGCCTGGAGGTGTTCTGTGACTGCTCCAGGTCAGGTGTGCCTGGAGGTGTTCTGTGTGTGCTCCAGGTCAGGTGTGCCTGGAGGTGTTCTGTGTGTGCTCCAGGTCAGGTGCGCCTGGAGGTGTTCTGTGTGTACTCCAGGTCAGGTGCGCCTTGAGGTGTTCTGTGACTGCTCCAGGTCAGGTGTGCCTGGAGGTGTTCTGTGTGTGCTCCAGGTCAGGCGTGCCTGGAGGTGTTCTGTGACTGCTCCAGGTCAGGCGTGCCTGGAGGTGTTCTGTGACTGCTCCAGGTCAGGCGTGCCTGGAGGTGTTCTGTGACTGCTCCAGGTCAGGTGTGCCTGGAGGTGTTCTGTGACTGCTCCAGGTAAAGCGTGCCTGGAGGTGTTCTGTGTGTACTCCAGGTCAGGCGTGCCTGGAGGTGTTCTGTGACTGCTCCAGGTCAGGCGTGCCTGGAGGTGTTCTGTGTGTACTCCAGGTCAGGCGTGCCTGGAGGTGTTCTGTGTGTACTCCAGGTCAGGCACGCCTGGAGGTGTTCTGTGACTGCTCCAGGTCAGGTGCGCCTGGAGGTGTTCTGTGTGTGCTCCAGGTCAGGTGCGCCTGGAGGTGTTCTGTGTGTGCTCCAGGTCAGGTGCGCCTGGAGGTGTTCTGTGTGTGCTCCAGGTCAGGTGTGCCTGGAGGTGTTCTGTGTGTGCTCCAGGTCAGGTGCGCCTGGAGGTGTTCTGTGTGTACTCCAGGTCAGGTGCGCCTTGAGGTGTTCTGTGACTGCTCCAGGTCAGGTGCGCCTGGAGGTGTTCTGTGACTGCTCCAGGTCAGGCGTGCCTGGAGGTGTTCTGTGACTGCTCCAGGTCAGGTGCGCCTGGAGGTGTTCTGTGTGTGCTCCAGGTCAGGCGCGCCTGGAGGTGTTCTGTGACTGCTCCAGGTCAGGTGTGCCTGGAGGTGTTCTGTGTGTGCTCCAGGTCAGGTGTGCCTGGAGGTGTTCTGTGTGTGCTCCAGGTCAGGTGCGCCTGGAGGTGTTCTGTGTGTACTCCAGGTCAGGTGCGCCTTGAGGTGTTCTGTGACTGCTCCAGGTCAGGTGTGCCTGGAGGTGTTCTGTGTGTGCTCCAGGTCAGGCGTGCCTGGAGGTGTTCTGTGACTGCTCCAGGTCAGGCGTGCCTGGAGGTGTTCTGTGACTGCTCCAGGTCAGGCGTGCCTGGAGGTGTTCTGTGACTGCTCCAGGTCAGGTGTGCCTGGAGGTGTTCTGTGACTGCTCCAGGTAAAGCGTGCCTGGAGGTGTTCTGTGTGTACTCCAGGTCAGGCGTGCCTGGAGGTGTTCTGTGACTGCTCCAGGTCAGGCGTGCCTGGAGGTGTTCTGTGTGTACTCCAGGTCAGGCGTGCCTGGAGGTGTTCTGTGTGTGCTCCAGGTCAGGTGTGCCTGGAGGTGTTCTGTGTGTGCTCCAGGTCAGGTGCGCCTGGAGGTGTTCTGTGACTGCTCCAGGTAAAGCGTGCCTGGAGGTGTTCTGTGTGTACTCCAGGTCAGGTGCGCCTGGAGGTGTTCTGTGTGTGCTCCAGGTCAGGTGTGCCTGGAGGTGTTCTGTGACTGCTCCAGGTCAGGTGTGCCTGGAGGTGTTCTGTGAGTACTCCAGGTCAGGTGCGCCTGGAGGTGTTCTGTGTGTACTCCAGGTCAGGTGCGCCTGGAGGTGTTCTGTGACTGCTCCAGGTCAGGCGTGCCTGGAGGTGTTCTGTGACTGCTCCAGGTCAGGTGCGCCTGGAGGTGTTCTGTGTGTGCTCCAGGTCAGGCGCGCCTGGAGGTGTTCTGTGACTGCTCCAGGTCAGGTGTGCCTGGAGGTGTTCTGTGTGTGCTCCAGGTCAGGTGTGCCTGGAGGTGTTCTGTGTGTGCTCCAGGTCAGGTGCGCCTGGAGGTGTTCTGTGTGTACTCCAGGTCAGGTGCGCCTTGAGGTGTTCTGTGACTGCTCCAGGTCAGGTGCGCCTGGAGGTGTTCTGTGACTGCTCCAGGTCAGGCGTGCCTGGAGGTGTTCTGTGACTGCTCCAGGTCAGGTGCGCCTGGAGGTGTTCTGTGTGTGCTCCAGGTCAGGCGCGCCTGGAGGTGTTCTGTGACTGCTCCAGGTCAGGTGTGCCTGGAGGTGTTCTGTGTGTGCTCCAGGTCAGGTGTGCCTGGAGGTGTTCTGTGTGTGCTCCAGGTCAGGTGCGCCTGGAGGTGTTCTGTGTGTACTCCAGGTCAGGTGCGCCTTGAGGTGTTCTGTGACTGCTCCAGGTCAGGTGTGCCTGGAGGTGTTCTGTGACTGCTCCAGGTCAGGCGTGCCTGGAGGTGTTCTGTGACTGCTCCAGGTCAGGCGTGCCTGGAGGTGTTCTGTGACTGCTCCAGGTCAGGCGTGCCTGGAGGTGTTCTGTGACTGCTCCAGGTCAGGTGTGCCTGGAGGTGTTCTGTGACTGCTCCAGGTAAAGCGTGCCTGGAGGTGTTCTGTGTGTACTCCAGGTCAGGCGTGCCTGGAGGTGTTCTGTGACTGCTCCAGGTCAGGCGTGCCTGGAGGTGTTCTGTGTGTACTCCAGGTCAGGCGTGCCTGGAGGTGTTCTGTGTGTACTCCAGGTCAGGCACGCCTGGAGGTGTTCTGTGACTGCTCCAGGTCAGGTGCGCCTGGAGGTGTTCTGTGTGTGCTCCAGGTCAGGTGCGCCTGGAGGTGTTCTGTGTGTGCTCCAGGTCAGGTGCGCCTGGAGGTGTTCTGTGTGTGCTCCAGGTCAGGTGCGCCTGGAGGTGTTCTGTGACTGCTCCAGGTAAAGCGTGCCTGGAGGTGTTCTGTGTGTATTCCAGGTCAGGTGCGCCTGGAGGTGTTCTGTGTGTGCTCCAGGTCAGGTGTGCCTGGAGGTGTTCTGTGAGTACTCCAGGTCAGGCGTGCCTGGAGGTGTTCTGTGACTGCTCCAGGTCAGGTGCGCCTGGAGGTGTTCTGTGTGTGCTCCAGGTCAGGCGCGCCTGGAGGTGTTCTGTGACTGCTCCAGGTCAGGTGTGCCTGGAGGTGTTCTGTGTGTGCTCCAGGTCAGGTGTGCCTGGAGGTGTTCTGTGTGTGCTCCAGGTCAGGTGCGCCTGGAGGTGTTCTGTGTGTACTCCAGGTCAGGTGCGCCTTGAGGTGTTCTGTGACTGCTCCAGGTCAGGTGTGCCTGGAGGTGTTCTGTGTGTGCTCCAGGTCAGGCGTGCCTGGAGGTGTTCTGTGACTGCTCCAGGTCAGGCGTGCCTGGAGGTGTTCTGTGACTGCTCCAGGTCAGGCGTGCCTGGAGGTGTTCTGTGACTGCTCCAGGTCAGGTGTGCCTGGAGGTGTTCTGTGACTGCTCCAGGTAAAGCGTGCCTGGAGGTGTTCTGTGTGTACTCCAGGTCAGGCGTGCCTGGAGGTGTTCTGTGACTGCTCCAGGTCAGGCGTGCCTGGAGGTGTTCTGTGTGTACTCCAGGTCAGGCGTGCCTGGAGGTGTTCTGTGTGTGCTCCAGGTCAGGTGTGCCTGGAGGTGTTCTGTGTGTGCTCCAGGTCAGGTGCGCCTGGAGGTGTTCTGTGTGTACTCCAGGTCAGGTGCGCCTTGAGGTGTTCTGTGACTGCTCCAGGTCAGGTGTGCCTGGAGGTGTTCTGTGTGTACTCCAGGTCAGGCGTGCCTGGAGGTGTTCTGTGACTGCTCCAGGTCAGGCGTGCCTGGAGGTGTTCTGTGACTGCTCCAGGTCAGGCGTGCCTGGAGGTGTTCTGTGACTGCTCCAGGTCAGGTGCGCCTGGAGGTGTTCTGTGTGTGCTCCAGGTCAGGCGTGCCCGGCCAGCGGAGGCCGGCTGGCTGCACTTAGGTGACTCACTGCGCCTGCTCCAGCATTTGCACACAGGCAGTGAGGACACACGCTGTCCCCCAGCCAGGTAGGACGACGTTGGCTTTGCACTGGACTCCTGTGCCAGTTTGGAGGAAGGAAGGTGCAGATGTAGGACTACCGGGTGTCGGCCACTGCCCGCCCAAGTTCATGCGCCAGCCTTGCCGTGCCTCTGGGACAACAGGAACTTGTGGCCACTGTTGGCAGGAGAGGATTCAGGACCCTGTGTGGAGACTATATGAGATGGGGTGTCACCTGTGTGTGTGTGTGAGTCTATGAGATGGGTGTCACCTGTGTGTGTGTGTGAGTCTGAGATGGGTGTCACCTGTGTGTGTGTGTGTGAGTCTGAGATGGGTGTCACCTGTGTGTGTGTGTGTGTGTGTGTGTGAGTCTATGAGATGGGCTGTCACCTGTGTGTGTGTGTGTGTGTGAGTCTATGAGATGGGTGTCTCCTGTGTGTGTGTGTGTGTGTGTGTCTGTGAGATGGGTGTCACCTGTGTGTGTGTGTGTGTGAATCTGAGATGGGGTGTCACCTGTGTGTGTGTGTGTGTGTGTGAGATGGGTGTCACCTGTGTGTGTGTGTGTGTGTGAGTATGAGATGGGCTGTCACCTGTGTGTGTGTGTGTGTGTGTGAGTCTATGAGATGGGTGTCACCTGTGTGTGTGTGTGAGTCTGAGATGGGTGTCACCTGTGTGTGTGTGTGTGTGTGTGTGTGTGTGAGCCTATGAGATGGGCTGTCACCTGTGTGTGTGTGTGTGTGTGAGTCTATGAGATGGGTGTCACCTGTTTGTGTGTGTGTGTGTGTCTATGAGATGGGTGTCACCTGTGTGTGTGTGTGTGAGTCTATGAGATGGGCTGTCACCTGTGTGTGTGTGTGTGTGTGTGTGTGAGTCTATGAGATGGGTGTCACCTGTGTGTGTCTCTGTGTGTGTGTGTGTGTCTATGAGATGGCTGTCACCTGTATGTGTGTGTGAGTATGAGATGGGTGTCACCTGTGTGTGTGTGTGTGTGTGAGTCTATGAGATGGGTGTCACCTGTGTGTGTGTGTGTGTGTGAGTCTATGAGATGGCGCTGTCACCTGTGTGTGTGTGTGTGAGTCTATGAGATGGGTGTCACCTGTGTGTGTGTGTGTGTGAGTCTGAGATGGCTGTCACCTGTGTGTGTGTGTGTGTGTGTCTATGAGATGGGTGTCACCTGTGTGTGTGTGTGTGAGTCTATGAGATGGGTGTCACCTGTGTGTGTGTGTGTGTGAGTCTATGAGATGGGTGTCACCTGTGTGTGTGTGTGTGTGTGTGTGTGTGTGAGTCTATGAGATGGGTGTCACCTGTGTGTGTGTGTGTGAGTCTATGAGATGGGTGTCACCTGTGTGTGTGTGTGTGTGTGACTCTATGAGATGGCTCACCTGTGTGTGTGTGTGTGTGAGTCTATGAGATGGGTGTCACCTGTGTGTGTGTGTGTCTGAGATGGGTGTCACCTGTGTGTGTGTGTGTGTGTGAGTCTATGAGATGGGGTGTCACCTGTGTGTGTGTGTGAGTCTATGAGATGGGTGTCACCTGTGTGTGTGTGTGTGTGTGTGTGAGTCTATGAGATGGGTGTCACCTGTGTGTGTGTGTGTGAGATGGGTGTCACCTGTGTGTGTGTGTCTATGAGATGGGTGTCACCTGTGTGTGTGTGTGTGTGTGTGTGTGTGTGTGTGAGTCTATGAGATGGGTGTCACCTGTGTGTGTGTTTGTGAGTCTGAGATGGGTGTCACCTGTGTGTGTGTGTGCGTCTATGAGATGGGTGTCACCTCCTGTGTGTGGTGTTTGTAGAGATGGCGTCTCACATTCTTAGGTGGTCACAGCCCAAGGGATTTAATATGAGCAAGAATGGAAGCTCTCTGGTGTGGTGGTAGAAGACTGGGATCTGTGTTTTCTTGGGTGGTGATTCCAGCCTTCCTATCTAATGGCCCTCATCTGGACTGTCCTGTCTCCCACATGCGCTCTGGAATTCCCACCACAGGGCCTGGTGTGCCCAGTGTGCCCAGTGCCCTCCCGCTTGGCCCTGCTGCCACTCCTGTGCGGGGCCGCCGGCTGCCACCTCTGGCCTGGTGTTTCCTGAGCTCAGAACTCAGCTCGGACTTCTGGGTTTGATACTCCTGCGGCCTGGGCCCCGTTCTGCCGACCGCACCAGGCAGTACAGATTCTCCACCATTTGTCTGTCCCATTTCCATGAGACTGGTCTAGGGTAGGACCGGCCCTCGGGACCACTGTCGTTTTCTTTCCCTTTCTTTCTTTCTATCTTTCTTTCTATTTATCTTTCTTTTTTTTCTTTTTTTTCTCTTCTTTTCTTCCTTCCTTCCTTCCTTTGTTGTTTTCTCTCTTTCCTTCCTTCTTTCTTTCTTCCTTTCTTTCTTCCTTTCTTTCTTTCCTTCTCTTTTCTTTCTTTTCTTTTCTCTCTTTCTTTCCCTATCCTCCAACTTGATCTGAGGGCCTGGTGCTGTCCCTGAGCTTGTTTACTCAAGGCTAGTGCTGTTGCACTTGAGCCACAGCTCCACTCACGGCTTGGTGGTGCAGTGGAGATGAGGGCTCCCAGACTTCCTGTCCAGTGAGATCCTCATATCTCAGCCTGAGTAGCCAGGCCTCTAGATGTGTCCCACCAGCGCCCTGCTCTGAGTCTCTGAATGGTGGAGGGCGCACCTGGGTGAGGCTGGGGATCAGGGCGCCCTCCTGCTGGAGCCGAGTGAGCATACGTGAGCAGGAGTGAGCATATGTGAGCAGGAGTGGACATAGCAGGAGTGGGCAGGAGTGAGCATACGTGAGCAGGAGTGAGCATACGTGAGCAGGAGTGAGCATATGTGAGCAGGAGTGAGCATACGTGAGCAGGAGTGAGCATATGTGAGCAGGGGTGAGCAGGAGTGAGCATACGTGGGCAGGAGTGAGCATATGTGAGCAGGGGTGAGTAGGAGTGAGCATACGTGGGCAGGAGTGAGCATACGTGAGCAGGGGTGAGCATACGTGAACAGGAGTGAGCATACGTGGGCAGGAGTGAGCATACGTGGGCAGGAGTGAGCATACGTGGGCAGGAGTGAGCATACGTGAGCAGGAGTGAGCATACGTGAGCAGGGGTGAGCAGGAGTGAGCATACGTGGGCAGGAGTGAGCATACGTGAGCAGGAGTGAGCATACGTGAGCAGGGGTGAGCAGGAGTGAGCATACGTGAGCAGGGGTGAGCAGGAGTGAGCATACGTGGGCAGGAGAGCTGCAGCTGCGGCACCTGCTCCTGAGTTGCAGCTTCTGAACACCATGGCTGAGAACTCAGCTGGGTGGCTGTGGCCCAGGGTGAGCGTGGGCCTTGTCTGTGAACATGGTGCCCAGGGTCCTCCTGTGCGGACAGTAGCCGTGGGTGTCAGGACAGGGAGCGCAGGCGTGTGGCTAGGAGAATAACCCGAATGCCAATGGCTCACGGCTGTAGTGTCAACCACTCAGGAAGCTAAGTGAGGGCAAGGGACATCTGTAAGATTCTCATCTCCAGTTAACCGCCAAAAAGCCAGAAGTAGAACCGTGGCTCAAGTGGTAGAGCATTAGCTTTGAACAGAAGCTCAAGTACAGAGTCCAGGCCCTGAGTTCAAGTACCAGGACAGGCAAATAATAATAGTTAACTTAAAAAAAAGAGAAAATGATAGCACCTAGATACCTAGATTTCGTTCTAACCCAATCACAGCTCAGATGGCAGTGGTGAGAAATGACAAAAGAAATACAATTAAAGCCATATCTCCCGAACTATGCAGTACTCAGTAAGTAGAATGGCCCAAGACCCCCCCCCCCCCGAATGCTCAGCCCTTAAGTAAAATGGATCGGATCTGCACAGGGCCCTGTGAACCCTCCGGAAGACCGCATGTGCGGGGGTGCGCGTGCACCCAGAGCATGTGGGTGCAACTGTTGTACTGCAGAGGGTGTACTGTCAGACTGGAGGGCGAGTCTGACAGGAGCTCCAGACACGGAAGCCACGGTGTTCTCACGTGGTCTGTAGTGCAGCTCCAGACACGGAAGCCACGGTGTTCTCACGTGGGCTGTAGTGCGGCTGGTGGAAAAGAAGGCCTCACTGAAAATTTTTTCCTGAGCTTTTTGGGAACAAGTAAGTTTGATCCTTGACTTTGACAGTAGGAGGTGCTAACACCAACTGCAGTCAGAGGAAAAGGAGAAAGACCAGATAGAAACAAAAGCAGAGCTGAAGAGGAAAGCAGACTGGAAAGTTCCGTGCTTTGCTGTGACTTTCGGGGGAAGGTCAGATTACACCCCATGCCTCAGGAGGAAGGGTGGGCCCTGAGGAAGAGGAGGAGTAGGCTTTGAGGAGGAGGAGGAGGAGGAGGAGGAGTTGGCTTTGAGGAGGAGGAGAGGTGGGCCCTGAGGAAGAGGAGGGGGGAGGAGTAAGAGGAAGGGTGGGGGAGGAAGAGCCCCCCCCCCCACCGTGGGCCCCGCAGCCTCCCCTGTGTCGCTCCTGCGCCGTCCCGTGTTGTCAGGGCCTGCCCGGTGCTCCTCCTCCACCTCCTGGTTCTCAGCCCTTCTAGATGAGGACCAAGGCCCAGGGATGGGCACCTTCCATCACCACCGGGCACAGCAGCCTGGTCCCAGCCCCTTCTGCCCACACTGCTCAGACCAGAAGCTGACCCACTAGAAAAGGCAGCAGTGGGTCTGGGTGTGGACCACCGCTAAGAGAACTCACATCCCAGACGCCTTCCACGCCCGGCTGCGTCTCTCTCACTGAGAGCTGGTGTCGGGGCGCAGGGTGGAAGGCGTCGAGAGTGGCGTGTTCGTGTGAGGTCTCAGGATGGCTGGCAGTTCCACATGTCCGACTCTACCCTGAAGAAGGCACCAGAGTCACGGGGATGTCCTTGGCCATTTAAAGATACAGTATACAGTGGTGGTACAGAGCGTTCCCAGAAGTCAGGTTCTGACTTCTCGTTCAGTACCATGCCTTCCACCCTCCCCTCCCTACCCTCTAGTTAGGTAGTTCACGGTTTTAGTTGTTTTCTTGCCAATCCTGGGACTTGAAGTCTGGGCTTGGGCCCTACCACTGGAGCTGACTTTGTGGTTAATTGGAGATGAGAGTCTCGCAGACTTTCCTGCTCACACTGGCTTCACTGCGATCCTTGGATCTCAGCCTTCTGAGTAGCTAGGATCACGGCCGTAGTTCATTTTTATGTGATTGGATTGTATTGCTCTCTCCCTCTTCCACTCCCCTGCCCTTCCTCAACCCCCTGCCACAAGAATAGGCCAGCATTCACTTGGACATGGGCTAGCTCTTAGCTCCCCAAGTATGCCGTCCTTTAGCCAGCTTGTTTGCGTGTCATGCGTGTAACCCTGAATGTCATCCTGAGTGCTTGTGTGTTGCATCTTCCACACACAAGAGAACAGGTACCTTTTGTCTCTCTGAACCTGGCTGCATTGAGCATAATTTTTTCTAGGTCCTTGGCATTTTGAGCTGGTGAGGGCGGCCTGGCTCACCACCCCAGATGACCGGTGCACCACCCCACTGGCTCAGGTGTCACCTGTCACAGACACTGTGCTGCCACTGATGTCACAGTTCCAAACATTAGGTAGCGCAGACAAGTATTTAAACATACACGTGTCTACAAGCTGGGTGTGAAAGGTAGACACATCACACGTGTCCTTGGCAGACCCCTTACTCCCTGTGTCCTGCATGCGTCTGGCCATGTTCTCTGCAGGGTGTGGGCCGTCTCTGCAGGGTGCCACTCACAGGCCCCTGTGTGGCGGGAGTGGCCACCCCGTCTGGGTGGGGTTGGTGTTTCTGGGTGGGCCTCGTGTCCGTCACTGGTGAGCGGGCGTGCGTGGCAGTCCAATTGTCCGTGAAATGAGCACTGTCAACCAAGTCCTGGTGGGGTTTGGGTGTGCAAGGACCCAGACCCTGCATGTAGAGTGAGGGATGTGCACAGCCGCAGTTGAAAGGTCTGGTCCCATCTAGTCCACCAGCTGCGCCTTAGCTGTGCTGTGGGTACACCGGCAGGTCTGGGGTGGGGTGCACACAGGGCTGGTGTGGGGTGCACACAGCAGGGCTGGTGTGGGGTGCACACAGGGCTGGTGTGGGGTGCACACAGCAGGGCTGGGGTGGGATGCACAGCAGGGCTGGTGTGGGGTGCACACAGGGCTGGTGTGGGGTGCACAGGGCTGGTGTGGGGTGCACACAGGGCTGGTGTGGGGTGCACACAGCAGGGCTGGTGTGGGGTGCACAGGGCTGGTGTGGGGTGCACACAGGGCTGGTGTGGGGTGCACAGGGCTGGTGTGGGGTGCACACAGGGCTGGTGTGGGGTGCACAGGGCTGGTGTGGGGTGCACACAGCAGGGCTGGTGTGGGGTGCACAGGGCTGGTGTGGGGTGCACACAGGGCTGGTGTGGGGTGCACACAGGGCTGGTGTGGGGTGCACACAGCAGGGCTGGTGTGGGGTGCACACAGCAGGGCTGGTGTGGGGTGCACACAGCAGGGCTGGTGTGGGGTGCACACAGCAGGGCTGGTGTGGGGTGCACACAGCAGGGCTGGTGTGGGGTGCACACAGCAGGGCTGGTGTGGGGTGCACACAGCAGGGCTGGTGTGGGGTGCACACAGCAGGGCTGGTGTGGGGTGCACACAGCAGGGCTGGTGTGGGGTGCACACAGCAGGGCTGGGTTGGGGTGCACAGGGCTGGGTTGGGGTGCACACAGCAGGGCTGGTGTGGGGTGCACAGGGCTGGGTTGGGGTGCACACAGCAGGGCTGGTGTGGGGTGCACACAGGGCTGGTGTGGGGTGCACAGGGCTGGTGTGGGGTGCACACAGGGCTGGTGTGGGGTGCACACAGCAGGGCTGGTGTGGGGTGCACACAGCAGGGCTGGTGTGGGGTGCACACAGCAGAGTTGGTGTGGGGTATACACAGCGCTGGCGTGGGGTGCACACAGGGCTGGCGTGGGGTGCACACAGCAGGGCTGGTGTGGGGTACACAGGGCTGGTGTGGGGTGCACACAGCAGGGCTGGTGTGGGGTGCACACAGCAGGGCTGGTGTGGGGTGCACACAGGGCTGGTGTGGGGTGCACACAGGGCTGGTGTGGGGTGCACACAGGGCTGGTGTGGGGTGCACACAGGGCTGGTGGGTGCACACGGCAATGCCGGGGTGGGGTGCACACAGGGCTGGGGTGGGGTGCACACAGGGCCGGGGTGGGGTGCACATGGTGACCCCCGTTCCACAGCTACGCCCAGACCTCCATGAGAGCCAGCCTCACCTTCCACCGCGGCTTCAGGACAGGGAGGACCATGCGTTACAAGCTCCTGGCCGTCTTGCGCCTGAAATGTCACAGTCTGTTCCTGGACTTGGAGGTGAGCAGGGGCAGAGTCAGGCTCGGGCAGCCTTGTCTTCACTGTCTACGCCTCCTGGGTGTCGACACTGCCTGTGCACAGCGTTGTGAGGGAGCACTGGGGGGATATGCGGAGCACGTGTGTGCTTGAGTGTGCATACTGGAGTGGCAGGTGTACGCGTGTGTACCAAGGGCCCTGGGCGTGTGCCTGCACTCCATGCTGGGCGTTGGCCTCCACGCTGTCCTGTTTGCTCTCCTTGGCCGGTGATCCCCACACAGCACCTCCGTCACGTGGCCCGAGTGGGTGGAAAGTGCACGTTTGCTGTCCAGGAACGGTACTGACAGTTGTCTGTGTGCAGGTGAACAGCCTCCAGACCGTCTGCATAAATGTGTACAAGATCTTCCTACTGCAGGCCTACAGGTGGGTCCTGGGGCCCCGCTGCCACAAGGGGGCGGCACAGGGCCGGGAGCCTGGGCAGCGTCTGGGAGGCACAGGGCCGGGAGCCTGGGCAGCGTCTGGGTGGCACAGGGCTGGGAGCCTGGGCAGCGTCTTTGGAGGCACAGGGCCGGGAGCCTGGGCAGTGTCTGGGAGGCACAGGGCCGGGAGCCTGGGCAGCGTCTGGGTGGCACAGGGCCGGGAGCCTGGGCAGCGTCTGGGTGGCACAGGGCCGGGAGCCTGGGCAATGTCTTTGGTGGCACAGGGCCGGGAGCCTGGGCAATGTCTTTGGTGGCACAGGGCCGGGAGCCTGGGCAGCGTCTTTGGTGGCACAGGGCCGGGAGCCTGGGCAGTGTCTGGGAGGCACAGGGCCGGGAGCCTGGGCAGTGTCTGGGCAGCACAGGGCCAGGAGCCTGGGCAGTGTCTGGGCGGCACAGGCCCGGGAGCCTGGGCAGCGTCTGGGTGGCACAGGGCCGGGAGCCTGGGCAATGTCTTTGGTGGCACAGGGCCGGGAGCCTGGGCAGCGTCTGGGCGGCACAGGGCCGGGAGCCTGGGCAGCGTCTGGGTGGCGTTGTCCTGCTGCTTCGTCCTGAGTATTGCTGAGATTCCATCTCCGGAGACCTGGTACCTGTAGCGTCTCTGTGGCAGACTTGGCACCTGCGGTGTCCCCACAGCAGGAGAAACGGCATTCATAGTGTCTGCACTGTCCACCTGGACCTGGTGGAGAGGCCTCCCCTAGGCGCCTCCCTGTGGTGGGCTGGGCTGTCTGATGGCCTCCATCAGTCCTGGAACGAGAGCCATCATGGGCAGAGCGTGGAGGTGTCGGTTGGGGACGTGGGTTTGGGACCCAGAGAGCAGAGGATCAGGGCTGTTGCGATGGTGTCACTGCCTTGTGCCACAGGAAGGTGTGGCCAGGATGTGGCTCAAATCAGCCCAGGCGACACTGGCCCTGCCTGCTGTTCTGTTCTTTGTGTTGTCCTTGGCTGGTCCTGATGACGCAGACCTGTGGCCGGCAGGAGAGGCAGGCCGGTGCCTTGCCAGGCTTGGGCTGGGGAGTCGTCACCGTTGGGTTTTGCTCCATTGGGAGCCCGATACCACACGTCGCTCATTACCTGGACACACCCCATCAGGGCCATAGCACACAGGTGAACTCTGCTCTCCGAGGCTTCCTGTAGGGACTGCCCAGCTGCCCTGTGCAGCCCAGGGATGCGGACAACTTCCTGTGAGCCTTCTGTGGAAGGAGGCTGTCCTTGGAGGCTGCTCTGCGGAAGCTCTGGCAGAGGCTATTGTGTGGAGGCTGTGGTGTGGAGGCTGCTCTGCGGAAGCTCTGGCAGAGGCTATTGTGTGGAGGCTGTGGTGTGGAGGCTGTGGTGGTAGCCAGTGTTCTGTGTGGACGTGGCTTCCCCATCACGCACCTCCCTTGGTCACCAGAGCAGAGCACAGGGAGGCAGAGCCTGGGCTGAGCAAGGCTGGCCCTGAGTTCAGTGTCACGCGCTGCCTGTGCTCAGTGTGACACAGGTCGCAGTCTGTTAGTCACAGGAATTCCAGGGAGGGATGGTGGAAGAAGTTTTTGTCCCAGTATCTGTCATGTCACAGACATAGTCCTAGCCTGTGTTACCTGTCCTGAGTACTCAGAGGGACGGATTGCATCATGCTGTCTGTCCTTGTTGAGTGCACTGTGCTTTAGTACTCAGGGTGGTGTACTGTGCTCGGGGAGGTGGTTTAGTACTGTGCCTCAGTCCTCAGGGAGGTGGTTTAGTACTGTGCCTCAGTCCTCGGGGAGGTGGTTTAGTACTGTGCCTCAGTCCTCGGGGAGGTGGTTTAGTACTGTGCCTCAGTCCTCGGGGAGGTGGTTTAGTACTGTGCCTCAGTCCTCGGGGAGGTGGTTTAGTACTGTGCCTCAGTCCTCGGGGAGGTGGTTTAGTACTGTGCCTCAGTCCTCGGGGAGGTGGTTTAGTACTGTGCCTCAGTCCTCGGGGAGGTGGTTTAGTACTGTGCCTCAGTCCTCGGGGAGGTGGTTTAGTACTGTGCCTCAGTCCTCGGGGAGGTGGTTTAGTACTGTGCCTCAGTCCTCGGGGAGGTGGTTTGCACGGTGCTCCCCCGTCTGGTTCCGGAGGTCAGCCTGGCCTGGCAGGGCCTGTCGTAGACTCTGGCTGTGTGTGCCGCTCCCTTCCTTCCTGGACCTGTAGCGGGGAGGCCTGTGAACCCCTGACACACACCCCGAGACCAGGCTGCTGGGTTTAGCCCTGGGCCCCGGGGGCCCTCGCTCCTCGTGCTGTGTTCAGGGGAGGTGGGCTTGAGCTGGTGGTGTCCTGGCTCATGGGCATTGCGCAGCAGTGGGATCCAGGTGGCGGCACCCTCCCTACCCGCCACGGTAGGGAGGCGCAGAGCAGTGAACGGGTCCCCACAGACGCGGAAGACGAGCCAGGGGGCAGGACATGGGACGTGATCACGGAGACACACGGAAGACGAGCTGGGAGACAGGACACAGGACGCGATCACAGAGACACGCGGAAGATGAACAGAGAAACAGGACACAGGACGCGATCACAGAGACACACAGAAGATGAACAGAGAAACAGGACGCGATCACAGAGACACACAGAAGATGAACAGAGAAACAGGACACAGGACGCGATCACAGAGACACAATGAAGATGAACAGAGAAACAGGACACAGGACGTGATCACAGAGACAGGCGGAAGACGAGCTGAGAGATAGGACACAGGATGTGAATATGGAGACACAGAAGTCAAGGCAGGACACAGGACGTGATCGTGGAGACATGTGGAAGATGAGCCGGGACACGGGACACAGGACATGAACATGGAGAGACACAAGACGAGGTGGAACTTGGAACAGGATCAGAGACATAGCATGGCGACTTGGCAGCTAGGCTGGTCCAGGCCTAAATAAGGTCGGGGCACGGGGCCAGGTCACAGAACAGTCCCAGGCCCCAGACTGACAGGTTCAGCAACCTATCGGCCAAGTGCCCACCCACCCATCTCCCCACCCATCACCTGAGAAGGGGAGGTCACCCTTCCCCACCGGGAAGGTAAGGTCTGCATCTATGAGTCAGAACTCTCCTGGCTTACCTGGAACGGGGCATCTGCATTTTGAAGGATGGCTTGTCTCATCTCCAGGCCTGGGAGCTGGGTGGACAGCCCCCATCTCCCACCTGTCTGTAGGAAATGATTTAGGCTCAGTCTCCTTACTTCACTGCTAGACCAGGAAGGAACCTTTGAAACTCTTTATCTCTAGTTAAGCACAAAAAAGCCAAAGTAGAACTACGGCCAAAGTGGTGGAGTCATGCTCAGGGACAGAGCCTGGGGCCCTGATTTCAAAGCCCCAGGACTACCCCCCCTCCCCCAGGAAAAAAAATCTCAGGCTGGCTTCAAACCATGATCCTCCAATCTCAGTCTGCTGAGTAGCTAGGGTTACAGGTGAGCGCTGATGCCTGGCTGGCGTTTGTCAGGAATGCTTCTGGGCTCTCTGTCCTGTGTGGCAAGCGGGACCCTTCTCACTGGGCAGCACCGTGAGGCTGCGTGCATTGCTGGCTTGTCAAGTTCCAGAGGGTCAGGAGTACGGACAGGGTCCCTGTGCAGCACACCAGAATTGGTGATGGACTTACGTATGTTGCAGAGTGCAGCATGCAGCACTTGCGCACATGCCATTGTTTACATGTGTTACCTAAAGCAGTGCACACACATGATGAGCTCCCCGCCCTGTCTGCAGGTCTCACGCCTGTGTGCTGCAGCTCCCCTTTGACCGGGGCATGTGGACGTGTGTGCACGTCTGCAGGTCTCACACCTGTGTGCTGCAGCTCCCCTTTGACCGGGACATGTGGATGTGTGTGCACACGTCTGCAGGCTTCACGCCTGTGTGCTGCAGCTCCCCTTTGACCGGGGCGTGTGGACGCGTGTGCACATGTCTGCAGGTCTCACGCCTGTGTGCTGCAGCTCCCCTTTGACCGGGGCGTGTGGACGCGTGTGCACATGTCTGCAGGTCTCACGCCTGTGTGCTGCAGCTCCCCTTTGACCGGGGCGTGTGGACGCGTGTGCACATGTCTGCAGGTCTCACGCCTGTGTGCTGCAGCTCCCCTTTGACCGGGGCGTGTGGACGTGTGTGCACATGTCTGCAGGTCTCACGCCTGTGTGCTGCAGCTCCCCTTTGACCGGGGCGTGTGGACGCGTGTGCACATGTCTGCAGGTCTCACGCCTGTGTGCTGCAGCTCCCCTTTGACCGGGGCGTGTGGACGCGTGTGCACATGTCTGCAGGTCTCACGCCTGTGTGCTGCAGCTCCCCTTTGACCGGGGCGTGTGGACGCGTGTGTACATGTCTGCAGGTCTCACGCCTGTGTGCTGCAGCTCCCCTTTGACCGGGGCGTGTGGACGCGTGTGCACATGTCTGCAGGTCTCACGCCTGTGTGCTGCAGCTCCCCTTTGACCGGGGCGTGTGGACGCGTGTGCACGTCTGCAGGTCTCACGCCTGTGTGCTGCAGCTCCCCTTTGACCAGGGCGTGTGGACGTGTGTACACACGTCTGCAGGTCTCACTGTGTGCTGCAGCTCCCCTTTGATCGGGGCGTGTGGACACGTGTGCACATGTCTGCAGGCTTCACGCCTGTGTGCTGCAGCTCCCCTTTGACTGGGGCGTGTGGACGTGTGTGCACATGTCTGCAGGTCTCATGCCTGTGTGCTGCAGCTCCCCTTTGACTGGGGCGTGTGGACGCGTGTACACACGTCTGCAGGTTTCACGCCTATGTGCTGTAGCTCCCCTTTGACCGGGGCGTGTGGACGCGTGTGCACATGTCTGCAGGTTTCACGCCTGCGTGCTGCAGCTCCCCTTTGACCAGGGCGTGTGGAGGAACCCCTCATTCTTCCTGAGGATCATCTCCGACATGGCGGCCTGCTGCTTCTCCATCCTGAAAGCCCGGAACACAGGTGTGTGCAGAGCATGGGGGCATGCTGGGTGGTGCCCCGGTCCTCCCTAGCCCCCAGCCCCGGTCCTCCCCAGCCCCGGTCCTCCCCAGCCTCGGTCCTCCCCAGCCCCCAGCCCCGGTCCTCCCCAGCCCCAGTCCTTCCCGGCCCCGGTCCTCCCCAGCCCTCAGCCCTGGTCCTGCCCAGCCCTCAGCCCTGGTCCTGCCCAGCCCTCAGCCCTGGTCCTGCCCAGCCCTCAGCCCTGGTCCTGCCCAGCCCCCAGCCCCAGTCCTCCCCAGCCCCCAGCCCCCAGCCCTGGTCCTCCCCAGCCCCCAGCCCAGCTTGCTCCCCAGGGCTCAGCCCCAGTCTTCCCAGCCCTCAGCCCAGCTTGCTCCCCAGGGCTCTCACTAGGATCCAAGGGTGCCTGCGGCCCTTTTCCCTCTGAGGCTGCACAGTGGCTCTGCTTCCGGGCCTTCCTGCTCAAGCTGGCCTGTCACCGTGGCACCTACAAGTGTCTCCTGGGACCACTCAGGACAGGTAGGTGTGAGTGAGCACTCCCGCATGGCCCAGCCCCCCCCCTTCCTGGCAAGTATCCTGCCATTGACTCCCACCGGAAGGGCGGCCGCACGGCAGCCCCAGGTGGTGGGCAGCTGTGGGGGCTGTCCTCCAGCTCAGAGCCGCCTCGAGCAGAAGGGGCAACTGGGGCCCTGCCTCCCCACCCCACCCCACCCCATGGGAGCTGCCCGACCTCGTCTTGGCTTGGGCCTTCCTTCCTGTCCCTTGCCTACCCCTGCAGTCCGCTGCTATTCTTTCGGGTCCCTGGCTTCTCTTGGCTAGGAGGTCTCTTGTCCATCTTGACACTGGGCCCCAGTGCATCCTTGGTGCTGGGCTGAAGGACTCTGGCCTCTTTGGGAGAAAATCTGAGCCCTGCCCTCTGCTGCAGCCCAGACCCAGCTGTGTCAGAAGCTCCCCAAGGCCACGCTGGCTGTCCTGCAGGCCGCTGCTGACCCAGCGCTGGCCACGGACTTTAAGACCATCCTGGACTGATGGGCCTCCCGGCAGGACCAGCTCTGGCGCCAGCTGTGGCCACACAGGCCAGCTCATAGCAAGTCTCGTGGTATCCCTGACACCTGTCCTGTGATGGTGTGAGGTCTGTCCCGGCGCCCTGCCTCCCGGGGTGGGCTCCGTGTCCTCCCCCGTGTCCTCCCGGGGCAGGCTCCTTGTCCTCCCCCGTGTCCTCCCGGGGTGGGCTCCATGTCCTCCCGGGGCGGGCCCCGTGTCCTCCCCCGTGTCCTCCCGGGTGGGCTCCGTGTCCTCCCAGGGTGGGCTCCGTGTCCTCCCCCGTGTCCTCCCGGGGCGGGCTCCATGTCCTCCCGGGTGGGCTCCGTGTCCTCCCCCGTGTCCTCCCCCGTGTCCTCCCAGGGTGGGCTCCATGTCCTCCCGGGGTGGGCTCCGTGTCCTCCCGGGGTGGGCTCCATGTCCTCCCGGGGCGGGCCCCGTGTCCTCCCCCGTGTCCTCCCGGGTGGGCTCCGTGTCCTCCCAGGGTGGGCTCCGTGTCCTCCCCCGTGTCCTCCCGGGGCGGGCTCCATGTCCTCCCGGGTGGGCTCCGTGTCCTCCCCCGTGTCCTCCCAGGGTGGGCTCCATGTCCTCCCGGGGTGGGCTCCGTGTCCTCCCGGGGCGGGCTCCATGTCCTCCCGGGGTGGGCCCCGCATCCTCCCCTATGTCCTCCCGGGGTGGGCTCCGTGTCCTCCCAGGGTGGGCTCCATGTCCTCCCGGGGTGGGCTCCGTGTCCTCCCGGGGCGGGCTCCATGTCCTCCCGGGGCGGGCCCCGTGTCCTCCCCCGTGTCCTCCCGGGTGGGCTCCGTGTCCTCCCAGGGTGGGCTCCGTGTCCTCCCCCGTGTCCTCCCGGGGCGGGCTCCATGTCCTCCCGGGTGGGTTCCGTGTCCTCCCCCGTGTCCTCCCAGGGTGGGCTCCATGTCCTCCCGGGGTGGGCTCCGTGTCCTCCCGGGGCGGGCTCCATGTCCTCCCAGGGTGGGCTCCGTGT
This sequence comes from Dipodomys merriami, assembly GCF_024711535.1. Lineage (NCBI taxonomy): Eukaryota > Metazoa > Chordata > Mammalia > Rodentia > Heteromyidae > Dipodomys > Dipodomys merriami. The sequence goes on along the minus strand of NW_027204715.1, from coordinate 913,182 downwards.
CCTCCCAGGGTGGGCCCCGTGTCCTCCCCTGTGTCCTCCCGGGGCGGGCTCCGTGTCCCCTCCCCCGTGTCCTCCTGGGGCGGGCTCCGTGTCCCCTCCCCCGTGTCCTCCCGGGGTGGGCTCCGTGTCCTCCCCTATGTCCTCCCGGGGCGGGCTCCGTGTCCTTCTCATGTCCTCAGGAGGTAGATCCCCTGTGGAATCCTCCAGGAATGTGGAGGTGCAGTGGCCGTGTGGCAGGTGGAAGAGGATGGGCCCTGGGCGTGTGGCAGGTGGAGGAGGATGGGCCCTGGGCGTGTGGCAGGTGGAGGAGGATGGGCCCTGGGCGTGTGGCAGGTGGAGGAGGAGGAGGAGGAGGAGGAGGCCCTGGCATGTTACAGGCTGAGGGTCCCCCTTGCAACGGGAACTCTCCTCTTCACCCATTTGCGCCACGGGCGTGCGTGGGTGCGGTTGTGGGTGGGGGCTCCTCCCTCCTGTGTGCAGCACTCCCTAAGCGCCGCCGTCACGTGGACCACCCTAATGCCTGCCTTGGGAGCGGAGGGTGGGGCTAGGGTGCCCACGCCCAGCCTCACAACAGAGCCCCGCGCCCGCTCACCAGCCTCCTCTGCCGAGCAGGCCCCGGCTGTGCCCAGGGACCGAGGAGGGAAACACTAGGCCTGTAATCCGAGCCCCGAGGGCCAGCCTGGGCTGTAGAGAGACTACCTCCACAGCAGAAAAAAACCCATTAAAGGTCAGCTGTCTCCATGTGTATGATAAGATGTCTTGAGCGCCGCCCTACAGTCACCAGCGCACATGGTTGAGCTGAGCGCCCGTGGCTCACGCCTGTTACCCTAGCTCCTCAGGAGGCTGAGGACTGAGGATTGAGTTTGAAGCCAGCTTGGGCAGAAAAGTTAGCAATGGCTCAAGTGGGAAAGTACAGCCCAGAGTGGAAAAAGCCAGATGTGAGTGAGAGGCTGAGCATTCAAGCCCCAGTTCCAGTTCCGTCTGGTGCGCATGTGCCGCTCTGGCTGCTGGCCTCCGGGCTATGGGAGCTGGCTTGGGCAAGCCCAGCTGGGCTTGCTGCAGAGGCTCCTAAGTGACATCCAGATAGCTGTGAACCGTTCTAGAAGCTTCCGGAACAGACGTCCCTGGTGGAACCATGGAAACTGTCCACTGGCTGGTTGTAATGCTGCCGGTAGGCTTGAGCCCGGAGTTCACGGCAGTTGTTACTGCCTTGTCGGTGGCCTTTGGTGCGGCCTAGTGACAAAGCCTGGTGCGTTTACAACAGACCCAGGTCCAGGAAGCACTCACAAATACACTCGGGTGCCCAGAGTCTGTGAGGCTGGGCTGTGGGCCTGGCTGCTGACCCAGGGTGCCAATGGGAACAGAACTGGGCGGGGCTCTCAGGAGTGTGCACCAGGGCTCTGCACAGATGTGAAGCTACCTCCCTGCCTCGTGGGCCGGGGCCTCCGCTGGGGCTACAGTGACGGATGGCGGATGGGGTGGGTGGTGCGGGGCTCCCTGGGGCTGCCGTGACGGATGGCGGATGGGGAGGGTGGTGCGGGGCTCCCTGGGGCTGCCGTGACGGATGGCGGATGGGGAGGGTGGTGCGGGGCTCCCTGGGGCTGCCGTGACGGATGGGGAGGGTGGTGCGGGGCTCCCTGGGGCTGCCGTGACGGATGGCGGATGGGGAGGGTGGTGCGGGGCTCCCTGGGGCTGCCGTGACGGATGGCGAATGGATGGGGAGGGTGGTGCGGGCCTCCCCTGGCGTTGCAGTACCGGATGGCGTCGGTGGTGCGCAGTCAGCCGCTCTGTCGGGCTGGGCGTGGGGTGATGCTCTAACCCCACATCCTGACTAACCTAGTGTGATTTACCTGGTTTTTACCATTTGTGGGTCTACCGAAGCATTTAGCCCTTAAAGGAATCTTGCTCTGATACCACTGAAAGCATGAAGCTCTGTGTTATGTGTTTAAACCTATGGCAACTGCCAGGTGCCCTCAGGGCCAAGCTGAACAAAAGGGAAGAAAACGGCTGGTCTGGTCTCTCCCACGGCCGGCAGTCTGGGCTTGTCCCTTCCCCTCCCCCCCTTCCCCTTCCCCTTGCACCCCGCACCCTCCACCTGTGCAGGCCCGCAGTATGCTCTCCCCCAATAAACTCCCCCCCCCTTTCTCTCTCTGTCTCTGTCAGTGGTGGGGCTTGAACTCAGGGCCTGGGCATTGTCCCTGCACTCTTCAGCTCAAGGCTAGTGCTCTACCACTTGAACCACAGCGCCACTTCTGGTGTTCTGATGGTTATCGGACATGAGTCTCGCAGACTTTCCTTCCCAGGCTGGCTTTGCACTGCCATCCTCAGATTTCAGCCTTCTAAAGTAGTTAGGATTGCAGGCGTGAGCCACTGGCGCCCGGCTTAAACTCTTTTCTGTCTGGATCATGGTGGTGTCCTTTGGGCTGAACCCACATCATGGTGTGGACGCCTGGAATGGGATAGCGCCAGGAGTCGCTGAATTCCCTCCACGGTCTCTGAGTTTATTTGCCTGCTGGTCACACCTCCACGGGCCTGAAAGCCAAGGGAGCTCCACACTGGACTAATCACCTTGGCCTTGGCTGGGTGTGTATCCACCACACCATCTCCCTCTGCTTCTGGCTGGTGACTTCCTACAGGCCCTCTGTCTCTCTGTCTCTTTCTCTCTGTCTCTCTTACTCTGTCTGTCTGTCTCTCTCTGTCTCTCTCTCTGTCTCTGGCACCATGCCAGAAAGATCTATGCATGTTTGGCCAGTTACTTCCCATTTCTGGGACGTCTAAATCGAGTGTAATTCTGGGTGGACAGGGACACTTCCATTCATAGCCTGTACACTGACCAGACTCCCTCCTTGTGTTTCTTGTTCCCTTTTGAGCTGGGACACTCCTTTGAGGTGTCTCCTACATTTTCAAGGACTCCATAAAGTCAAAATGCCTTGTTTTTATTGCCACAGTTTCTGCTAGCCCAGTGGTCGATGGCCAGAGGTTCTGTACATTCAGGCTTTCCTGCTCATCCTCTGCCTCCTGTCTCCCAGGCCTCCTGGCCATCTCCTCTCCAGAGGTAACTTCTTGTCTTGTAGTTCAGCCCCTCCCTCCCTCCCCCCTTCTGCTTGTGCCTTTGAAGGTGAGCCACAGAGAGCCCCCTCTTGAAGGCTAGCTGTCCTGGGCTTGAATTCTCTTAGCTAAAACTCTCCTGGAGATCACCCACACTCTGTTACTGTGTGCCCCTGCCTTGCTGCTTGCTTAGTGAAGCTCTGCCAGGTTTTCTTACTGTCTTGACTTGTCCAGAAGTTCTCCATCTTGACCACAAGTTGGGTTTTCATGTGATCACATCCTCACCCTTCTAGTAAGTGTTCAAAGGCCAGTTTATATGCTAGTGCGTCTCTACCAAAATCATTTTAAAGGCCTTTGGTAACTGGCCTTTGGTGGGGAGGGCAGTTTTAAACTCAAGCCACAAAGAAGCTCATCAGATTTGGGTGCACACAAACATGTCTTTTTTTAACTGTATTTTTTTTTTTTTTGTCTTTTCTTTTTTGGTACTGGGGATCGAACCCAGGACGTTGCACTTGCTAGGCAAGCGCTTTGCCACTGAGCTACATCCCAGCCCCACAAACATGTCTTAACATCTGTTTCCCAAGTGTGCAAGCTGCTTGGACGCAGCGCTGGCTTCAATCTTAAGTAGTATCCGAAAGTGCTCTATGCGGTGAGTTTTGTCATTACAGGTTTTGGTGCTCTGCAGCATTTAGTCAGCCCCACAGAGGGATAAATAACTCCTGTATTTATTGGAAAACTTCTGTTCTTAACAAGTTCCAGGTAAACCCTGTTTTAAAACTATTTCTGTTGGGGCTGGGAAGGTGGCTCAGTGGTAGAGCGCTTGCCTTACATGCCTGAGGCCCTGGGTTCGATTCCTCAGTACCACATAAGCAAAAAAAGAAGCTGGAAGTGGCGCTGTGGCTCAAGTGATAGAGCGCTAGCCTTGAGCTGAAGAGCTGAGGGACAGTGCCCAGGCCCAGAGTTTAGGCCCCACAACTGGACCCCCCAAAAACAAAACAAACAACCAAAAACTATTTCTGTTGATCTTGTTGCTTCAATTGGGAATAAAAAGGGTCTTGTGCTAAAAGACTCCTTTGATCAGAGGATCACCATCAAAGCTGGTGAGGCCTAGTCTCAGGACAGTTGGCCGTGGCGCATTTCTGGGTCTTCCGTCCATACTCTAATCCAGACATCTCAGTCCCGTTGGCGTGAATGCTCACGGCCTCACGCCAGGCCTGCAACCACTCCAGTCCAGCCCAGCTTCTGACTGGTTATCCCCCATCGAGTCCCCAGATGTCAGCTAGGGTTGTTTTCCTCCAACTCTAGGACCACCTGGAATGCAGGAGATAGGAACTAGCACACCATCTAATTTCTAATTTTCTTCCCTGAACCCCTCCTTCTGCTGTTAGTGCGCCCTCTAATAATATTTTTTCTTATTGCTCAGCCCCTGCCTTGTAAGATTTCTTTCAGATGTCATCCATACCCACGCTCACCACCAAGGAACTGTTACTGCTGCCTTCGGAATGGGTGACATCTATATCTTCTACCCCTAATGTCAACGCCCCTTGCTGTCAAAAGGCTGGAATGTTAGGTCCGCCCAGGAAAATGGCCCCTTGTTTTCTTTCCATGTACATGTCCTTCCCTAGAAGCCCGTGCCTTGTCTGTCCCGGTAACAGCACACCTGGGGACAGTGGGCGGCCCCGGGCTCTGAAGGAGGTCACTTCCTCGGGAGCCGCTTCCTCTGAGGGCACTTCTGGACCACCCTGGTCATGCCTCCTTTGGCCAAGGGAAGTTCCCAGTCTTGCTGTGAGCCACTGCGCATTCCAGCTCATGCGCACCTGGCAGGCCGGGCTCTCCTCCTCCTCCTCCTCTTCCTCCTCCTCCTCCTCCTCCCCTTCCTCCTCCTCCCCTTCCTCCTCCTCCTCCTCCTCCTCACTGCGCATTCCAGCTCATGCGCACCTGGCAGGCCGGGCTCTCCTCCTCCTCCTCCTCCCCTTCCTCCTCCTCCTCCTCCCCTTCCTCCTCCTCCCCTTCCTCCTCCTCCTCCTCCCCTTCCTCCTCCTCCCCTTCCTCCTCCTCCTCCTCCTCCTCACTGCGCATTCCAGCTCATGCACGCCTGGCAGGCCGGGCTCTCCTCCTCCTCCTCCTTCTCCTCCTCCTCCTCCTCCTCCCCTTCCTCCTCCTCCTCCTCCTCCCCTTCCTCCTCCTCCCCTTCCTCCTCCTCCTCCTCCTCCTCCTCCTCCTCCTCCTCCTCCTCACTGCGCATTCCAGCTCATGCGCGCCTGGCAGGCCGGGCCCTCCTCCTCCTCCTCCTCCCCTTCCTCCTCCTCCTCCTCCCCTTCCTCCTCCTCCTCCTCCTCCTCTCCTCCTCCTCCTCCTCCTCCTCCTCCCCTTCCTCCTCCTCCTCCTCCTCCTCCTCCTCCTCCTCCTCCTCCTCCTCACTGCGCATTCCAGCTCATGCGCGCCTGGCAGGCCGGGCTCTCTTCCTCCTCCTCCTCCTCCTCCTCCTCCTCCTCCTCCTCCTCCTCCTCCTCCTCCTCCCCTTCCTCCCCTTCCTCCCCTTCCTCCCCTTCCTCCTCCTCCTCCCTGCGCATTCCAGCTCATGCGCGCCTGGCAGGCCGGGCCCTCCTCCTCTTCCTCCTCCTCCTCCTCCTCCTCCTCCTCCTCCTCCTCCTCACTGCGCATTCCAGCTCATGCGCGCCTGGCAGGCCGGGCTCTCTTCCTCCTCCTCCTCCTCCTCCTCCTCCTCCTCCTCCTCCTCCTCCTCCTCCTCCTCCTCCTCCTCCTCCTCCTCCTCCTCCCTGCGCATTCCAGCTCATGCGCGCCTGGCAGGCCGGGCTCTCTTCCTCCTCCTCCTCCTTCCTTGCCTGCCTGCACATTCCATCTTGTGCAGTGTGCTCTCCCCCAATACTTTTCTGCCTGGAAAAAAAAATCCTAGCTGAGGAGCCAAGATCTGAGAGATGGGGTTTGAAGCCCATTTGAAGCAGAAAAGTCCAGGAGATGTATCTCTAATTAACCACCAGAAAAATTCACCACACGCAAGAAAAGAAAATGTGGTTTTGGTGTTCCCTACATCGTAGGCTGCAGCTTGTTTGCGTTGATTCCCAGATGTGTGTATGGAGCAATAATTCAGACTGGGTAAGGGTGGAGCCCAATCCCCAGTGGTGCCAAGCGAGGGGGCTTGCCTTCCGTAGCCTGCCAAGGATGCTGGCTCAGTGCCAGCCACCTGGCATGATGCTGTGCACCCGGAGCAGCTTCTGAGCCTCCCACAGCCTGGGCTGGGCAGAGCAGTGCTCCCCGCACGCTAGGACCCGTGCTGGGGGGGGGGGGGGCAGAGGGGCGTTCAGGCAGCTCATGGATGAAGTTGCCATCCTGGATTGCGTGGCAGGGTCTGGTGTCCTAGTCCTGGAAGAGAAGGAAGTTGGACAACTAGGGTGTGAGAAAGACTACCAGGAGTCTTTGGAAGGGCCCAAGCCTACGATTTGGTGTGTGTGAAGGGATGCTTATGAGCAGAGAGACAGGGCAGCCTGCCCACGCCCCATGCCGGCCGGTGGGCACCGCCCGGAGCACCTTGGTGTAAGCCAGTTTCGGTGATTCGGTGCAGCAGCAGACAACACGGGGCTGGTTCTCAGAGCGAGACCTGACGCCCGGGTGGACCGCGCTCGTGGCTTCCCGCCAGGCAGCTCCGGGGCCAGAGGCCCGGGCACGACTCGCAGCCAGCCCTCCACGCACCAGTCACCCATGCCGCCTGAGCCGTGGCCTGCAGGGGCCAGAGGCTCCTGCTGGCTTAGGTGGGCTTCTGGGCAGCGTCCTCAGGCTGGACGCCGTCTGACGGGGGCCCAGGCCGGTGGCACACCTCCACCGCTGGAGCATGCTGTGGGTGGAGGAGGGCCATATCCGTCTGGTGCCTTCCGAGTGTGGCCGCTGCCCGCTGCAGCTTGGTCTGCCCTTGGCCTCACACCGCTGAGGACAGGGCTTGTGTGGGCCGAGAGGGCAGTCGGGCGTCCGCAGCCCATCTAACGAGGCTCACGGTTCTCAGCCATGGGCCAAGGTCTTCCAGGCAGGAAGAGTCCGCTTCCGTACAGCAGCGGACACATTAGACGCTGGGACGAGGAGTTACCCGTGATCCCTGGGTTTAGGCACCTCCAGACAATGCTAGCCTTAGAGGACGGAGCTGCGGGGGCTGTGTGCGTCCTGAGCAGACACCTGCAGTGGTGTGTTTCCAAGTCGGCACCGAAGCCCTGGGACAGAGCGACCCGCGGCTGGGCATGTTGGTGCTTTGCACACGGGGGTGGTCACGGCTCAGGCCCATTCCCTGGGCAGCCTTGTCCACCTCCCTGAGTGGTGGCCAGGTACCGGCTCCTAGTTCCTGAGGAGTCAGCTACTGACCCTGAGCCATTTGCATGTTTGGTGGGTGGGCCTCTGCTGGGTTTTGGACCAACTTCTGTGTCTCAGTCACCTGTGGGACCACCTGTCCATCCGTCTGTCTCATTCACTTATGGGACCTCCTGTCCATCCGTCTGTGTCTCAGTCACCTGTGGGACCTCCTGTCCATCCGTCTGTGTCTCAGTCACCTGTGGGGCCTCCTCCTGTCCATCCGTCTGTGTCTCAGTCACCTGTGGGACCTCCTGTCCATCCGTCTGTGTCTCAGTCACCTGTGGGACCTCCTGTCCATCCGTCTGTCTCATTCACTTATGGGACCTCTTCCTGTCCATCCGTCTGTGACTCAGTCACCTGTGGGACCTCCTGTCCATCCGTCTGTGTCAGTCACCTGTGGGGCCTCCTCCTGTCCATCTTCCGGGGAGGAGAATCTTTGTGGAGTGGTGCATGCTGGGCTGGCGTGGGGTACACGTGCCACACAGAGGTGTCAGGAGGCCTGTCCTGGTTTGTGATGTGGCTGGTGGTAATAGCCGTCTGAGTTCTCGCGGGGCAGCCGAAGAGGCTGAGGGCACCGCACCCAGCTGCGTTCCGTATCCACTTCTCGATGGGCGTGGCCCCTGCTGCGTCCACTCCTGTCCACCTCTCGATGGGCGTGGCCCCTGCTGCGTCCACTCCTGTCCACCTCTCGATGGGCGTGGCCCCTGCTGCGTCCACTCCTGTCCACCTCTCGATGGGCATGGGCCTCTGCTGCGTCCACTCCTGTCCACCTCTCGATGGGCGTGGGCCCCTGCTGCGTCCACTCCTGTCCCTTGTGACAGGTGTGGGGAGAAGCATGAGCTGGAGTGCTGGGGTCACTTGCAGGCACTTCGGTTGGCTTTGTTTAGGGTCTGAGCTGTCCGTGGCAAGGATGGCTCACTACATGAAGCAAGCCCAATGTCCCACCGCACGGTGATGCCTACCTAGCGTGGGTGTTCAGCACTATGGCCAGCACCACATTACCAGTTCGTTTTTTATGCTCGAAGCTTTTCTGGCCACCAGAAGCCATGGGCAGATGTGAGTTCCATGTCCAACACCCGCTGCTTTAGAGCTGGGCTGGTCCACACTGCTGCTGGGGTGGGGGAAGGGAGGAGGCGTGTGGTGTCAGGCACACAACCCCGGGGCTGAGCCTCCACCGGGATCTGAAGTCCACTGCGGAGGACTGGCGTGGCGAGCAGTGTCACCCCTTGGCTGAGCAGACTTCTTTTTGGTTGGTCATGGGACTTGAACTCAGGGCCTGGGCGCTGTCACTCAAGGCTGTTCCTCTACCACTTGAGCCACAGCACCACTTCTAGTTTTCAGGTGGTAACTGGAGACAGGAGGCTCATGGACTTTCCTGGGCTGGTTTTGAACCTCAAGCCTCGGCTCTCGGCCTCCTGAGCAGCTAGGGCTCAGGCATGAACCAGCGGCGCCCGGCATAGCCTAGGGTTCAGGCACGAACCAGCGGCACCCGGCATAGCCTTTTGCTCTTGGAGGGACTGGAGCGAGGATCTCCCGCTGAGGATGGCTCATAGCCAGGGGCTGCCTACACCAGGTGTTTTGGGATCACAGGCAGCTCTCCTTCCATGGAGATGCAGTCTCGTGGACTCTTCCGGGGTTCACCTCAGACCGCATCCTGCCGGTGTCAGCCCCCCGCACGGCGCGGTGCCAGCTGTGGGTTGAGAAGTGGTCTTTCTTTCTCACTTCGGACACCTCCTGAGCCCCCTTGCCTGTCTCTTATGCTTTCTTGAGCCTTGAGAAAATAAATATGGCACCGCCGCATTCGTTGTTCATTCTCTCACGACTTGGCTGACTCCAGGTGGGAAGGTGGGAAGGTTGTCTGAATCGTCTGGACCTCGCTCTCCTCAGAGGTGGTGAGCCCAGGTGGGTCTCTGCCAGGGCTTCTTTGTGCCCAGGGCCTACATATTTTAGCACAGCCCTTTTCTTGGAGATCAGCCTGGGGTCAGATTCCTATGACTTGTGACATGGCGGTCTCACACCTACAATGAGTTCCCAGCTCTGCATGTCACCATTTTGAGTGCCGCCCCAGCTGGCGTGGAAGCGCCCCACCACCCCCAGTCCTGGCTGGGAGAGGATCAGGTTCTCCAGATGCTCAGGACGCAGGGCTGGTCATGGTATCCTGCGCCCTGTGAATCTCTGGAGACTGCTGTGTGCTGAGGGTGAGCTGGGGAATCAGTGGGCACAGGGCATGGGTGGTAGAGAACATGTATTGATCTAAGCAACCACACGCCAGGAGCGCCACCCCCCCCCCCAGCCCGCTCCCTCCGCAGGCCCCGATGTGTTACGGCTTCGGGCTGGTGGCTGGCTGTGTGTCCGTCCTCTGTCGGCGCCGGGCCAGCAGCTGGGCCAGCGCGATGGTGGGGACCCACAGGATGGGCAGGAAGGCCAGGAACACACAAGTGGCTAGCACCCAGCCTGGGTACAGCTTCTCCTCCCGCAAGGGGAACTGCACCTGCAGAGACAGGAGGGGCACTGGGAGCCTGCGCTGGATGCCCCCTCCCCAGCCCACGTGGGTGCAAGGGGCCTGCCCTGCAGAGACTGGGTGCCATACTCGGGGGCCCTGGGAGGAGCCAGCCCCAGCCCGAGTGGGAGGAGGCTGCCCACTAGCACGCTGCAGCACACCGCAGCTTCACTCCCTCTCCTGAGATGAGAGCAGGCTGGAGAGCCCCAGCCTTGGGCCTCGGCCACGCCTGCTGGGGTGCGCCCCAGCCTTGGGCCTCGGCCACGCCTGCTGGGGTGCGCCCCAGCCTTGGGCCTCGGCCACTCCTGCTGTGTACACCCCAGCGCCCGGTCACCCCACGTGGCCAGGCCACCCCAGCGCCCCTCGCCCCACGAAGCCAGGCCATGCTGCCAGAGGCCTGTCCGCGTGGGGGTATCCAGCCCTGAGTGGCCCTGTGGGGGCCAGGACACAAGAACCCCACATTCCACCAGAAGACCTACATATTGGGGGTTCCAGGCCTTGTAGCGGGGCGGCCTTTGGGCCAGGAGGACGACACAGGACAGGAAGATGCTGAGCAGCAAGAGGGGGCTCACCACCCGCCATGTCACCCGCCAGTACAGGTTGGGGCGCCGGCCGGTCATCCACTCGATGTCATCACAGAACCTGCCACACAGGACACTCGACAGGCTGCCCTCAGGCCCAGGAAGACAGCCCGGCTCAGCCCGGGCCTGGGAGCCCCATCCGTGTGCGTGGGGGTGTGAGCCGTGGTGGGGGGTCCAGCTCGGGGGGAGGGGCAGCTCACCGCTTCATCCCGTAGACATAGATGACACCGACCACCTCGCAGAAGGCGAAGATGAGCAGGTTCAGAGACGCCACAAAGTTGTCGAAGATCTCCAGCCAGTAGCTTCCAGACTGCAGCACAAAGCAGGTGGAGCACAGGAAGCACACCAGGCACACCAGCCCTGGAGGTGGGCGCGGGGTGGGCTGGGGTCATAGGTGCGAGGGGCTCGGGGTCTGGGGGATGCCCCTTGGGGGCCACCCCAGCCTCTGGCCATCGCTCCCTGTCTCCTGGGGCAGGAAGGACCCCATGGGCATGTGGGAGGGAAAGCCCCTGCCCCGCCCTGGACTCCTGAGTTGGCCCATGGTGTCCCCACTGCCCAGAGCAGTCGGCCCAGCCCCCCCCCTGCGCGGTCCAGGCGAGGCCCCTGGGGTTCTGTGTCTAGAGGCCCCGTGTGGGCAGCGGGCCAAGAACCTGCCAGGGGCCAGGCCCCTGCGTCCATGCCTCCACTCACCCGTCAGGCCCTCCTTTGGGATTCTTCTGGGCAAGATGCCCATGTCCAGGAGAGGCGTGATGATACTCTCCATGTTCCCGAACATGGAGGACAGGCCCAGGGTGAAGAGCATGCCGAAGAAGAGCACAGCCCAGGCAGGGGCGCCCGGCATGTGCAGCACAGCCTCCGTGAAGACCAGGAAGGCCAGGCCCGGGCCTGACGCACTCTGCAGCACAGGGCGGCACTCAGACGCACACGCCCTGCCCATGCCACACGGCACCCACACCACACGCGTGCACACGCCCTGCCCACGCCACACGGCACCCACACCACACGCATGCACACGCCCTGCCCACGCCACACGGCACCCACACCACACGCGTACACACGCCCTACCCACGCCACACGGCACCCACACCACACACGTGCACACGCCCTGCCCAAGCCTCAAGGCACCCACACCACACGCATGCACACGCCCTGCCTGTACCTCACAGCACCCACACCACACGCGTGCACACGCCCTGCCCGTGCCACACGGCACCCACACCACACACGTGCACACGCCCTGCCCACACCTCACAGCACCCACACCACACGCGTGCACATGCCATGCCCGCACCTCACGGCACCCACACTACACGCGTGCACATGCCATGCCCGCACCTCACGGCACCCACACCACACGCGTGCACACGCCCTGCCCACGCCACACGGCACCCACACCACACGCGTGCACACGCCCTACCCACGCCACACGGCACCCACACCACACGCGTGCACACGCCCTGCCCACGCCTCACGGCACCCACACCACACGCGTGCACACGCCCTGCCCACGCCACACGGCACCCACACCACACGCGTGCACATGCCCTGCCTGTACCTCACAGCACCCACACCACATGCATGCACACGCCCTACCCACGCCACACGGCACCCACACCACACATGTGCACATGCCCTGACCACACCACACGGCACCCACACCACACACATGCACACGCCCTGACCACACCACACGGCACCTACACCACACACGTGCACATGCCCTGACCACACCACACGGCACCTACACCACACACATGCACATGCCCTGACCGCGGCACACGGCATCCACACCACATGCGTGCACACACCCTGACCGCGGCACATGGCACCCACACCACACGCATGCACATGCCCTGCCCGTGCCACACGACACCCACACCACACGTGCACACACCCTGCCCATGCCACACGGCACCCACACCACACGCGTGCACACGCCCTGCCCACGCCTCACGGCACCCACACCGCATGCATGCACATGCCCTGCCCGCGCCACACGGCACCCACACCACACGCGTGCACATGCCCTGCCTAGGCCTCGAGGCAGATGGTGTTCACCGCCCCTCAGCCAAGCCTGGGCTTGGATCTGTGAGAAACGTTCCTCTGAGTTGTTTTCTCCCAGACTGACCCTACATGCTTCCTGTCCTTCTGTACATGGCCTCCTGTCCCACAGTGGCCCCCCATCTGGCATACGGCCCCCCCTGTCCCACACGCAGCCCCCCCACCCCACAGCCCCCCGTCCCGCACGCAGCCCCCCATCCCGTATGCAGACACCTGTCCCACATGCGGCCCCCCTGTCCCACACACGGCCCCCCTGTCCCACACACAGCCCCCCGTCCCACACACAGCTCCCCGTCCCACGCACTGCCCCCTGTCCCACACACAGCCCCCCCGTCCCACGCACGCCCCCCCGTCCCACGCATGGCTCCCCTGTCCCACACACGGCCCCCCTGTCCCACGCACGGCCCCCCCCGTCCCACGCACGGCCCCCCGTCCCACGCACGGCCCCCCGTCCCACACGCGGCCCCCCTGTCCCACAGATTGCCCCCCTGTCCCACACACAGCTCCCCGTCCCACACACTGCCCCCTGTCCCGCACACAGCCCCCCGTCCCACGCACGGCCCCCTGTCCCGCACACAGCCCCCTGTCCTGCACACGGCCCCTCTGTCCCGCACATGGCCCCCTGTCCTGCGCAGGCTCCCATCCCGCACACAGCCCCCTCATCCCACGCCCCCCACCTGTCCCGCACAGACCCCGTCCCGGGCACAGCCCCCCCGCCCCCACCCGTCCCGCACAGACCCCGTCCCGGGCACAGCCCCCCCGCCCCCGCCCGTCCCGCACAGACCCCGTCCCGGGCACAGCCCCCCCCCGCCCCCGCCCGTCCCGCACAGACCCCGTCCCGGGCACAGCCCCCCCCCGCCCCCGCCCGTCCCGCACAGACCCCGTCCCGGGCACAGCCCCCCCCGCCCCCGCCCGTCCCGCACAGACCCCGTCCCGGGCACAGCCCCCCCCCCCGCCCCCACCCGTCCCACGCACACAGCCTCCGTCCTTCCACGCCACTTCCACTACCTTCCCCACCAAACACTACCTTATCCAGGAAGTCCTCCAGCTGGCAGGCCCTCAGGCGGAGCCGGGCCACTCTCTGTGGACAGGTGGCGTTCAGGTGCGTGAGCACGGTTGGGTAGTCGTCCCTGGAGATGCTCTGCTCCGGGAAATCAAACTCATCGATGAGGCTGAGGATGTTCCTGCAGGGTGGAGGAAGGCTGGTGAGCAAGGGGTGGCGTGGCGCGTACATCCCAGGAAATGCTCGTGCAAACACTAGCAGCCATGGCCCCACGTCAGGCTGGGCCCAGGACCCCCGGTGCCCCCCCGCCGGCCTGCTCAGACCCCCGGGGCCGCGTGAGAATGGGGAGGAGACGCGCGCTTCCTGACGGGCTTCTCAGGCTGGGCTGGGAGGGCTGCTCCTCCACCGCCCAACACGCTGAGCCCTCCGGAGCGGAGGCGCACCAGGCGGGACTCAGTGCCAGCAGGCCCTCCGCGCGGTCCGCAACCTGGTGAACCAACTGCTAAGCCTGGCGACGCTTGGGCTGGCGCCCGGGGCGGGGCCGTCCAGCCGGAGCTCTGCGCCGCGCCCGGCCCGGTACCTGAGCTCTTTTGTGGTTCCGGGCAGACACGGGGTGACAAAATTTAGTCAGTGGCCCACGAGGCTCCAGCCAGGCGAGAACTTGGCGCCGTCTCGTGCCCCGCTGCCCATGTCTCTTTGTGCCCCATCGAGCGCCCCACTCTTCGCATTTTTGCTGGCAATCTTGCTGTTTAAAATAACCTCACACAGTGCAGCGGCGCTGCCCCGTGTCCTGGCGTGTACTGGGGGTGCGGGCGTGATGGAGGGCATGGTGGAGGGCGTGATGGAGGGTGTGGTGGAGGGCGTGGTGGAGGGCGTGGTGAAGGGCGTGGTGAAGGGCGTGATGGAGGGTGTGGTGGAGGGCGTGGTGGAAGGTGTGGTGAAGGGCGTGGTGGAGGGCGTGGTGGAGGGTGTGGAGGGCGTGGTGGAGGGCGTGGAAGAGGGCGTGACGGAGGCGTGGTGGAGGGCGTGGTAGAGGGCGTGGTGGAGGGTGTGGTGGAGGGTGTGGAGGGCGTGGTGGAAGGTGTGGTGAAGGGCGTGATGGAGGGCGTGGTGGAGGGCATGATGGAGGGCGTGATGGAGGGTGTGGTGAAGGGCGTGATGGAGGCGTGATGGAGGGCGTGGTGTGGGCGTGCTGGAGGCGTGCTGGAGGCGTGGTGGAGGGTGTGGAGGGCGTGATGGAGGGCGTGGTGGAGGGCGTGGTGTGGGCGTGCTGGAGGCTTGCTGGAGGTGTGGTGGAGGTGTGCTGGAAGATTCTCTTGTTCTGAGGGTCCGCGCTGTTTGTTGGGGCGCTGCCCCTTCTCACAGCTTCTGAGGCTGGGGCGCGGGCTGCACGTGGCACGGCCGCTCTGTCCTCTGTGCCCGCGGGGTTAGAGCAAGCCGTCCCCTGGGTACCGCAGACGCCCGAGAGCGGCGGATGCCGGCGTCTCTTCCCTGATCCCAGGCAAGTGCCAGCCGCTCCATCTCCAGACCTCATCAAAGTCCAAGCCGGGGCAGAACAGCCGGGGTTTGAGAAGTGTCCCTGCCTCCTCCAGTGCCGGAGGCGCTGGTACCCTCAGCCACGGCCACACCACAGCCACGTCCACAGCCCACGGCCACGTCACACGTCACAGCCCGGTTACAGTCACGGCCACGCCACAGCTCACGGCCACGTCACACGTCACAGCCCTGTTACAGTCACGGCCACGTCACACGTCACAGCCCTGTTACAGTCACAGCCACGCCACAGCCCACGGCCACGTCACACGTCACAGCCCTGTTACAGTCACAGCCACGCCACAGCTCACGGCCATGTCACACATCACATCCTTGGTACAGTCACACCACAGCCCACAGCCACATCACACATCACAGCCCTGTTATAGTCACGGCCACGCCACAGCCCACGGCCACGTCACACGTCACAGCCCTGTTATAGTCACGATCACGCCACAGCCCACGGCCACGTCACACGTCACAGCCTTGTAACAGTCAGGCCACAGCCACGTTCTCCTGTGTCCCCACATGCTCTCCCTCCGTGCCCTCTTCTGTCTCTTACAAGGACACTGGCGGTCAGATTTGAGGCACCCCGCTGCAGGACGGCTCCACCCTGCCCGTGGCGGTGCACCCCACCCCCACCCCAGCCCAGCGGTGCCCTGGGACGCCCAGTTGGCACTGTGCTCACCTGTCCAGGCACCTCCTGTAGTCCGTGGTCGCCTTGAACCCCATGATGGAGAAGATGGTGAGGGACGCGTACAGGGAAGTCAGGCTGTTGACCAGGCTGATGACCACAGCATCCTTCTCACAATTGTTCCTGGGCACAAGCGCAAGTGCATCACCCACAATGGGCTCACAGCCCGCCCACGTGCGGAGACATGGGGCCTTTCCCTGGACCCCCAGCCCAGTCGCACTCTGAGCACAGCCTGCGGGTCCCCAGCCCCTCCCAGCCCCTCCCAGCGTTCCTAGCCCCTCCCAGCCCAGGTCGCACTCTGAGCACAGTCTGCGGGTTCCCAGCCCCTCACAGCCCCTCCAAGCATTCCCAGCCCCCCCTAGCGTTCCTAGCCCCTCCCAGCCCCTCCCAGACCGATCGTACTCCGAGCACAGCCTGCGGGTCCCCAGCCCCTCACAGCTCCTCCCAGCGTTCCTAGCCCCTCCCAGACCGATCGTACTCCGAGCACAGTCTGCAGGTTCCCAGCCCCTCCCAGCGTTCCTAGCCCCTCCCAGCCCAGGTCACACTCTGAGCACAGTCTGCGGGTTCCCAGCCCCTCACAGCTCCTCCCAGTGTTCCTAGCCCCTCCCAGCCCAGGTCGCACTCTGAGCACAGTCTGCGGGTTCACAGCCCCTTACAGCCCCTCTCAGCCCCTCACAGCCCCTCACAGCCCCTCCCAGCCCAGGTTGCACTCCAAGCACAGTCTGCGGGGGTTCCCAGCCCGGGGCCCCACTCCGAGCACAGCCTGTGGGTGATACCTGAGCCCCCAGGCCTCAGCCCCTCCCTGTACTCCCTTCATACAGCTCACTTCAAGGCTACTAAGGGTCTGAAACTGGAGAGGCCCCAGACAGCGCAGCAGGAGGCTGAGGGCTGGGTCCCGTCTCGGGAGAAGGGCACCCTTGCGTGTAGGCTGGCGAGCGGTGGTCCCAGGTGCTCGGAGGCCCTGGTCCTTGCATCTGTCCCTGAAGATGGCTGGGGACGCGGCCGGCCAGAGTCCTCCCCGCAGCCGCAGGCACCCACCCACCCCTCAGTGGACGGAAAGGCGGCCGGCAGCAGGTGGTTCCGGGTTTAAAGTCCGTCCTGCTTCCTGGCTGGGGATGTGGGGTCCTGCGGGCCCCAGGAGGTGGGCCCCAGGAAGCAGCCCCGCCTCTGAGGGGTCAGCAGGGTCAGCACACTGTGGACGTGGCTGTGACCCTTGTGCGGAGGTGCTCCTGCGAGTGTCACGCCCGTGTGAGGCGAGAGCGAGGATCCCGGCGGCACCGTGGGCCCCAGAGGCTGCATTCCCGGAGGACCTCGGCCGGCAGCCGGCGTGCCGGTGCCACCCTGATGACCGGTCACCGTGGCCAGCGATTACTGCGTCAGCTGTCTGCCTCCCCTTGGGGAGCCCTCTTTGAACCCGCCCACGGTGGCTCCCGGCCTCGCCTTTCCCTGGCACTGCTCTTTCCAAATGGACACCCTTGTTTGCAGAGCGTTTCTGACGGCTTCCTGGGATGGGCAGAGCCCTGGGCCTGGCTGATGAGTGACTTTCCCCGGGAGATGCTGGATGCCGCCAGGCCGCCCCGCTGTCCTCGGAGACAGCTGGACCCCACGGGGTGCCAGGCCCAGCACCCAGTTCCCACCCCACATTCACACAGGTTGCCCTGGTCCCCAGAGTGACCACCGACGTCAAGAAGGGTTTGCTTGGCCTCAGGAGAGGATTCCGCGCCATACCCACGCTGGCCACCTCTCTGGGTGGATTATAGCGCACCCACACCTCCCTCACCTGCCTGGGTGGGTTGTAGCGCACCCACACCTCCCTCACCTACCTGGGTGGGTTGTAGCTTGCGAAAGCAATGTGACCTCCGAAGGCCAGAGAGAGGGAGAAGAAAATCTGTGTGGCCGCGTCCAGCCACACCCGGGGATTCTGGAGAGTCTGCATCTGGAACAAGACCGGGAGGCCTGTGCAGCAGGTCCCATCTCCCAGCCCATTCAACTGTTCCAGAACCTTCTCTGCATTCCTTTGGGGCTTTCACACAGGAGAGAACAGACCTCAAGGGGTGCTCAGGGGGCAGGGGCTGGCCCTGCTCCGTGGCCTGTGGCATGACGTGGTTCTGTTCTGTGGTCTATTGGCGTGGTGTGGGTTTGTTCTGTGGTGTGGTGGGGGAGCTGGCCCTGTCCTGGGGTCTGTGGCGTGGTGTGGTGCTGTTCTACGATCTGGTGGTGCAGTGTGACCCTGTTCTCTGGTGTGCTGACAGGCTTGTGGTCTGCTCGGCCCGCAGGAGGCCGTGCAGCCTGGGCTCAGGCACCGTTTCCAGGCGGGGGTGCGGAGCGTTCACGCAGGAGCTGTTGGTTTGGCTGCCGCCAGAGACTTGGGCAGACTCGTCGGCTCTGCGGGCCTCTGCAGCGGCCCCCGGGCCGTGGCATCCTCACACCTGGGGAGCGCATGCCCTGGGACCCTGCGCAAACTGGGGTGGCCAGGAAGGTGTCCACTGCTGGAGGCAGGCCCGGGGTGCCGCCCGTGCCGGGGGAGAGCGGCCCCGGGCTCCCAGGCAGCTTCTCGGCTGTGCCCAAGCCCAAGCCTGGTCCTCCAGCCTGCCCGATGAGCGCAGCGGCCCCACGTCCACCTGTCCCAGAACACAGCGCTCCCCGCCCCGCCCCCACCCCTGCACGGCCTGGCCCGCCTGGCCTCTACCCATCTGCTCCAGGCAGCGCAGCCATCCTACGCCAGCCTCCACTCACCTTGGGAGTGAAGAGGAAGGCGAGGCCCTCAGTGGCCCCGGGCAGGGTCAGGCCTCGGATGAGGAAGATGGTCAGGACCAGGTAGGGGAAGCAGGCGGTGAAGTAGATGGCCTGGAGGACACAAAGCATTAGCAGCTGTTGCCAGGGGAGCCGGCAGGGGGCAGGTGGGCAGCAGGCCGGGCCACACCCAGATGTGTGTGTGTGAGTTCAGGCCACACCCAGATGTGTGTGTGTGTGTGTGTGTGTGTGTGTGTGTGTGTGTGTGTGTGCGCAGGCCGGGGCCACACCCAGATGTGTGTGTGTGTGTGTGTGTGTGAGTGCAGGCCACACCCAGATGTGTGTGTGTGAGTTCAGGCCACACCCAGATGTGTGTGAGTGCAGCTGGGGTCACATCCGGGTTGGGGTCCTGCTTCTGGCTTCTCAGGATATCACACTTGCCATCACTTTCACCACTGGGCCTCTGTGAGGTCAGCTAGACAGGCACAGACTGACCAGAACAGAATGGGGACAGCTAGACAGGCACAGACTGACCAGAACAGGCCGGGCACAGCTGGGCAGGCGTAGACTGACCAGAACAGGATGGGCACAGCTGGGCAGGCGTAGACTGACCAGAACAGGCCGGGCACAGCTGGGCAGGCGTGGACTGGCCAGGACAGGACAGTGCCCCGTGACTGGGGCTAGTCCCTGGTAGATGCCCGAGCTGTGCCTTTCTGCCCCCCACTCCTCTTCTCCCACCTTCCCCCATTCCTCCAGCCTCCCCTACCCCTTTCTATCCTCCACTGCAGCCTCCCCTCCTTCCTTCCAGTATCCTGGTATCCCTGGGCATCTTTGTTTCTGACCTTTCCCATTGGGCCTCCTCTCCAGCCTCCTCCTGTCTGTGTTCCCAGCCAGGACCTTGTGGCTCCCATCCTCTTTATCTTGATGCCCGCTGGCCGCAGGCAGGGCCCTGGCTGCATTGTGGACCCTCCCCTGCACACAGTGCCTGCCTCCCTGGGCAGGGGCAGCGTCTGGGCTCTGAGGACCACAGGTGATGGTTTGCAGGTGGACGCACTGCCCTCACGGCCTGCGCCCTGGAGGCTTCCAGAGGCCCTGCCCACCGCTTCTGCTCTGGGACCTGGCAGCCACCTGTCCTTGTGGGGAGCTGAGTGTGGGGTGGTGCTGTCTGCAGCTGGCTGAGCACATGCACAGAGTGACCAGGCCCTGGGCAGAGGCCCCGGGGCACCAAGCCAAAACCCAAGCCGGGGCGCAGGCTCACTGGTGTGGTCAGCCTGGGCTGCCACGGAGCCACGCAGCGGTGAAGAGCGATGCTGGTGTTCTTGCTGCTTAAGTTGCTATAGAAGAATCCCTGAGCAAGACCGGGGTTTCCAATCCTAGCCGCATGGGGGCAGAGGTCAGGGATTGGGGCTTGGGGCCAGCCAGGGCCATCAATGCTGTCCCTGCCAGCATGCCTGTCACCCCCGGCAACACGAAGACAAGCAGAGGGATGGCAAAACCCAGGCTGGTCTGATAAAACGCAAGACCTCAAAAATCACCCGTCCAACGGGGCTGGGGCACACTGGAGGTACAGAGCACCTGTGCAGCAAGCACGAAGCCTCACATACCGTGCCTAGTGCTGGGGGGGGGGGAAGGAGGGAGAGGGAGAGGAAGAAAGGGAGAGAGAGGAGGAAGAGAGGGAGAGAAGAGGAAAGGATAAAGGAGAGGAGAACGAGGGAGAGAGGGGGAGGGAGAGGAGAGACAAAGAGGAAAGAGAGGACAAAGACGGAGAAAATCATCTGCCATTTATTTGTAAGCAAAATGTATGAGAATACCGCCAAGGCTGGGAGGGAGGAAAGCAAAGAGCAATGAGCTTTTTAAGGCACAATAACCAGTGGTTAGCATGGGATGGGGCGCCAGCTCCCCGAGCCCCGACCGCCACTACACCAGTACAGAGGCCTACACCGGAAAAAGAGACACAGAGCAGACTGGCCAGACTGAAAGCGAGGTAGCACTGGGGTGAACTCTCCCCGGGCCAGCGCTCGCTCGCTGTGAGTGAAGTGCAAGCGCCTCTTGGAAGAGGCAGCGCTGTCAGATTGGATGATAAAAGAGACGGGCGCCGGGCGCAGTGGCCACACCTGTCACCCTAGCTACTCAGGAGGCTGAGACCCAAGGATGGCGGCTCAGAGCCAGCCCGGGCAGGCAAGTCCACGAGACTCTTATGTCCCATAAACCACCAGAAAGCTGGAAGTGGCGCTGTGGCTCAAGTGGTAGAGCACTCGCCTTGAGCTGAAGAGCTGAGGGACAGCGCCCAGGCCCAGAGCTCAACTGACAGAAAAAAGAAAGAGAGATGTGATTAAATGATGCCTCCAGGCGACACACTTCCAGCATGATGTATATAGGTGAGGAGTAGATATGCTAAGGTGGTTTAAAGAGAGCTGGGCTGGCTGGCCAACATCGACGAGCCCCGGAGCGGGACATCACCGGGTCCAGGAGGATGGAGGGCCGGTCCTCTGGGAAGACAGCAGCGTGGTGAGCCGGGCTCACGGCGGAGCTCAGAGCAGCCTGGGAAGGTCCTGGGGAGGGGGAAGGGTCCCGGCCACGCTCACCTTCCCAGTGCTCTCGATACCTCTGATGACACACAGGTACACAACCATCCAGCAGGTGGCCAGGCAGAGGAGCAGCTGCCACTGGACCACGCCGCTGTCGCCAATGTCGGCTGTGATGTTCAGCGTCTGCCGGTACCAGAAGTAGCTCACAGTGCTGCTGGCCTGACACTCCTGCACAAACCCTGCGGCCAGGCGGGCGGTCACCGGCTGGCCCTGGAGCTGGGGTAGCCACACTGCCACCACAGATGCGCTGCACAGAGGCCCAGGCCTCGGGCCTCCCCAGCGGGTCCCGTGCTCAGAGGAGGCCCAGGCCGCCGGCCTCCCCAGCGGGTCCCGTGCTCAGAGGAGGCCCAGGCCGCCGGCCTCCCCAGCGGGTCCCGTGCTCAGAGGAGGCCCAGGCCGCGGGCCTCCCCAGCGGGTCCCGTGCTCAGAGGAGGCCCAGGCCTCGGGCCTCCCCAGAGGTCCTGTGCTCAGAGGAGGCCCAGGCCGCCGGCCTCCCCAGCGGGTCCCGTGCTCAGAGGAGGCCCAGGCCGCGGGCCTTCCCAGGGGTCCCGTGCTCAGAGGAGGCCCAGGCCGCGGGCCTCCCCAGCGGGTCCCGTGCTCAGAGGAGGCCCAGGCCTCGGGCCTCCCCAGCGGGTCCCGTGCCCCAGCAGCCTCGGCGCCCGTGGGAGGTGCTTCCCCTGCTTCCTTTGGGCGGTGGAGCCCTCTCCCTTCTCTGGGCCCAAGGCTGGGGTAATGTCTGCCAGAAGCCAGACACCTCCCTGGGAGTGGCCGGCGTCCGGGGGCCCTGAGCCCAGCAGAGGCTGAGCACAGACGAAAGGGGCTGGATTTCACACTGAGCTCCCTCCCGGGATGTTGAGTAGGACGCAGGGCCCAGCTTCCCGCCACGCGCCCGCGCCTCCCAGGACCTCAGCTCTGCGTGCCTCACCCGTCCTGTTGAGGTCTGGCGGGCAGGTGCTCCAGGGCAAAGGGTGTTGGAAGGAGTTGAGGAAGAACCACAGGACCCACACGAGGACGGTGTTGTAGTACAGGCCGATCAGGAAGGACACGGTGAAGCAGCCGAAGCCTGCAGGCGCGGTGGCGCCCCACACAGTGAGAACAAGAGCAAAACAAACACCCGGCCCGGGATGGGCACGCGGGTCTCCCGAGCAGTCTGTGCCACGGCCTCTGCCCGCCCGGGGGCCCCGTCGTCGGTCTTGGAGGCGGGTACACACCTACTCCACCAAGGTAGGGCGAGATGGCCATCCACACCCCGACACTGCCCCTCCGCAGGCGCTGGCCGATGGCGAGCTCGATGTGGAAGAGCGGGATCCCCTCAAAAGCCAGGGCGATGAGGTAGGGGATGAGGAAGGCCCCTGTGGGATGCGGGGTCAGCAGGCGGTGAGGAAGGGGACGAGGGAGGCCCCCGTGGGACGCAGGGTCAGCAGGCGGTGAGGAAGGGGACGAGGGAGGCCCCCGTGGGACTCAGGGTCAGCAGGCGGTGAGGTAGGGGACGAGGGAGGCCCCCGTGGGACGCGGGGTCAGCAGGTGGCCACCGGTGCGTCCAGCAGCAGCAGCACCGGCAGGCAGACCTGGGGTCCTCCTGGCCCGTGTGGGAATGCGGGGCCCTAAAGATGCCTGGGAGGGGCTCAGTGGCAGCGGGCCCTTCGGTGTGCAGTAGTGAAGTAGACTGCACCCAGGACAGGGGTGTGCGGGCTCTGTCCTCCCGCAGGGTGTGGCGGCCGGCCGGGCCTGCTTACCTCCCCCGTAGGTCTGGCACAGGTACGGAAACCTCCAGATGTTCCCCAGCCCCACGGCGAACCCGATGCAGCTGAGGAGGTACTGGGCCTTGTTGTCCCACTTTGGCCTCTCGTCCCTGCCGTCCTCTGCAAGTGGGCCTGGCTCCCCGGCCTGCGCCATGCCAGAGGGCTCCCCGAGGGCGGGCTGGCCGCAGGACGCAGAGCGGCGCGGGCGCTCCCTCCCGGGACAGCGCCTTCCTGATTTAAAGGAGTCGGTTAATTGATAACCAAGGCCTGTTCCCAAGCGGTCCCGACACGGTGTCCTCCCCCTGTCCACCCTGGTGTGGATCTGTGTGAAGGCCGGGCCCCGTGTGTGTCCCCCCCCCCGTCCACCCTGGTGTGGAGTCCAGGTGAAGGCCAGGCCTACTGCTGTCACACAGCTCAACAGGCCACCCCCTGGGGGCTCCTGGGAGGCAGATCTTTTTTTGTCAGTTATGGGGCTTGAACTCTGGGCCTGGGCACTGTCCCTCAGCTCTTCAGCTCAAGGCGAGCGCTCTACCGCTTGAGTCACAGCGCCACTTCTGGTCTTCTGGTGGTTTATTGGAGATAAGAGTCTCATAGACTTTCCTGCCTGGGCTGGCTTTGAACCGAGATCCTCAGATCTGAGCCTCCTGAGTAGCTAGGATTACTGGCACCAGGCTGGGATCTTTAGGAATAAGCTTCCAGGTTCTAGGTAGTCAGATTCACATTCCGTGAGAGACACCACAGGAGACCCGCGTGCCTGGCAGCCAGCCCGCGGACGCGGGCCCAGGCCTGCGCACCCTCCGGCAGGCCGTCCACTGCCTTCCGCAGAAGCTGGCCCCCACAGCCCTGGAACTGCCCGCCATCCATGGGTGGGGTCACAAGGCAGAGTCTGCGGGGCTGCACTGGCCTCTTGCGGCCCCAGGTAGTCACTGCCACTGGCTGGGCTGAGCGCAGGGTGGTGTGGACACACACGCCATGAGTCCCACCACGTCTGCCACTGGCTGGGCTGAGCGCAGGGTGGTGTGGACACACATGCCATGAGTCCCACCGTGTCTGCCACTGGCTGGGCTGAGCGCAGGGTGGTGTGGACACACACGCCATGAGTCCACCGCGTCTGCCAAGGGGGCTGTGCCATTGGCTGTACAGGTGCCCCTGCAGGGGAGCTGCATGCGGTCCCTGCCCGTCCTGTGTGGTCCCTACCCGTCCATGCGGTCCCTGCCCGTCCATGCGGTCCCTGCCCGTCCTGGGTGTCCTGCCAGTCCATGCGGTCCCTACCCGTCCTGTGTGTCCCTACCCGTCCTGTGTGTCCTGCCAGTCCATGCGGTCCCTACCCGTCCTGTGTGTCCTGCCTGTCCTGGGTGGTCCTGGCCTGTCCTGTGTGTCCTGCCTGTCCTGTGTGTCCTGCCTGTCCTGGGTGGTCCTGTCCTGTCCTGTGTGGTCCGGGTCAGTCCTGTGTGGTCCTGTCCTGTCCTGGGTGGTCCTGTCCTGTCCTGGGTGGTCCTGCTCTCTACAATTCTCTGTCAGGTGTTGGCGTTTAGTGCCTCTGCTGGTCTGAGTGCAGGCTTTGTGGTGGATTCTAGATGTCTCCTCCCTGTTCTGAGCATCTCCAGAGACCCCTCCTCCCCAGCCCAGGCTGCACCTGTTCCAGGCCCAACGCCAGACAGACCCCTGCTGTGTGCAGCCCACTGTCCACACATGGGGGGTCAGAGGGAGAGGCTGGCAGTGGAGAGAGCCCGTCCCCCCCCCGCCTCTCAGCTCCACAGCACCCACATGGCGGGGGAGGCTGGGTCCTCAGTCACCTGGGGCAGGGCAGGCTGGGCCCCAGAGACCACGGGGCATTCTCGGGCCTGATGCCACAGCTATAGTCACCAAGGGCCAGGACCTGTGACCCTCACAGTCCTCTGCACTTTGCCCTCCCAACCTGGAGACAAAAATTCCAGATATGTAAGTTCCAGAAGCCAGGCCCAGTGGATGCAGGCTGTGAGTCCTCCTGACTGTGTGTACACAGGCTGTTAGTCCTCCCTCCCTCCTGACTGTGTGTACACAGGCTGTTAGTCCTCCCTCCCTCCTGACTGTGTGTACACAGGCTGTTAGTCCTCCCTCCCGACTGTGTGGACAGGTTGTTAGGTCTTCTTCCACCTCCTCTCCGCACCCCCAACTGGGGACGAACTCAGGCTCAGATAAGCACTCTAGCACTTGAACCATACCCCAGTTCTTTCCTATTTTTTGTTTGTGTTTCAGATAAGATCTTGTGCTGTCTTTGTTTAGGTTGGGCTCAACCTGGATCCTCCTTTCTCCACCTTCCGAAGAGCTGGGGTCACAGGTGCATGACCTCACACCTCCCAAAGTGCTGGGGTCACAGGTGCATGACCTTAAAACTCCTGAATAGCTGGGGTTACAGGTGTATGACCTCACACCAGGCAGCGGAGCCTTTTTAAGGAAGAGGGAAAAAAGATTGGAGACTAGAAGAGGTAGGCAAAGTTGCCCATGAGGTACTTGACACAGGAGGGGAGTACTGGGCTTGGGAAGAGGGTACAAAGCACTGGGGGAGAGTACTGGGCATGTTAGGAGAGTACTGGGCATGTTAGGAGAGTACTGAGCATGTTAGGAGAGTACTGGGCATATTAGGAGAGTACTGGGCATATTAGGGGAGTACTGGGCATATTAGGGGAGTACTGGGCATATTAGGAGAGTACTGGGCATATTAGGGGAGTACTGGGCATATTAGGGGAGTACTGGGCATATTAGGGGAGTACTGGCCACAGGAGGAGAGTACTGGGCATGTTAGGAGAGTACTGGGCATGTTAGGAGAGTACTGGGTATGAGAGGAGAGTACTGGGCATGAGAGGAGAGTACTGGGCATGAGAGGAGAGTACTGGGCATGAGAGGAGAGTACTGGGTATGGGAGGAGAGTACTGGGCATGTTAGGAGAGTACTGGGCATGGGAGGAGAGTACTGGGCATATTAGGAGAGTACTGGGCATGGGAGGAGAGTACTGGGCATGGGAGGAGAGTACTGAGCATGTTAGAAGAGTACTGAGCATGTTAGGAGAGTACTGGACATATTAGGAGAGTACTGGGCATGGGAGGAGAGTACTAGACATGGGAGGAGGGGACTGGGTATAGAGGGAGGGGACTGAGCATGTTAGGAGAGTACTGGGCACAGGAGAGTACTGGGTATGGGATGAGAGTACTGAGCATGTTAGGAGAGTACTGAGCATGTTAGGAGAGTACTGGGCATATTAGGAGAGTACTGAGCATGTTAGGAGAGTACTGAGCATGTTAGAAGAGTACTGAGCATGTTAGGAGAGTACTGGGCATATTAGGAGAGTACTGGGCATATTAGGAGAGTACTGGGCATGGGAGGAGAGTACTGGGCAAGGGAAGAGCGTACAGAGCCCAGGAGGAGAGTACTGGGCACAGTTACCAGCGCCTTCACGGATTCTTCTGTCCTTCCTGGTTCTCCCCGTCCACCCCAACTCCCAGCTGACCTTGGCATGGCACGAGGCCAAGGCCCACCTGTCACCTGCAGTGGCAGGAAAGTGTGGCCTCTGCCACTGGCCATATCCTGGTCTTCATCCGGCCACCAAACTGCCAGGTTCCCCAAGGTGGGAGCCCAGGCCATGGACATCCCCCAAACCAGAGCCTGGCATGGAGTGGAGGCCAGCCGCACCCGCCCTCCAGGCTCTGGGGTCTGCCGTGGCCCAGCTGCACCTGCCCTCCAGGCTCTGGGGTCTGCCGTGGCCCGGCCGCACCTGCACCTGCCCTCCAGGCTCTGGGGTCTGCCGTGGCCCAGCCACACCTGCACCTGCCCTCCAGGCTCTGGGTCTGCCGTGGCCCGGCTGCACCTGCCCTCCAGGCTCTGGGTCTGCCGTGGCCCAGCCGCACCTGCACCTGCCCTCCAGGCTCTGGGTCTGCCGTGGCCCAGCCGCACCTGCACCTGCCCTCCAGGCTCTGGGTCTGCCGTGGCCCGGCCGCACCTGCCCTCCAGGCTCTGGGGTCTGCCGTGGCCCAGCCGCACCCGCCCTCCAGGCTCTGGGGTCTGCCGTGGCCTGGCCGCACCTGCCCTCCAGGCTCTGGGGTCTGCCGTGGCCTGGCCGCACCTGCACCTGCCCTCCAGGCTCTGGAGTCTGCCGTGGCCCGGCCGCACCTCCCCTCCAGGCTCTGGGGTCTGCCGTGGCCCGGCTGCACCTGCCCTCCAGGCTCTGGGTCTGCCGTGGCCCAGCCGCACCTGCACCTGCCCTCCAGGCTCTGGGGTCTGCCGTGGCCCGGCCGCACCTGCCCTCCAGGCTCTGGGGTCTGCCGTGGCCCGGCCGCACCTGCCCTCCAGGCTTGGGGTCTGCCGTGGCCTGGCCGCACCTGCCCTCCAGGCTCTGGGGTCTGCCGTGGCCCAGCCGCACCAGAACCTGCCCTCCAGGCTCTGGGGTCTGCCGTGGCCCGGCCGCACCTGCCCTCCAGGCTCTGGGGTCTGCCGTGGCCTGGCCGCACCTGCACCTGCCCTCCAGGCTCTGGGGTCTGCCGTGGCCCGGCCGCACCTGCCCTCCAGGCTCTGGGGTCTGCCGTGGCCCGGCCGCACCTGCCCTCCAGGCTCTGGGGTCTGCCGTGGCCCAGCCCATCCTTCCGTCCACATAACGCTGGGGCCAAGGACATTAACTGGGAGTGTTTATTTAGACAGGTACGCGTTACAGCCACAGACCTGTACTGCTGTGACATGTACGGAGACACAAGACTGGCAAGCAGCACACTGATCAGGGACACCAGGAGGTGAGCCAGCTTGCAGCAAGGCCATGGTGGGCATCCACATAGCTTTCCAGTGTGCGCACCCAGGAGGCCTCCAGGGACCGGGGCGCACTGGGCCAGGCCCCCCGGGGACCGGGCATGCCTGCATGGATGGACACCAACCGGCATTTTGTGGGCCAAAGCCCTTTGTGGAGGGGGAAGATGGGCCCTCCCACCTCCCTGTACGTTTCCTGGCCTGGGCAGGTCTGTGGGGCGTGTATCCATGTAAGATCTTGCAGGTGACCAGCTGGTGGTCACAGGAGAGGGCAGGGGTGAGGACTTGGTTTCTGGAGGGTCTGACAGTGTAAGCTAAGCCTGTGGAGGGAGGGGGAGGTGGGGGAGGGAGGGGTGAAGCCTGAGTGTGGCTGAGAGCCACCCCATCCCACTTGCCCAAGAGACCTCTGAGAAAATCCAGGTCAACCTAAAGGCCTGTTTTCCACAGAAAGAGCAAACGCCCCGGGTACTCTGTACCTTTGGCGGGTACAGGGTATCAGATCCAGAAGCAACTTGCCCAGGGTGGGGGAGGGCAGGGGGAGGGCAGGGGGAGGGCAGAGGCCTGCCTTGGGGGACAGGGAAGGGACAGGAATGCAGGCGACACAGCCGTTAAGTGCTCAGAACTTACGGGGATCCTCAGCGCTGGTGGAGGAGGCCGAGTTACCCAGTAACTCTATTCTCCCAACATCTGGCTAAAAATTCACGGGGTTCGTGTCCTCTGGGAAGCACAAAGTTGGCTCCTGCCTTTAGGTAAGCTCAGCTGCGCAGCTGCTCAGCGATCTGTGCAGCCACACACAGCAATCATTAAGCAGGTCCATATTCGCACCCATGAGCTGCCACGGTCAGCCTCACCCGGGGCACAGACACCAGGGCTTCTCAGCCCTGCTGGTCCGCTGGCCTCATGTACTTCCTACTGAGGAGCAAGAGGACCCCGACCTCCCGTGCAGGGGCCCCTAGGTGCAGGGGTGAGCCGCGAGGGGGGGAGAGGGCTGGGGGTGGGCTCTCCCCTCTCAGAGCCATGCAGCCTCCGGCCTTCTGTGGACGGCATTCAGGGTGGTGCAGGGTCCTGGCCCTCGGGTCACAGTCCCTGCCCACCACGCCCACAATTGAGGGCAGCTGCAGAGGGCTTGAGGTCCAAGTGGTATACATGTGTGCCACGAACATATATGCACACTTCCATACATCTGTACAATGTGCAAGCATGCATGTGTCAGCAATAACACACCAATGGGTGTGTGTACATACATTTACATGCACAACACATACCCTCACATGCATGCACTCCCCATGCATAGGTATTCACATAACATAGGGACACATTTATGTGCCAAATGTGTACACGTGTACATGCATACACATGTGCACATTCATGCACACTGACAGATAAGACACAGGTGCAAATATATATCTGTATTCAAACATGTGGACACACACTCCTGTAAATACTTATGCACATACATGTGTGTGTACACACAGACACACACATGCAGAACAGACACAGTGCATGCTAATGCCCATAGTGCATACATATACAGGTGCTCACCTGCACCACGTAGACACATGCAAATGTGAAAACTTCCACATAAGCAAATGGTAGGCATGCACTGCAACAACACGCGTGTGTACTCAGGCATGGCAGCCAGCCGCCCCCTCCTCCAAGGGTCTGGCTGGTTCCTTTCCACCCACACCACCTGCTGCCTGATGTGGTCTGGAACACTCAGCACTTCAGATCCCCGTTCACCGAGGCTGTGGATGGCATGCTGACCAGCCCCTGCTGGTCCCCTGGCTTCTGGCAACGGTTTCTGAGGAGTGTGTAGATGGCAAAGCAGGGGATGAGGAGGCAGGGCACCCCAGCCACAATGACCACGACTGCGTAGGCCCAGTTCGGATACGTGATCCTCTGGGACTTAGGGAAGTCCTCCTGTGGAGAGAGCCACAGAGAAGGCTGTCTTCCATGAGGAGACAGGAAGGGAGACACCCACGGTGGGCAGACAGACAGGGAGACTCCCACAGTGAGCAGACAGACAAGGAGAGGAAAGACACCCACAGTGAGCAGACAGACACGGAGACGCCCACGGTGATCAGACAGACACAGAGACGCCCACAGTGAGCAGACAGACAAGGAGAGGAAAGACACCCACAGTAAGCAGACAGACAGGGAGACACCCACAGTGAGCGGACAGACACGGAGACGCCCACGGTGGGCAGACAGACATGGAGACGCCCACAGTGAGCAGACAGACATGGAGAAGCCCACGGTGAGCAGACAGACACGGAGACGCCCACGGTGATCAGACAGACACGGAGACGCCCACGGTGATCAGACAGACACGGAGACGCCCACGGTGATCAGACAGACACGGAGACGCCCACGGTGATCAGACAGACACGGAGACGCCCATGGTGGGCAGACAGACATGGAGACGCCCATGGTGAGCGGACAGACATGGAGACGCCCATGGTGGGCAGACAGACAGGGAGACGCCCACGGTGATCAGACAGACACGGAGACGCCCACAGTGAGCAGACAGACATGGAGATGCCCATGGTGGGCAGACAGACAGGGAGACGCCCACGGTGATCAGACAGACACGGAGATGCCCATGGTGAGCAGACAGACATGGAGACGCCCACGGTGAGCAGACAGACAGGGAGACTCCCACAGTGAGCAGACAGACACGGAGACGCCCACGGTGATCAGACAGACAGGGAGACACCCACGGTGAGCGGACAGACACGGAGACACCCACGGTGAGCGGACAGACACGGAGACGCCCATGGTGAGCGGACAGACAGGGAGATGCCCACGGTGATCAGACAGACACGGAGACGCCCATGGTGAGCAGACAGACACGGAGATGCCCATGGTGAGCAGACAGACACGGAGACGCCCATGGTGGGCAGACAGACACGGAGACACCCATGGTGAGCAGACAGACACAAGGACCTCTGAAACCCAGTCTCACTTCCTGGTTCCTGTAGTAACAGGGACCTGAAGCTTCCCTCCCTCCCGCAGGTGCCCCTCCCTCCTCCCCGCGCCCTGATTATTTCCTGTGCCCTCCCAGCCCCACCTCTGTCCCCACCCTCTGATGTCCCCCTCCCCTCCCACAAGTCCCCTCCCCCAGGAAGAGGTGCCCCTCCCCCGCTGGCCCTCCCCACGGGACACTCACGTAGTCAGGGTCCCACACGATGTAGGAGAGCTTTTTGTTGATCTCGATCACGAAGAAGAACAAGAAGATGACCAGCATGATCAGTGGGCTGATGACCCTCCAGGTGGCCTGCCAGAAGAGGTTGGGCTTGTGGCCGATCATGAACTTGATGTCACCGTTGAACCTGCAAGCAGAGGGGGAGGGGCACCTCTGGTGACTGGGCGGGGGTGGGGAGCGGCAGCCCGGCCCTGGCTGGCCTGAACTGTGGTCCTCACACCTCACCTGCAGGGAGCTAGGATTTGCAGCAGGTGTGGGTGGCGGCTGCCTGCCTGTATGCTCATCGGGACTGCTGTGTGTTCTAATTGGATGAGCTGGGTTTCTGGGCCTTGGCTCCTCAGCTGCTAATCCCTGTCTCTGTCCAGGTAAGTCTGAGAGCATGTGGACGCTACAGGCTGAAGGTTGGATTGCTCCTATTGGAAACTGAGGCGATACTCAGGGCAAGCCAAGACACCACACCCTGGCCTCTGTCTCACTGACGAAAGCATCAGAACTGAGCCGGTTCCAGCACATTCCATGAAGGTGGTACTGCATGGACAGAGGCCCGAGGCGGGGCACGGCTCTCTGTCCCCATGTCCAGAACTGGACTGGTCATCCTCAGCGGGAATTCTGTGACTAAGATGAACCATAACCACCATGCCATCGCCCCTCCTACCTGTCCATGCCATACACGTAGACCACAGAAAACATCTCAGAGAAGGCGATGATGAGTAAGGGGATGGAGGCGGCATACTGGTCCAGAAGAGACAGCCAGTACTGGCCAGACCTCAGCGTGAAGATGAAGGCGATGAGGTACGTCCCCAGGCAGACGAGGCCTGTGACACCGAGGGGACAGAGCAATCACAACGGAGCTCAGCCTGCTTCACAGTGCACCACCACCACGAGAACACGCATCATCCACACACCACCATGAGAACACATACCATTCCACACACCACCATAAGAACACGCGTCATTCCACACACCACCACGAGAACACACGCCATTCCACACACCACCATGAGAACACGCGTCATTCCACACACCACCACGAGAACACACGTCATTCCACACACCACCACGAGAACACACGCCATTCCACACACCACCATGAGAACACACGCCATTTCACACACCACCATGAGAACACGCGTCATTCCACACACCACCACGAGAACACACGCCATTCCACACACCACCATGAGAACACACATCATTCCACACACCACCACGAGAACACGCGTCATTCCACACACCACCATGAGAACACACGTCATTCCACACACCACCATGAGAACACGCATCATTCCACACACCACGAGAACACACGCCATTCCACACACCACCATGAGAACACACGTCATTCCACACACCACCATGAGAACACGCGTCATTCCACACACCACCACGAGAACACATGTCATTCCACACATCACCATGAGAACATGCGCCATTCCACACACCACCACGAGAACACACGCCATCCACACACCACCACCATGAGAACACACGTCATTCCACACACCACCACCACGAGAACACACGTCATTCCACACACCACCACCACGAGAACACACGTCATTCCACACACCACCACGAGAACATGCATCATTCCACACACCACCACGAGAACACGCGCCATTCCACACACCACCACGAGAACACGCATCATTCCACACACCACGAGAACACACGACATTCCACACACCACCATGAGAACACACGTCATTCCACACACCACCATGAGAACACACGTCATTCCACACACCACCACCATGAGAACACACGCCATTCCACACACCACCATGAGAACACACGTCATTCCACACACCACCACGAGAACACGCGCCATTCCACACACCACCACCACGAGAACACACGCCATTCCACACACCACCACGAGAACACGCGCCATTCCACACACCACCACGAGAACACGCGCCATTCCACACACCACCACGAGAACACGCACCATTCCACACACCACAAGAACACGCGTCATTCCACACACCACCATGAGAACACACACCATTCCACACACCACCATGAGAACATGCACCATCCACACACCACCACGAGAACACGCGCCATTCCACACACCACCACGAGAACACACGCCATTCCACACACCACCATGAGAACACGCATCATTCCACACACCACGAGAACACACGCCATTCCGCACACCACCATGAGAACACGCGTCATTCCACACACCACCACGAGAACACACGCCATTCCACACACCACCATGAGAACACACGTCATTCCACACACCACCACGAGAACATGCGTCATTGCACACAGCGCACCACCTTGAGAACAGAAGCTTCTCTTCCCCAGCCCCCCCCACACACACACCTGTCACTAGCTCCCCCCAGCCCCCCACACACACACCTGTCACTAGCTCCCCCCAGCCCCCCCCCACACCTGTCACTAGCTCCCCCCAGCCCCACACACACACCTGTCACTAGCTCCCCCCAGCCCCACACACACACCTGTCACTAGCTCCCCCCAGCCCCACACACACACCTGTCACTAGCTCCCCCCAGCCCCCCCCCACACCTGTCACTAGCTCCCCCCAGCCCCACACACACACCTGTCACTAGCTCCCCCCCACACACACACCTGTCACTAGCTCCCCCCCCACACACACACACCTGTCACTAGCTCCCCCCAGCCCCACACACACACACACACCTGTCACTAGCTCCCCCCAGCCCCACACACACACACACACCTGTCACTAGCTCCCCCCAGCCCCACACACACCTGTCACTAGCTCCCCCCAGCCCCACACACACACACACACCTGTCACTAGCTCCCCCCAGCCCCACACACACACACCTGTCACTAGCTCCCCCCAGCCCCCCCCCACACCTGTCACTAGCTCCCCCCAGCCCCCCACACACACACACCTGTCACTAGCTCCCCCCAGCCCCACACACACACACACACCTGTCACTAGCTCCCCCCAGCCCCACACACACACACCTGTCACTAGCTCCCCCCAGCCCCACACACACCTGTCACTAGCTCCCCCCAGCCCCACACACACCTGTCACTAGCTCCCCCCCACACACACACCTGTCACTAGCTCCCCCCAGCCCCCCCCCACACCTGTCACTAGCTCCCCCCAGCCCCCCACACACACCTGTC
This sequence comes from Dipodomys merriami, assembly GCF_024711535.1. Taxonomy (NCBI): domain Eukaryota; kingdom Metazoa; phylum Chordata; class Mammalia; order Rodentia; family Heteromyidae; genus Dipodomys; species Dipodomys merriami. Next base: position 879,229 of record NW_027204715.1, on the reverse strand, counting down.
ACTAGCTCCCCCCAGCCCCCCACACACACCTGTCACTAGCTCCCCCCAGCCCCCCCCCACACCTGTCACTAGCTCCCCCCAGCCCCCCCCCACACCTGTCACTAGCTCCCCCCAGCCCCCCCCCACACCTGTCACTAGCTCCCCCCAGCCCCCCACACACACCTGTCACTAGCTCCCCCCCCACACACACACCTGTCACTAGCTCCCCCCCCACACACACACCTGTCACTAGCTCCCCCCAGCCCCCCACACACACACACCTGTCACTAGCTCCCCCCAGCCCCCCCCCACACCTGTCACTAGCTCCCCCCAGCCCCACACGCACCTGTCACTAGCTCCCCCCAGCCCCACACGCACCTGTCACTAGCTCTTTGGGCCACTTTTTGGGAACGATGTTGAGGTCCTGCAGTGGCACCACCACGCCCTCCATGTTTCCGAACATGGACGAGAGGCCCAGGCAGAAGAGCATGAGGAAGAAGAGCACCGACCACAGCGGCGCCACGGGCATCTTGGTGATGGCCTCCGTGAAGACGATGAAGGCCAGGCCGGTGCCCTCTACACCCTGAGGGCCACACAGTTCCGGGGTGTCTCCTCCCTCCACCCCTCCCAGGCCAGCCTGTCAATCACCAGGGGTGGGCGAGGTCTCCTGACTGACCCCCCACCAAGCCCACGCTGAGTAAGGACCGGGAGGACTTGAGATGGTTTGTGAATAAGTAAGTTTTGTATTTTAGGGCCAGAGCGCAAACTGTGTTTTATGAGCAGTGAGCTGTTCCCACGGTGTTTCAGAGATGGAGGTGGCTGTGGCCACAGGGGGACTCTGAGCAGGTGTGCAGAGGGACCTGGAGAAAGTCATCCAGATGCATGCCCCCAAAATGCTCCCCTGAAGGCAGTGGAGGCCGCGACATGCTCAGGGGTGCAGGGCCCAGTCAATGGAGTCTGGAGAGGAACCGGGCCCAAGCCAGGTGCTCCTGATGGTGGCGAAGCCAACTTGAGCGACTCTCTGGACCCCTCTGCTCTTGTGCCTGCCTTGCCTCTGGCCACCGCTATGGATGGACGCGGAGCTGGGCCCTGAAGATGGCCCGCAGCCTCCACACAGGAGGAGGCCCCAGGGAGGGACGGCTAAGGTTGCACGCAGCCGCGGCCGGCCCACATCACATCAATACCCTGTGAGAGCACGTGAGCTCCCATCACCGCAGCTGGCTCAGAAGCCTTCATTTCTAAGGCAACAATGGGGAGGCGGCCATGGCCTCTGGAGGCTGAGAAAGCCACGCGGTAACCCATCCCTGGTTTTCCTTTTCTCTTTTTTGTGCTGGTCTCGGGTCTTGAACTCAGGTATTGGATGCTGTTCCTGAGCTTTTGTACTCAGAGCTAGTTTTCTACTATTTGAGCCTCTCAGGGCTAGCTTTCTGCCACTTGAGCCACAACTGGTTCATTGGAGATAAGAACCTCATGGACTTTCCTGGCCAGGCTGGCTTTGAACTGCTATCCTCAGATCTCAGCTCCTGAGTGGCCCAGATGGCAGGCGTGAGCCATGCTGCGCAGCACTTATCTCTGCTCTTTGATGTACTGGACTGGCCGGGCCAGGCGTGAGGTAGGGAACGGGGCAGGGAGGGGAAGGCTGAGGGTCAGAGGTGGGTGGGCAGTGAGTCGGGCCTCCTGCAGACACTGTCCAGCTCCTCCAGAGGCCGAGCCGTGACCTCTCAAAGCCGGTGCCCGTGACTCCTGGGGCCTGGCAAAGGGCATCCCATCCCCCCGCGGCATGGGGCTCCACGCCCCGCGGAGCCCGCCCCGCAGAACCCACCTCTGAGAGGAAGGAATTCAGGTCGCAGGTCTGAAACTTGAGCTGTGCGTAGGCTGCAGGGTTAGTGGCGTTGCACCACTGCTGCATGGACTCGAAGTTCTCCTGGGTCACACTGCCCTCCGACAGGTCGAACCCGTTCATGAGGGTCAGAATGTTCCTGGAAGCGGCAAGAGGGGCAGACGCTGGCCCAGGCAGGCGGGGCCTGCAACCACCTCACCACGGCACACTGCGGCCCGGCCCTCACCACGGCACGCTGCGGCCCGGCCCTCACCAGGGGCACGCTGCGGCCCGCAACCACCTCACCACAGGCACGCTGCGGCCCAGCCCGGGCCCCAGGAGGCATGCTGCAGCCCGGCCCTCACCACGGGCACGCTGCAGCCCGGCCCTCACCACGGGCACGCTGCGGCCCGGCCCTCACCACGGGCACGCTGCGGCCCGGCCCTCACCACGGGCATGCTGCGGCCCGGCCCGGGCCCTGGGAGGCCGACTCACGCATTGAAGCAGTCGTCAAAGCGCTCTGTGGCCCGGAATCCGATGACTGAGTAGATCACGGTGGCTGCAAACACAGATGTGAAGCCATTGATGATGGACACGATCACAGAGTCCTTCTCGAAGTTGTTGCTGTGAGGGGGTGACATCACCGCTGGTCAGTGTCGGGGGGAGGACTCTTCGGCCCCGGCCCCACCACTGCACCCAGGCGCGGTTCTGAGTGGAGCCCAGCAGTGGCCGAGCCCAGAGGCCAGGGTGCTCCGAGCACCCCTAGGCCACGTCCAATCCTCAGCCCCACGGCTGGTGGAGTTGCCTTCCTCTTTCTGACAGTGTCCTCCCCCAGCGACGGCCCGTGGTGCCGGAGATGCTCCGAAGGCCTGGGCAGTCTTGTGGTACAGGCCAGGGAAGGGCCTGGGTCCTCGCCTCCAGGCTCAGAGGCCCCATGGGCTCAAGGAGAGAGGCCAAGTCCTCCCAGGTCTCTCTGACCAATGGAGTTTTGCTTGCTTCTCTGGATGTCCGTACTTAGATGCAATGTGGGAGCAATTCAGCCCACAGTCCCCAGGGCTGAGTGGCCCCGGGGCTGGGTGGATCACCTCTCTGGGGTAAAAGGGGGTAAACAAGTCCAGAATGTTCTGGCTAAACATGTCAGCCTGGCAGGTGGGCATGGCTGAGCACAGAGTGCCCACCCTCCGTGGTTCTGGCCTCCAGCAGGACAGACCAGCCACCTTGGGGGGTGTCTGCCCTGGGCTAAGGCCCCATGAGCTTCTGACCAGCTAATGAGCCCAGGGTTTGTGTCACGTCACAGCAGCCCCAGGAGTGCACAGCACACGCCTTCCTGCTGCCCTGGGGTGGGGAGGTGCGGCCCCCGCCGCCTCAGCTCGGGGCCTGTCTGGGGAGAGGCCAGCTGCAAAGGCCACGCGTCTGCATGATTCTGTGCACAGGAAACAGCAAATCACCGAGATGGAAGTGGGTGCTCGCATCCCAGGACAGGCTGGCACCTCTGCGTCTGCACACCGGGGGTGGGGACTCAGGGGCGGGGCCTCGGACCTGGGGGCGGGGCCTCAGGCTGGGCGGGGCCACAGACCTGGGGACGGGGCCTCAGGCTGGGCAGGGCCACAGACCTGGGGGTGGGTTCTCAGGGGCTGGGTGGGGACTCGAACCTGGGGGCGGGGCCTCAGGCCTGGGGGTGGGGCCTCGGGCTGGGCAGGGCCACAGACCTGGGGGTGGGTTCTCAGGGGCTGGGTGGGGACTCGAACCTGGGGGCGGGGACTCAGACCTGGGGGTGGGGCCTCAGGATGGGCGGGGCCACAGACCTGGGGGCGGGGCCTCAGGCTGGGCAGGGCCACAGACCTGGGGGTGGGTTCTCAGGGGCTGGGTGGGGACTCGAACCTGGGGGCGGGGACTCAGGGGCGGGGCCTCAGACCTGGGGGCAGGGACTCAGGGGCAGGGCAGGGTCTCAGACCTGGGGGTGGGTTCTCAGAGGGGCTGGGTGGGGACTGGGAGCTGGGAGTGGGGGCTGGGGGTCTTCTCCCCTGGACACTGGGTGGGGTGGGGCCTGGGGGGGCTTCTCAGGACACGGTGGGGGTGGGGACTCCCGGGGCTTCTCCTGAGGACAGTTGGGGCTCGTTGGAGTGCAGTGCTAATGTCACTGAGTTCTAAAACCATTGACATATGAGTTGTCTGAGCAAAGCTGTGAGGTAAGGCTAAGGTTGTAGAGTGGCGGCCAAAGAGCAAAAGCATCAAATCAAGAGTTCAAATCCCAGCTCCCGCAACAACGGCAAAATTCACCTGCAATCCTGCTTGGGCTCTGCCTGCAGGACACCTTCCGGTTCTTTCCCCATGGGTTGGGGAGGCCTTGAAGCCTGAGCCCAGCCGGGTGACATCTGGAGCCTGAGGCCACCCAAAGTCACCCCACAGTCCCACCCAAAGTCCATCCCACAGGCCCTGGGCTGCCCCCAGAAGCTGGGTCCCGCCTCTGCTCGGTCCCACCGCAGACGGGGCCGCTCGGCCACGCCCCCAAAGCCTGGGCTTCTTCACTGCTGCCCCATCCTTTACAACTGCCCCTCCCAGCACAGGTGTGGTCAGTCCACCGGGCGCTACCCCCCTTCTGCAGTGGTCTGCCGAGTGCATCACCTGATCTACCATAAGCCGGAAGGTGGACCCCGGTGCCTGGACTGGCACAGAGCAAGTGCTCTGAACGCATTTGGATGAAGACAGGAGCCGCTGGCAGCCCCCTGCGGGGCACTGGGGGTTCAGGAAGGGGTTCAGCCCCTTCTGGGGTGCAGTGAAGAGACCCTCTCACCCTACTCACTGCACGGAGTTGTAGCTGGAGAAGGAGATGAGGCCCCCGAAGGCCAACGAGAAGGAAAAGAAGACCTGTGCGCCCGCGTCCAGCCAGGTGTTGGGGTTGGCCAGTTCTGTGACCTGTTCCAGACAGAGACCTCAGCTGTGACGGAGGGATGGCGGGGACCACGGGGGGGGGCGTGAACCCAGGAGGCAGCAGCAGAGCCCCCGCCTGGGGAGCCCCCCAGAGAACAGCAGAGTCCCCGCCTGGTGAGCACCAGTGGCCAGCCTGGGGAGCCCCCCAGAGAACAGCAGAGTCCCCGCCTGGTGAGCACCAGTGGCCAGCCTGGGGAGCCCCCCAGAGAACAGCAGAGCCCCTGCCTGGTGAGCACCAGTGGCCAGCCTGGGGAGCCCCCCAGAGAACAGCAGAGCCCCTGCCTGGTGAGCACCAGTGGCCAGCCTGGGGAGCCTCCCGAGCAGGTGGCCCCCACAGAGAGAGACACGGTCAAGCCAGTTGGAAGTCTCCCCCTCCCCCCCCCACATGTGTCTTCTGTGCCCTGGACAGGCCTAGGTGGCCTCGGCCGCGGCTGGCTTGGACAGCAGCCACCTGCTTGCCAGGTGCGTATCTTGAGGCAAAGGGGTCACTGAGCAAGGGAGGCCCTGCCCCCAAACAGGGTCCGAAGCCCCGCGGCGCGCAGCAGACTCACGTTGGGTGTGAAGAGGAAGAGAAGGCCGTTGGTGGCCCCTTTCAGCGTCAAGCCACGGATGAGGAAGATGGTCAGCACCACGTAAGGCAGCGTGGAGGTGATGTACACGGCCTGGGGAGCAGAGGCAGGGAGGAGTCACTGCACAGGTATGGGGGGGGCGGGGAGCAGGGCACTGAGGGCAGGGCAGGGGTCAGAGCAGAAAAGGGCCAGCCACTCAGGACCCCCTGATCGCCCTTCTCTGATGAGAACACTTGATGTCCACAGGGTGGACACTCGGCCCCTGCTCATCTCTCCCTGGGTTTTCCTGATGATCGGGAGCACTCTGACGAGCCTTCTCTCAACTGGAGAGATGTTGGCTAGGTCAGTGTGGCACCCAGCCCTTCGGGCGTGTGTGTGAAGCATGTGTTCCGTGGAGCTGTCTGGCGGATCGGCGGCGCCCCCGCCTGAGGCGTGCTGCAGCTCGAGCGGCCGTGGGCGCGGCTCTCACCTTGCCTGTGGTCTCGATGCCGCGGATGATGCACACGTACAGCACGCTCCAGGCAGAGGTCAGGCTCAGCAGGATCCACCACTGGATGGAGCCCGAGTCGTCAATGGAGGTGGAGATGTTGAGGGTCTCTCGGTACCAGAAGTAGTCCACAGAGGAACTCCGGGCGCACTCATCCACGCGGCCTGTTCACGGTTCAAGGCGAAGGTCAGCAAGAGAGGGGAAGCCCAGAGAGGCCCTGAGTCACTCAGAGTGCACAGCCAGCCAGGCACACACACATGTATGCCTGACTCATGTACAGGAGCACACATGCACACATGCGCTGCCCAGACACACACGTGCACACACACATATATGCGCATGTGCACACACGTGTACGCATGCAGTGCAATTTAAGAGGGACTGGCCGTAATCGTGGTGTGTGTATCTCTGAGTGCAGCCAGGAGGGCTGGGCTAGGCCTCACGGGCCCCCAGGGCTCATCCTGCTGGCCTGGCGTGTGTGGAGGGTCCACGTGCACCCCACAGCCACTGGGCTGTCCAACCAGGGGCAGCCTGAGAGGCCCCCCCCGGCCGCACGCGTGGCTGTGAGCTGGGGCGGGTCTCCCGGACACAGGCAGCCACCTGCCGCCCTCCTGAATGGAGAGGGGTTCTGGGGGGTGCTCTTGGGGTGGGAGGTCACCCGAGGCTTAAGGTGGGGGCCCTGCGTGCCAATCGGGGCACATGGTGTGATCGGCTAGACGGAAGGTTCTGACATGATCACGTTGTAGGATGCAGAGGGGTTGCATTCTCCAGAAACTTCTCAAGGCCCAGCTGGAGCCCCTGCGTGGTCCCTGTGGCTCTGCTCCTCACGGCTCCCTCCACTGGCCACTGAGTCGTGGAAGCCATGGGATTTGGCTTTTTTGTTTTTCTTTCTTTGCACAGGGGAGGTTTTAAATGTTCCACAGCATCTGAGGGTTTCCACCAGCCTGGTCTACCCACCTCTGACTCTGAGGTAACTGGAAGGGAGCTAGCTGTTCAGGAAGGGTTTGTGGCTCAGGATGGAGCCTGCTGGCACTGGGTTTACCTGTGTGGTTCAGGTTGAGGGGGCACTGGCTCCAGGGCAGAGGCTCCTGGAAGGAGTTGAAGAAGTACCACATGATGTACGCGATGATGGTGTTGTAGTACAAGCCCACCACGAAGGACACGATCATGGAGGCGATTCCTGCCGGGAGGAGGGAGACGTCACCGGGCTGCATGTGGGTGAGCCCTGGTGCCCTGCCTGAGCAGTTAGCCCATCCCTGGGAAGCCACTGGAGCTGATGCCATGCCAGACAAGAGCTGAATCCCGGAAGGGGCCCCTAGGTGGAGGCTGGATGTCACGCCGCTGCGCATCACCTGCCACACAGAGTGGGGCACCGGTCTCACTGTCCTCCACTTCACCTGTAGCACATGCAGCAGCCCACGGGTGTGTCCATGAATGTGGCCACAGGGCCCTTGCAAAAAATCTCCAAGGAGCTTGTCTGCAGGCTGCACAGGTGCCCAGCCCCAGACCAGGGCCGAGCGGGTGGGTCTCCTGGGCAGGGTTGTGAGGCAGATCAGTAAACGGTGGCCTCCATGTTTGGAGACAAGCCAGCAGGATTGTGAAGAGGTTTCATGTGCATGCTCTTCTGAAAGTTAAAACTAAAACTCTGTGTGTGTGCGTGCATGTGTGTGTGAGTGCACACATGTATGTGTTGCATGTATGTGTGCACATCATGCACGCCCATGGAAGACAGAGAAAGGGGAGATAGGAAGAGAAGGTAGAGAGAGAAGAGAGAAGGAGGAGAGGGAGGAGAGAGGAAGGAGGAAAGGAAGCTTGCTGTGTGGCAGGGCCAGCGGGCATCCAGGGACCAATGTCCCCTGGACTCAGAATGCCTTTCTGTCCGTGGACCCTGCCCTTCCCTCCCTGTTCCTTCACCACCCACCACATTCTGAGGTCTCAGAGGCTGCACTGGAGCCACCCCTGGGTTGTGTGTAAATGAGTGATCAGCCTCAGGTTCAGGGTCAGTGCCAGAGGCCTCCCCACTGAGCACGTGGGGTGGTGGAGGAGGCTGTGTTAGCGGCCAGCAGCACCCCCTTCTGGGCCTTGGACACATTTGGAGCCCGCGCTGGGCAGGTGGGGTCACCTTTCTTCCCCGTGTCTGGACCCCTAGGCTGTTTGGTTTCAGACGGCCTCTGCAGCTCTGGCTGGGTCTTAGTGGCCAGGATTGGCCTGGCCTGGACACTGCAACCTAGACGCTCAAGATTCTAAGGAAGCATTGCCCAAGGCCTCTGGCAGGGGGGAGCTGGGGGTCTTTCCTGCCCAGCAGAGGGGAAGCAAGGCTTGCGAGGTGGACCGCGGGCCCCAGGGAAGACATACGGATACAGACCTATGCCCTTCAGGGCTGGATTTATGGAGCTCCACACGCCCACACTGCCCCTGCGCAGCCGCTGGCCGATGGCGAACTCCATGTACAGCAGAGGCGCACCCTCCAGGACCAGCAGGATGAGGAACGGGATCATGAAGGCCCCTGGCATGGGAAGAAGCCGGATGCATCATGATGCAGAGTGGAAGGCCACCCGGGGCCAGGTGCACACGGGGACTGTGCAAGATTTGTCATAAGTGCAAACGAGAATGCCATCAAGACTCCTGCTGGACTGAGATGGAGCTGGGGTGCACCAGCAAGCCACCGTAGAGGGGTCAGAGCAAGCTGCACGTTCTAGAAGGATTTCTTTGTAGGTGACTAGTCTACATGGCCACACAGGCTGACACCACCTGCTGGACAGTCCCCATGCACACAGCTGACACCATCTGCTGGACTGGACAGTCCTCATGCACACAGGCTGACCACAGCCTGCTGGACTGGACAGTCCCCGTGCACATGGCTATCACAGCCTGCTGGACTGGACAGTCCTCATGCACACAGCTGACCACAGCCTGCTGGACTGGACAGTCCTCATCCACACAGCTGACCACAGCCCACTGGACTGGACAGTCCCATGCACACAGCTGACCACAGCCTGCTGGACTGGACAGTCCTCATGCACACAGGCTGACACAGCCTGCTGGACTGGACAGTCCCCATGCACACAGGCTGACCATAGCCTGCTGGACTGGACAGTCCTCATGCACACAGGCTGACACCACCTGCTGGACTGGATAGTCCCCATGTACACAGGCTGACCATAGCCTGCTGGACTGGACAGTCCCCATGCACACAGGCTGACACCACCTGCTGGACAGTCCCCATGCACACAGGCTGACACCACCTGCTGGACAGTCCCCATGCACACAGGCTGACCACAGCGTGCTGGACTGGACAGTCCCCATGCACACAGGCTGACCACAGCCTGCTGGACTGGACAGTCCCCATGCACACAGGCTGACCACAGCCTGCTGGACTGGACAGTCCCCATGCACAGAGCTGACCATAGCCTGCTGGACTGGACAGTCCTCATCCATACAGGCTGACACAGCCCGCTGGACTGGACAGTCCCCATGCACATGGCTGACACAGCCTGCTGGACTGGACAGTCCCCACGCACATGGCTGACCACAGCCTGCTGGACTGGACAGTCCCCATGCACACAGCTGACACAGCCTGCTGGACTGGACAGTCCTCATCTACACAGGCTGACACAGCCTACTGGACTGGACAGTCCCCATGCACATGGCTGACACAGCCCGCTGGACTGGACAGTCCCATGCACACAGCTTGCTGGACTGGACAGTCCCCATACTCATGGCTGACCACAGCCTGCTGGACTGTACAGTCCCCATGCACACGGCTGACCACAGCCTGCTGGACTGGACAGTCCCCATGCACACAGCTTGCTGGACTGGACAGTCCCCATACTCATGGCTGACCACAGCCTGCTGGACTGTACAGTCCCCATGCACACGGCTATCACAGCCTGCTGGACAGTCCCCATGCACATAAGCTGACCACAGCCTGCTGGACTGGACAGTCCCTGTGCACGCAGCTGACCATTGTCTGCTGGACTGGACAGTCCCCATGCACACAGGCTGACCACAGCCTGCTGGACTGGACAGTCCCCATGCACACAGCTGACACAGCCTGCTGGACTGGACAGTCCTCATACTCATGGCTGACATGGCCTGTTGACTTAGGGAGTGTGGTCATTAAACAAGAGGCATAGCAGTGACATGGACAGCCGTGGGGCTCCGGCCCAGGGCTGAGTTGATGCCAGACCCTCGCTGCTCAGAGCCCTGGGGCGGTGGGGGGGACTGAGCCCCAGTGCTGTCCTTGCCTGCCAGGTGCTGACGCCAAGGAGCAGAGTTCTCGCCCCCACACTGCTGGTGATCCTGGACACCGCGTCCTCTGACCTCTCTGCTGCTGAGATGGCCCTGGGCTTCAGCGGCTCCCTGGGTAACGTTGCGTGTGTCCTTTTTTGTTTGTTGTTTTTCTGTTGGTCATGGGGCTTGAACTCTGGGCCTGGGCGCTGTCCCTCAGCTCTTCAGCTCAAGGGTAGTGCTCTACCACTTGAGCCATAGCGGCCACTACTGGTTTTTTGGTAGTTTATTGGAGATAAGAGTCTCACAGACTTTCCTTCCCAGGCTGTCTGAACTGCTATCCTCAGATCTCAGCCTCCTGAGTAGCTAGGGTTCCAGGCATCCGCTGCGGGCGCCCGGCACACGTGTCCTATATTTGAGCTGTGCTAGCGGTTGTGGCCTCTAACAGCTTAATTCTCATGTCGTGTTCACCTGTTCACGCTGGCGACCTCACTCAGTCCTGACGACGTTCGCCGTTAGAAAGCCTGGTCTTCCTGTTTTCTCACCCTCTTTTGGAGATGGCCCAGGTCCCTCCTCGAAGGGCTCTTCTCAGAAGCCCATTATTTCCATCCGAGGCTGGCGTCAGCCACGTGAGCCGTACCTCCACCTCCAACTTCACACTGTCCCCACGTAGATGGGACCCCATGTGCCACAGGGCGCCCCACGGGGCTGTGCCACGTTCTGCCCCAGTGCAGGGGATGGCTAGACACATCCCAGCATGGGGTTGGCCATCCTTCGGGTCAGCTGGCAAACTGGCATGGTGGCATCCGCCCACCGCCCGTGGGAAGGGAGCTGATGGCGGAAGTGGTGAAATCCAGGCCCAGCCTAGGGTCCGGGCTTCCTTGTTCCCAGGAGCCACCTGCCACTGACCTGCAGCTCTGTCCTGGAGCCCTGGTGGGCTCCGAGTGGGACAGCTGTGACCCCGGATGGGCGGGGCCCACAGTCCCCTTGGTGTCCCCTAAGCGTGGGCCGGAATCCAGTGTCTGCCCAAGAGTGAATTCAGCTGCTGGGCACAGCCAGGGCCCTGCCTGGTAGGACAGACGGGTGGACGGAGACAAGGTGAGACAGAGAGACAGAGAAAGAGATGAGAGAGACACAGGAAGGACAAACTGACGAGGAGAGGCAGACAAGGATAAGCAAATAAGGAGAGAAAGGGGCAAGCAGAGGGACAAGCAGAGGGACAAGCAGAGGGACAAGCAGACAGAGGCGGAGAGGCGCGCTCCTTCCACAGACGCCCTTGGGCCCCGCGGCCTGGCTGGCATCCCCAGCTCAGGCCCGTGGGGGAGACCAGAGGTCTCCGGCACCTGTGTCCTCAGACACAGTGCCAAGTGTCCATTAGAGCCAGGCCCCGGGCCAGGGGCCTCCTGTCAGAGCCGCTGCTCCTCCAGCCTGGGGAAGCCAGCGTTTCTGCCAGATGGGGCATCACAGACAGCCAAAGGTCCCTAGAGACGGGCCTTCGCGTGCTCCCTGGGGCTGTTGGCATCTGCTCTTCACACAGACCCAGAGATCAGGGCATGGGGCACCAAGTGTGAGGCAACAGGAAGTGCTCTGGGCACCAGCGCTCCGAGAAGCAACAGAGAGAGAGGAGGACGACGGGGGAGGGAGGAGAGAAAGGGGGTGAAAAAGAGGAGGGAAGGGGAAAGGGTATGGAGTGGGAAGGGAGCAGAAGGAAAGAGGAGGAGGGCAGAGGGCACAGGAGGAGAGGAGGGAGGAGTGCAGTGCGGAAGGAGGGAGAGGGAGAGAGGAGGAGGGAGGAGAAAAGAGAAGAGGGGGTGTCCCCGGAGGCGGGAGCTGCGAGCACTTCCCTTCCTGTCCTCAGGTCCCGGCTGGACCTCGCTCCCAGGTAAGTGCTCCTCTTGAGGTGGCCCTGACCCTGGGCTCCTGACCTTGGGAAGGGCCCTAGAGCCGTCCACCTGGACACGCTCTCTGCAGAGGCTGAGGCTAGTGACGGGGAGTGACATTTGCACAGCTGAGAGTGCAGTCCAAGCTCCAGGGGAGAAGTGGGTCCTCCCTCTCCCTCCCCTCCCCCACCCCATCCTCCCCCCTCCCGCCAGGAGCTCAGGCCCTGAGGCCGGGCAGCGTGGGCTTGGTCGGCCGACAGGAGGGCAGGGGTGCAGCCCTGGTGCTCTGCCTCCCCGGACACCGCCCGGCCCCTGCCTGCACCTGCCACTGCCTGGCGGCCCCCAGGGCCTGGGGAGACCCGGTTCCCCAGATCCACCACGCTGTCTGGGGGCCAAATGAGTAGAGAAGCCTCAACAGCAGCCTTCTATGCCGGTCCACACCCGTGTGAAATCGTGAGAGGAGCACAGACCACCCCTGAGCGGGAGAGGCAGCCCGGGGCCGTTCCGCTGCTGCTGAGCAGGTCTGGGCTCTACTCACAGGGCAGCTGTCCAGCCCAGAGCCCAGTGACCAGAAGGCTGCCCTCTCGCAAGGACAGCCAGGTCCTTGGCTACCTGTGACCACTGTTGATGGGAAGTGAGCTGTGAGGTATGCCCAGGAGGTGGCTGGGCAGCGCAGGGGCGAGGAGGGCCTGCTCATGTCTGCTTCAGAAGAGTCTGCCCGTCCTGACGACTTCTTGTCTCAGCTCTGCCTATGGAGGAACCCCCCTGCAAGGGCAGGGGACCCTCACGGGGTGGGCAGGGAAGGGGCTGGGCAGGCTCCAGATGCAGGGTCAGTCCTTTGGGCCTGACCCCATGGAGGGACCTTACAGTGTCTGGGCTGGATGTCAGGCAGAGGACGCTGGGGGGAGACAGGCAACGCCGAGTCCCCAGGGGAGCCCGGGAGGTTTCTACCTGGGCCCGAATCCTGCAGACAGCCCTCCGGGGGGAGGCTGGGTCTCTGTGCTGGTGGCAGGGCGCGGCCCCCTGCCCTCACGCGCCAGCGTGGCTTCCCACAGGGATCCTGACCGCAGGGGAGGCCCCCCCCCAGGCCTGCTTCCCCTCCTGTCCCAGGGCACAGGCTGCGGCAGCCAGCTGGGCCTGCTGAAGCCTCAACCCAGCTCTGCTCAGGGGAGTTGGGCAGCGGGACCTAGAGATGGTCAGTGCCCCGGGCTGCTGTGATCCTGACCCTTGGTCCCAGGGCCCCCGCTGTCCCTGGTGGGCAGTGCTGGCTGGACCAGAGACACAGCAGCCAGCCAGCACAGCTCCCTAACACAGGACCAGATGGCATGAAGGTGAGCAGCCTTGCTTCAGGACTGTAACATGAGAAGGCCTGTGTGGGACAGGCCTCCCTGAGTCAGAGAGAAAGCCACTTACAAGGGGAATACTTGGAGCCCACGCGACTCCACCCCTGGGCACACCCGGCACCCAGCCCAGCCTGTTCTGGGCCCAGAGGCCCCCGGCGGAGAGGTGCGCCCGGGTTCCAGGGTTCCAAGTGGTGATGGAAGTCCGCCCAGGGGTCCAGGCTGACCCTGACCAGAGGTCCTGGGGCACAGCTCTGTGGAGTCAGGCTGGTGTGCAGAGCCTCTGGCCAGGGCTGCGCCTGCCCTCCCGTTACCCCTGAGAGTTAGGTCCCGGGAGAGGCGCGGGGCTCAGACCCAGCTTCCGGGGAGAGCGGGGGCCTTTGTGGAGAAGAGGAGGGGCCCATTGCGAAGCCGCGTTCCCCAGAGCCGGCTCCACAGGCCCGGGCGGGCCGGCCGGTGAGGGCGGAGGCTGGGCTCTCAGGGCCCGGGTGCCAGCTGGTCCCGGGCCAGGCCGGGAGCTTGCAGCAGGGGCTCTGCCCACCTGCCTCACTCCAGCCTCTGCTTTGGGGGTCATGTGGTGCTCGCCCACAGGGTGGGCCCAGCCTGAGCCCCGGCCCCCTGGAGGGCTCCCCTGGAGACGCGAGCTGTTCCCCTGCACCCCCACCCTCAGCCCCCCACAGCACCTGTGCCTGCTGGCTGGGCACAGTGCGTCTCCCTCTCCAACGCAGAGCCCGGGAGCGGAGGGTCTGCCCCCCCCGCCCGGCCCCTTGGGGAGCAGGGTGCCCAGGGCCGTGGAGGAGGCTGAGGGCTGTGAGCTCTTTGTGGAGTTGTTCACCCTGGCCCGCCCGGCCCCGCACAGCCCCCAGGACTCTACCTCCTCCGTGGCTCTGGCACAGGTAGGGGAAGCGCCACACGTTGCCCAGCCCCACACAGAAGCCCACGCAGGTGAGCATGTACTGGGCTTTGTTGTCCCACTTGGGCCGGGAGCTGGCTTCCTTCTGCTCGATGATCTCCAGCTGGTCCAGGGACGGGACCCGGTCGTCCAGGCCCGGGTTGGGCAACACCAGCTTCACCATGGTGGTCTCTGGGTAGGCCTGGCACACACGGCAGGCCTGGCACTGGCAGGACCGGCGCTGGCAGGCAAGTGGTGGTGGCCAGCAGCCCCAGAGCTTTATAGAGAACCTTTGGCACCTCACCCTGTGCACCTGGGCTGAGAGGAGGCGTCAGCAGATCCTCAGGGCGGTCCACACGGCACTGTTAATGCCTTATCTGCTGAGACGCCCAGCCCGGGGCCGGGAGCCACCTCCGCTGCAGCCAGAGGCCCCTCCACAGGCGGACTGCCCCTCCCCGTGCAGACGCAGGCTGAGCCCCCACGGGAGCCCCGACGGCTGTGCCCTCCATTGATCGTGGGGGTCAGGCCCTGGCCCCTCTCCAAGGAGGGATCCAAGCAGATGGATGGTATCTGGTGGTGCTGACTGGCCAAGCGGGAAGCTGCCGCTCCCCAGAGCCTTGGAGTCCCGAAGGATGGGGCTCAGTCCCACCTCCAGGAGATCGGGAAGCACCTCCCCCCGCCGGCTCAGCTGTGTGCTGAGCACAGTCCGCCTCACGGGGACCGGTGTGGCCTGAGTGCCCCCCTCCCTAGCTCTGGGCTCTAAACACCCCGCTGAGAGCGGGGGGCCTCAGCATCGAGCCCCCGCAGGGTCTGTCCCTCAGGGAGCACTGGGAGGGGCCGGGGAGCTGCTGGAGCTGTGGACGGGTGACGAGATGGGGTCTGCCCAGACGGGGAGACAGGGACGCTGGCATCAGCGTGGCCAGCCATGGGGCTGCTGGGGCTGACCGATGAGAGGGACAGCAGGGGCCTTCCCCCGGGGGGGCAAAGCCCCCACAGAAGCAGAGGGGCTGCTTGTTTGAGGAGGGGTCTGCAGGACAGGGGTGTGAGGGAGTGGGGTCTCTACACTGGGTTTGGGCCCAGAATCCCAGGCCTCTCTCACGACTTCCCCATCCTCAGGTCCTCTGAGCCCCAAGACCCCACGCCAGGCTTCCTGAGCCCAAGGGCGGTCTCCCCTCCCAGTACTTCTCCCAGTCTGCCCTGGTCAGCTACCAGCAGCCTCCATCCCAGCCTTTCCTGGGTTGATGGGACCTGGTATTTGGACCTGTTATGGGACTCCATGTCTCTTTATTTCATCCGCGGTCAACACCAGTGATGGCCACGCCCTGTACCCTGGGCCGGGTTCACTTGACCTCACTCCACAGCCAGGTGAGAGGGGCATCTTCGGGAGGAGCAAGTTCAGGGCCTGACCTTCGTCCTCTGAGGGTGGAGTCTGGAGGGGACATCGGCTCTGCCGCCCAGAGGAGCTGAGTGGACAGAAGGTGGGGCTGTAAAAAAAAAAAAAAAACTGCTGCAGGAAAAGATGGAGACAGAGAGACAGAAACAGATAACCTCAAAGATACAGACAGACACAGGGACAGAGACAGGAGACAAAGACGTGGAGATGGAGACAGAGAGTCACACAATGAGAAACAGAAACAAAGCAGAGACTGAGAGGCAGAGTGGACGGTGGGCAGGAAGGGCAGGACAGTGTGGAGGTGGGGGGCCCCCCTGGGACCCCCGAGGCCTCTTCACTTCCAACAAACTCTCTGGAAGCTTCCACCAAGGCAGTGGGAGGCAGCAGAGCTGTGTGGGGCCACAGCCCCCCTTGGCCGGTGGCGTTCCCTCAGCCGCAGCCGTCCTCTGTCACATCTGTCACACTCGTTCTGGGCTGCGTCCCCAGACGCCCCACGGATGGCTCTTGCAGGATGGATGGCTGCTGCCAGCTGGATGGGCGGGGACTCCCCAGCACAGCTGCCCCGCCTAGAACTTTCCTACAAGCCCGGAGGCTCCCAGCGTTTCTGCCCATCCCATGCTGAGGGTCCGGTGGGCCACCGGGATGTCCCCCTTGTCCCAGGAACCAGTCAGCACCCACGTGTGGCTGTGGAGCCCAGGGCAGAGAGCAGCAGGCTGGACCAGAGCCTCTCCTGGGCGGTGGTCCAGGCCTTGGTCAGCCCTGCTCTGGGGCACTGCCTCCCATGTCCCCCGGCAGGGATGCCTCGGGACCACAGCCCCACCGCAGTCCTCCGCCAGCGCCCCCTTCACCGGCTGCCCCCCCCCACTGGGACCTCAGTGTAGCCCCTCCCCCGTGGCGCTGCTCCGCCTCTGCCCCTCGCTTCCCAGCAGTGCATCATGGAGGCGCCACACGGGCTTCCGGACAGACGGGCAGGGCCCCAGAGCTGGGCAGCTCAGCAAAGTGGGCAAATGTCTCCAGGAGCAAATCATCAGAAAGAAGAGAACCTGCAAAAACACCTGGCCATGCCTACCTCCATCCTCAAGTCCTGACTGCCCTGAGCGTCCGTCCTGCTGGTGCTCAGGAGGGGCCCTCTGCCGCGGGTCCAAGGGTCCTTCAGTGAAGGACCTTCCCACCTCTGCGGTGTGGTCACCACCGCATAGCTCACACGCCTGTCCACTCAGAGACGCCCAGGAGCCCACATGGGGAACAGGTTTGCAAGTTTGCATTCACGGTGGGATGTGTGGGATATGTGTGTATGTGTGTCTTTGTGTGTGTGTGTGCACGTGCACACATGCGTGCGCGCAAGCACACATCAATCCTGGGGCTTGAAATTAGGGCCTGGGCACTGTCCCTTAGCTTTATTGCTCAAGGCTGGCCCTCTACCACTTGAGCCACAGCTCCATTTCTGGCCTTTTGGTGGCTAATTGGAAATAGAAGTATCGTAAACTTTCCTGGCCCAGCTGGCTTTGAACTGTGATCCTCAGACCTCAGTCTCCTGAGCAGCGTGGGTTACAGGTGTGAGCCTTCAGCTCCTGACTTCACAGTAGCACTTTTTACTTCAAACCCAATGTGTACTGTGTAGAAAGGAGGACACTTCCACGCAGCCCAGACACGCGGTGCCTTCACGTGTGTGAGGCCCTCCTCCATCCCTCCCTCCTCCTTTCCCTCCCTCCCTCCTCCTTTCCCTCCCTCCCTCCTCTTTTCCCTCCCTCCCTCCTCCTTTCCCTCCCTTCCTGACTTATGGGATGGTAATCCCTTTGTGCAACTGCTAAATAATAACAACAAAAGTGCAAAAGATGACAAAATTTAATTGTCTAATTAAAGCTCTTATTTATTTAATTTTCAAAATTAAACTTTTTTTTTTGGGTCCGGTCGTGGGGCCTGAATTCTGGGCCTGGGCGCTGTCCCTCAGCTCTTCAGCTCAAGGCTAGTGCTCTACCACTTGAGACAAAGCGCCACTTCCGGCTTTTTTCTTTTTGCTTATGTGGTACTGAGGAATCGAACCCAGGACCTCAGGCATGCAAGGCAAGCGCTCTACCACTGAGCCACCTTCCCAGCCCCAAATTAAACTTTCTTTAATGTTTCTCTTCTACATACTATTTCCACCATGTGAGGGGCGGTGGGAGCTGGGGAGGTGGGAGCTGGGGAGCTGTCACACCTGCACTGTGAGGGGCGGTGGGAGCTGTGTAGGTGTCACACCCGCTCTGTGAGGGGCGGTGGGAGCTGGGGAGCTGTCACACCTGCACTGTGAGGGGAGGTGGGAGCTGGGGAGCTGTCACACCTGCACTGTGAGGGGCGGTGGGAGCTGGGGAGCTGTCACACCTGCACTGTGAGGGGTGGTGGGAGTTGGGGAGGTGGGAGCTGTGTAGGTGTCACACCTGCACTGTGAGGGGAGGTGGGAGCTGAGGAGCTGTCACACCTGCACACTTCACAGCTTTTCCTTACTGGGTGAGTGGTGGTGCTTGTGATTGAACACTCACTGGTGCTCCTGCAGAGCTGTGGTGCCCGTGTTTGGACCCCCGCTGCTGTTCTTCCAAACTGCTTGTCCCCTGAGGCCTGTGTGGTACATGCTGGCCCCAGGACCGTTGCTGGGGGCAGTGGGCCCCTGGGAGGTCCAGCCCCTGTGAGGTCCAGCCCGCTGGGAGGTCCGGCCGCTGGGAGGTCCGGCCCCTGGGAGGTCTGGCCCCTGGGAGGTCTGGCCCCTGGGAGGTCTGGCCCTTCATAGGGATTGTGGATCGGCCTCTTCTTTTCTCCCTTTTGTTCTGAGCCACAGGTGAGTTTTGCTCCACCACACGTCCCTCACTCCCAGAGTGTGGATCAAAAGCCAGGCACCGAGGGCTCACACCTATAATCCTCGCTGCGAGAGGCAAAGATAAGATCACTGTCCAAAGCCAGCCTGTGCAGGAAAGTCTGTGAGACTCATCTCCAACTTAACCACTGAAAAGCTGAAAGTGGCGCTGTGGCTCAAGTGGTAGAACGCTAGCCTTGAGCTGAAGAGCTGAGGACAGCGCCCAGGCTCAGAGTTCAAGTCCCAGCACACACCCACAGCACAGCAGGTCCGACCAACTGTACATTTGAGCCTCCGAAGCTAGGAGTCGAAAGACGACTTTTGTCCTTGTCAGTTGACAACCTCCAGGATTTGTTACAGGGACAGCAGCCTGCCGGACACAGACATCTTTTTGGAGGTACCCAGAATATTCTAGAACCCCAAAGGCCCTGATCTCTAAGGCCCACCCTCAGCTCCTGAGAGTGTGGCTTCATTTGGCGGACACTGGGGCACCGCAGTGTCTGGTCTGCCTCCAGCTGTGCGGCCATGTGTGTGCGTGGCCGTGCGTGTGTGTGGCCGTGCGTGTGCGTGGCCGTGCGTAGGCATGGCCGTGCGTGTGTGCGTGGCCGTGCGTGTGTGCGTGGCCGTGTGTGTGTGTGGCCGTGCGTGTGCATGGCTGTGTGTGTGTGGCCGTGCGTGTGCGTGGCCGTGCGTGTGCGTGGCCGTGCGTGTGTGTGGCTGTGTGTGTGTGTGGCCGTGCGTGTGCGTGGCCGTGCGTGTGCGTGGCCGTGCGTGTGTGCAGCCGTGCATGTGTGCGGCCGTGCGTGTGTGTGGCCGTGCGTGTGCATGGCCGTGCGTAGGCGTGGCCGTGCGTGTGCGTGGCCGTGCGTGTGCGTGGCCGTGCGTGTGTGCGTGGCCGTGCGTGTGTGCGTGACCGTGTGTGTGTGGCCGTGCGTGTGCGTGGCCGTGCGTGTGTGGCCGTGCGTGTGCGTGGCCGTGCGGTGTGCGTGGCCGTGCGTGTGCGTGGCCGTGCGTGTGCGTGGCCGTGTGTGTGTGCGTGGCCGTGCATGTGTGCAGACGTGCATGTGCGCGGCCGTGCATGTGCGTGGCCGTGCGTGTGCGTGGCCGTGCGTAGGCGTGGCCGTGCGCGTGCGTGGCCGTGCGTGTGTGCGTGGCCGTGCGTGTGTGCGTGACCGTGTGTGTGGCCGTGCGTGTGCGTGGCTGTGCGTGTGTGGCCGTGCGTGTGCGTGGCTGTGCGTGTGTGCGTGGCCGTGCATGTGTGCGTGGCCGTGTGTGTGTGGCCGTGCGTGTGCGTGGCTGTGTGTGTGGCCGCGTGTGTGCGTGGCCGTGCGTGTGTGCGTGGCCGTGCGTGTGTGCGTGACCGTGTGTGTGTGGCCTGCGTGTGCGTGGCCGTGCGTGTGTGGCCGTGCGTGTGCGTGGCCGTGCGGTGTGCGTGGCCGTGCGTGTGCGTGGCCGTGCGTGTGCGTGGCCGTGTGTGTGTGCGTGGCCGTGCATGTGTGCAGCCGTGCATGTGCGCGGCCGTGCATGTGCGTGGCCGTGCGTGTGCGTGGCCGTGCGTAGGCGTGGCCGTGCGCGTGCGTGGCCGTGCGTGTGTGCGTGGCCGTGCGTGTGTGCGTGACCGTGTGTGTGGCCGTGCGTGTGCGTGGCTGTGCGTGTGTGGCCGTGCGTGTGCGTGGCTGTGCGTGTGTGCGTGGCCGTGCATGTGTGCGTGGCCGTGTGTGTGTGGCCGTGCGTGTGCGTGGCTGTGTGTGTGGCCGCGTGTGTGCGTGGCCGTGCGTGTGTGCATGGCCGTGCATGTGTGCAGCCGTGCATGTGTGCAGCCGTGCGTGTGCGTGACTGTGCGTGTGTGTGGCTGTGCGTGTGCGTGGCCGTGCGTGTGTGCAGCCGTGCATGTGTGCGGCCGTGCGTGTGTGTGGCCGTGCGTGTGCATGGCCGTGCGTAGGCGTGGCCGTGCGTGTGCGTGGCCGTGCGTGTGTGCGTGGCCGTGCGTGTGTGCGTGGCCGTGCGTGTGTGCGTGACCGTGTGTGTGTGGCCGTGCGTGTGCGTGGCCGTGCGTGTGTGGCCGTGCGTGTGCGTGGCCGTGCGGTGTGCGTGGCCATGCGTGTGCGTGGCCGTGCGTGTGCGTGGCCGTGTGTGTGTGCGTGGCCGTGCATGTGTGCAGCCGTGCATGTGCGCGGCCGTGCATGTGCGTGGCCGTGCGTGTGCGTGGCCGTGCGTAGGCGTGGCCGTGCGCGTGCGTGGCCGTGCGTGTGTGCGTGGCCGTGCGTGTGTGCGTGACCGTGTGTGTGCGGCCGTGCGTGTGTGCGTGTGCGGCCTGGCCAGGGCTGTGACTGTCTGTGGATGTCCTGGCTGTGGAGCAGACGTGACGCCACACACTGTCCATCCTCCCGCGGTGGCGCGTCTAGCCTGTGTGTGACCCTGCACGAGAGCCATCACACTCACGGCTGAGTTCCTGTGTTGCCGTGGCTGCCCCCCGGCAGGTAGAGGAGCCGCCAGCAAGCTTCGAGAGGAGCCGAGCGCGGCCCTTCCACTGGTCCCTCAGACGCCGCAGGCGGGGTGGGGTCCCCTTGCTCACCCCTGCACCTCGCTGTGGGAAGCGAGTTTGGTTCAGGTTTCTCGGCAGTGTTGGGGGCCACTGTGAGGAAAGCCTTTGCCGCCCAAGGTCATGAGCAGCAGCCCAAGGTCATGAGCTGCAGACCTCCTTGGCTGGCGGGGAGCGTTTGATCCTGCAGGGCTTCTGTCTACTCGACAACCGCTCACCCCCTGTGGCTCTGGAGTTTTGAGATCCGGTGGGCGGTCTTCCGGTCATCACCCAACCACTGGACGTACAGAGAGTTCCCCCCCCCCCGCGGGTCTGAGTGCGAGGTGCCTCACACCGGGGATAAAGAAGACTTCCCCCCTCGTTCCCTCAAGGTGGTGATTACACAGCGTGACCACGCAGCAGACCTTAGTCTCCTAGAATAATTACGACTTGTCCAGGGTGCAAAGATTGTCTAAGCCCTGCATTTGGCTCACCACAAGTCAAAATCAAGTTAGGAGCCTTGCATCTGAGGCTGCCAGTGTGGGAGGCTGAGTCCTCCTCTCAGGAGGGGAGCGACGGGCCAGGCTGCTCATGTGCTCGTGTGTCGCACATTACGGCATGCAATGCTGTGTCCTCTCAGCCCTGGTAGAACATCAGATCCGAGCATCCTGTTCATTGTACTTTCACGAGGAAGGGTTCCCTTTCATATCTGCCAGTTTCCTTCCTTCTTCTTTCCCCTTTCCTCCCTCTCTCTCTGTGTCTCTATCTCTGTCTCTGCCTCTGTCTTTCTCTGTCTCTGTCTCTTTTTCCCTCCCTCCGTCCCCTCCTCCCCATCTCTCTCTCTGTTTTCTGTGCTAGGGCAAACCTAAAGACTTGTGTGTGCTAGGGAAGTCCTTACCACTGAGCCTGAGCTATGCCTCAGCCGCGATCATTTCTGAGATGAGAGAAAATGTGGTTGACCTATGGAAGGAAGTTATGTCCCCAGGACGGGGGTGGGGTCGTGTCCTTGAAGGGGCACTGGCCTCCCCCCCCCCCGCCCCAGCATGCCCCAGCATGCCCCAGCGTGACTGAGGGCTTTGGCCCTCACACCACAGGCCCAAAGCATCGGAGCCTCTGAAGCTGTCAGCCACAGCCAATCTCCCGACCTTAAGCCTCTTGTCTCAGGTGTTTTGTTACAGTGATGGAAAGCTGACTGGCACAGCTATTTACTTCTTCGTATTGCAAAGTCAGCATCTGCTGGGGCGTGCTGCAGTAACAGATACTCCCCACGGTCCATGGTTTCTTGTTGAGGCCGAGTGCCTTGGGCCAGGAAGGCTCCCCGGGAGCTGGCTGCCTTCTGTTCTGTCTCTAGGACCGAGACGGGGACATTCCACTGGCCAAAGAGAGCGGGAGGCCCCCCAGCCCCTCCGAGGAGACGAGGGGGCCGTCCCGTGGGGCTGCAGTGCGGGCAGGCTCCGGAAAGCCAGGCGGCAGCCGGTGCGCCCCTCCCCCGCCCTCAGCCAGGGCCGCTGCAGCCCCTGGGAAGGGCACGGGCACAGGGCAGGACCTATCCGTGTCAGAGGACAGCGTCCGCTCAGACCGCCCACTGCAGCAGGACCCCAAGGTCTGGAGCCGTTGCCCTGTCACCGCAGGCTGAGTAAGATCAGACCGTGTGGTCTGGGCCCCAGAGGGGCTGCCGCAGGTGCCTGGGGGGCCGCAGGGCCCACGGGGTGGTGACAGGGCCCACGGGGTGGTGACAGGGCCCACGGGGTGGCGGCAGGGCCCACGGGGTGGTGGCAGGGCCCACGTGGTGGTGACAGGGCCCACGGGGTGGTGACAGGGCCCACGGGGTGGTGGCAGGGCCCACGGGGTGTTGGCAGGGCCCACGGGGTGGCGACAGGGCCCACGGGGTGGCGGCAGGGCCCACGGGGTGGCGGCAGGGCCCACGGGGTGTTGGCAGGGCCCACGGGGTGTTGGCAGGGCCCACGGGGTGGTGGCAGGGCCCACGGGGTGGCGGCAGGGCCCACGGGGTGGCGGCAGGGCCCACGGGGTGGTGACAGGGCCCACGGGGTGGTGACAGGGCCCACGGGGTGGCGACAGGGCCCACGGGGTGGCGGCAGGGCCCACGGGGTGGTGACAGGGCCCACGGGGTGGTGACAGGGCCCACGGGGTGGCGGCAGGGCCCACGGGGTGGTGACAGGGCCCACGGGGTGGTGACAGGGCCCACGGGGTGGTGGCAGGGCCCACGGGGTGTTGGCAGGGCCCACGGGGTGGCGACAGGGCCCACGGGGTGGCGGCAGGGCCCACGGGGTGGTGGCAGGGCCCACGGGGTGGCGGCAGGGCCCACGGGGTGTTGGCAGGGCCCACGGGGTGGCGGCAGGGCCCATGGGGGCGGCAGGGCCCAGCTGCCCTCTAGGCAGGCACCGTGGAGACAGTGGACCATTGTTCTGGGCACCTGCCTGAGCCCCGGAGCTCCTGCTCCATTGTCCCTGTCCTCCCCCTCCAGAAGGAATGACTTCCCCCTTGGGCAGGGCGCCGGGCAGGGCAGCTGCCCTTTTAGGGGAGATGAATGTGGTGGGAATCCGGCCCGGCTGCCCGTCCACCCACGCCCCATGGAGCCCGCGCAGGGCAGCCTCCGGCCCAGAGCAAGTACCTGCAAGTGCTCGCTGTCGCTGCCGCCGCAGGGCCCCGCGCCCGTGGGCCGGGGTCACAGAGGGGCTGTGCACTCACTAACGAGTGAGCAGACCTGGGCGTGGCGTTCCAGCTCTGCCGCCGCGTGGCGGACCAGAGAAGCGTCCCAGGGACCCCCAGACCATGGCGGCGACCCCCGGGTCTGAGCTGCCCTTAGCTGTGGTGACCCGGGGCGGCTCAGCCCCCCATCCACAGCCTCCAGGGCACAGGGACCCATCGAGGCCCCTCTGATGCCCGGAGGCGTGGAGACAGCAGCCGGCAGCCCACCGTGACTTCATTGTGGCGTCTGTCCCGTTCAGCCTTGGACGAGCAGAGCCAGGGCCAAGCAAGGCGTCCAGCCCAGGTGTCCACCACAGGACGAGACACCAGTGTCACCCAGTGTTGGCACCAGAGAGGCGTAGAGAGGCCAGACGTGGGCTGGTGACCTCTGGAGCGCTCTCAAGCTGGGCCGCAGAGCACGGCGCGGCCTGGTGCCTGGCGGGCGCTCTCCTTTGTCTCCACAGCAGCTTGTTTTCGTGGCTGAGTGTTTGGAAACGGAGGTTGCTGAGCAGCAGCTGGAGGAGTCACGGGATTGGCGTGCTGTGCTGACTCCTCTCCGCCAGCTGTTGACTCAGCCAAGGGAAGCCGCAGGGCAGGCCGCAGCCCAGCGAGGGAAGCCGCAGGGCAGGCCGCAGCCCCAGCCTCCCCTGGCCACTCGCTTGTGTCTGCCCTGAGCCCTGCAAAAGGAGCTGAGGGGAAGAAAGGGAGGAGAGACAGAGACTGGGAGACAGAGGTCACAGGGGTGCGGGAGTGGCCTCGGCCGTGAGGCAGTTGATGCAGGGGGAGGGGGGAGGCCGCTGGGGGCGCTGCACCTCAGGGAGCCCAGACCCAGGTGCCCTGGTCAGCGGGACTCCAGGATGCTACCCAGTGCTCCGGCCAGGTGTGGCCCAGCTCCAGGGGTGTTTACCATGAGTTATCGGAGAGCAGAAATATCCCAGCTGAGTGGAGGTCACGCGCAGCCAGGCTGGCTCTGCTTAGCACACAGCTGAGCCCTGGGGTCAAGAAGGAAGCAGGGACAGTCAGAGAGTGTGCCCAGCACTCCCTCCCTGAGCGTCCAACAGGGACTTTGCTGTCCTGCACGGTGTGGGCAGGGGGCTGGGGCGGGGGTAGTGGACAGGAACCGGAAGCCCAGGACCCGCACATGGGAGGAGCAGACCAGAGCAGTCTCGTTGGTTAGGCAAAAGGTCATAGGTGGACATTGTTTTAGACCAATGACATCAGCAAGCAAGCGGATCTGTGGCTCAAGTGTTGAGCAGGGAAACCCAAAGGACAGTGCCCAGGCCCTGAATTCATGCTCCAGTACTGGCAATCAATCAACTAATCAAAAATCAGTGATCTGGGTACTGTGGCTTATTCCTATAGTCCTAGCATTGGAGGCTGAGGTGGGCAGATGGATAATATTGCAGATACCGACTCAAAAAATACAATAAAGAGTGAGGTTATGTTTTTAAACTTCTGTGATGGTGAATTACCAGTAACTCATAGCGTGTGCCAGGGCCTCACATCTCGAGTCCTAGCGGGTCAGGAGGCTGAGACCTGAGGAGTGAGGTCACAGCCAGGTCAGACAGACACATCTGAGAGACTCTTGTCTCCAACGAACCAGTCAGAACTGGAGACGTGGCTCAAGTGGCAGAGCACCAGCCCTGAGCATAGACTTGAGTCACAAGGTTCTGGCACATTTAAATATATATTTATATAGTTTATATCATTATATATGCATATATATGTTTTATATGTGCATGTACGCACCCGTGTCCACTGGGCATCGTGGATCAAGCTACAGCCATTGAGACTTACTGCTAAGGAAGGGGAGGGCTAGTGATCCCCTGTGGGAGAGGCTGACCCAGGGCCCCATGGCCTCTAGGAGTCCCAGGGCTGACCCAGCACTCTGCGGCCTCTAGGAGTCCCCAGGGCTGACCCAGCACTCCGCGGCCTCTAGGAGTCCCAGGGCTGACCCAGGACCCTGGGGCCTTTGCTGAGAGGTCCCCTAGTACCAGGGCCTGACCCCAGTCCACCCTGGAATCGGTCCTGGTGGAAGCAGAGTGTGACTGAGGGGATGCTTCCCGCTGCAGGAGGGGGAGCGTCCTGTGCATCTGCTGGCCCCAGAGACTAGAGGGCTGTGGGGCGGGCCACACGCAGCTGGAGCATCCACTGCAGCAGCATCCACCACCACAGGCAGATCCCTGGCCTGCCCGGCTCCGGCGGGAAGCTTGCTTGGAAGCTGTGGAGTGGCCTTTGGGTAAATGGCCCGTGCCAGATTAACCATCAACCCGGGAGCTGTTGAGGTAAGCTCTCTGGTAAGCTCTGCAGTCAGTACTTTTCCAGGAAGCTCCATTTCCCCTCCACCCAGGGTCCACAAGACAAGGTGGGGAGGAGATGGGGCCTGGTGACAGTGTCCCACACCCGGTCAGGGTCCCAGGGCGGCCGCTCTGAAGTCACCTGGTGCCCATCCGTGGTGCAGGCGCCTTGTCCTGACTCTCGGCTCTTTGCAAACCTCCTGAGATGTCCCACAGGTGCCTTCCTGCCCCAGCCCACCACCCACTCGGCCCTAGCTCCTCTTCTCTGCCCCTCCTGGCCCAGCTGCCTCGTTGGTTTTGTTTTGTTTTGTTTTGTCGGTTGTGGGGCTTGAACTCAAGGCCTGGGCTCTGTCCCTGAGCTTTTTTGCTCAAGGCTAGTGCTCTATCACTTGAACCACGGCGTCACTTCTGGTTTTCTGGTGGTTCATTGGAGACAAGAGTCTTATGGACTTTCCGGTCCAGGATGGCTTTGAACCGTGATCCTCAGATCTCAGCCTCCTGAGCAGCAACCAGTGCCCAGCCCCGCTGCCTCCTTCCTCCTGCCGTGTGCGGCAGGAGCTGCCACGTGAATGAGTCAGCCACGGAGGCCTGAGCTGTCGGAGACGTCCAGCCACCAGCCCCTGAGTGCACCCGCCCCCTGCCCTCCCTCCTCCCCTTCTACCCCCACTGTCCCTGCAGCTCTCCGGGATTGCGGGAGCTTGCCGTTCCCAGAGGCACGCACTGCCTCCGTCCAGCCTGGCCAGCCGGCTCTGCTCTCCCTTGCCCTGCTCTTCCCGCTCGCTCTGGCCAGCCGGCTCTGCTCTCCCTTGCCCTGCTCTTCCCGCTCGCTCTGGCCAGCCGGCTCTGCTCTCCCTTGCCCTGCTCTTCCCGCTCGCTCTGGCCAGCGTTTCCCCGCTCGTCCTTGGGCACGCTGTTCAGCGGCGCAGCTTCTGGGGTGTTGTTCCTCTGTGTGGCCCGCCCGGCCCCGCCTCTGCCCACAGCTCCCCAGGGATTTTGTCCTCTGCCGGTGCAAAGGGCACCCGGAGTCTGTGCATCTGGGCATTTGTGGTTTCCCCTGGCTTTGGAAGTTGGCCTCTGGGTAATTACATAGCTGACCTCGTGTGATTGCAACATGACGGCGCCATGGGGACGTCGGAAGGCCGCCGAAGTGCTGATGAAGCCTGCGGCGGCTGTGGGCGGGACCTCATTAAAAGGCTCGGCCCCTCCGAGGCTCGCGGACCTTTTGCAGGCCATGTGTGGCCACACGCAGCTGCGCTTTGAGAGGAAAGTGAGCTGAAGGGAACACAGGAGTATGGGCTTCTCAGGAGCAGAGCTGAAGGGAACACAGGAGTATGGGCTTCTCAGGAGCAGAGCTGAAGGGAACACAGGAGTATGGGCTTCTCAGGAGCAGAGCCCACAGCCCACGAGAGCCCGACGCAGACTTGCTTCCCACCGCCTGCCCCGAGCCCGACGCAGACCTGCTTCCCACCGCCTGCCCCGCACACAGGCCCCCAACAGTCGCTAGAAGTGGAGTTTGCCATGAGCCAAAGTAGCCTGATTTTGCAGCCCAGTCAGCCCCTCCCCAAATTCTCTATCCTCTTTCACAGACTCCATGGAGGGTCCCACAGCTGGTGCCGGTGTGAGCACTGAACTTCACTTTCTTTCCTCTAATAAATGCCCACATGCACACAGGGGAGCCGTAAGCTACTTGTCCCATTGTGCCCTCTGACCTGCACCGGGCGGTGGGGAGCGGGGATCCCAGCTCCCTGTCCTCAGAGGCGCACAGAGCCTCTGCCCCCGAGTTCACAACCCAGTAGGGGAGAGGCACTCAGGTCCACACCTGACTCCACACAGGACGCAAGTCCGGGGCTGGGTGGGGACAAGGAGACCCCCAAACATGGTGGCCTCCTGGGGTTCATCGTGATTACAACAGACAGGGGTGCGCAGCAGGCAGAGCCCGGCCGCTGGGGAGGATTCAGGGCCCAAAAGAGGACAGGGCCGTGGCCCTCCCCTGAGCTGTGGGGGCGTCCAGTCCAGTCCAGGGTGAGTTCTCCGGCTGCGGGGGCTCCCAGGCAGCATGGGGGAGTGCCCTGCAGAAGCCAGAGTGGAGGCCAGGAGAGAGAGGTCTGAGCAGACTTAGCTTGAGGTCAGCAGGGGACTGCCAGGGACAGGGCACCCGTCTTAGGATCCTCCGCCAGGTCCAGAGGACACGGGCAGGGGCAGAGGATCAGGGTGGGGCTTGTTGAGTCCCTTCAGAGCCTGAACAGAGGAGAAATGGAAGCCATGGTTGTGATGACCCCCCTAAAAGGAATATAAAGTGCGCAACCAGACACAGAACAAAATTATTGATTGAGAATAGATGAAGGCTTGAGTGAAGTAAGTTAAGCACCAGGCCGCAGTGCCAGGCATCTGCATTTCTAACCCATGCTTTCCCGGGCGGGCTGTGGCATCTGCATTTCTAATCCATGCTTTCCGGGGCGGGCTGTGGCATCTGCATTTCTAACCCATGCTTTCCGGGGCTGTGGCATCTGCATTTCTAATCCATGCTTTCCTGGGCTGTGGCATCTGCATTTCTAATCCATGCTTTCCTGGGCTGTGGCATCTGCATTTCTAACCCATGCTTTCCGGGGCTGTGGCATCTGCATTTCTAACCCATGCTTTCCCGGGCGGGCTGTGGCATCTGCATTTCTAACCCATGCTTTCCGGGGCGGGCTGTGGCATCTGCATTTCTAACCCATGCTTTCCGGGGCGGGCTGTGGCATCTGCATTTCTAATCCATGCTTTCCGGGGCGGGCTGTGGCATCTGCATTTCTAACCCATGCTTTCCGGGGCTGTGGCATCTGCATTTCTAACCCATGCTTTCCGGGGCGGGCTGTGGCATCTGCATTTCTAACCCATGCTTTCCGGGGCGGGCTGTGGCATCTGCATTTCTAACCCATGCTTTCCGGGGCTGTGGCATCTGCATTTCTAACCCATGCTTTCCCAGGCTGTGGCATCTGCATTTCTAACCCATGCTTTCCGGGGCTGTGGCATCTGCATTTCTAACCCATGCTTTCCGGGGCAGGCTGTGGCATCTGCATTTCTAACCCATGCTTTCCGGGGCTGTGGCATCTGCATTTCTAACCCATGCTTTCCGGGGCTGTGGCATCTGCATTTCTAACCCATGCTTTCCGGGGCTGTGGCATCTGCATTTCTAACCCATGCTTTCCCAGGCTGTGGCATCTGCATTTCTAACCCATGCTTTCCCAGGCTGTGGCATCTGCATTTCTAACCCATGCTTTCCCAGGCTGTGGCATCTGCATTTCTAACCCATGCTTTCCGGGGCGGGCTGTGGCATCTGCATTTCTAACCCATGCTTTCCGGGGCTGTGGCATCTGCATTTCTAACCCATGCTTTCCGGGGCTGTGGCATCTGCATTTCTAACCCATGCTTTCCGGGGCTGTGGCATCTGCATTTCTAACCCATGCTTTCCGGGGCTGTGGCATCTGCATTCTGTAGCGAGGGGCCTCCTAGCTCACCCCACTGAGCCAGGTGTCTGCATTCTAGGGAAGCACAGCACCCCCTCCTACCTAAGCACCGGGAGGTCTGCAGGAAGTTGTTTGGGCTCAGCCTTCTTGCTTCGCTTTGATGCCATCACTAACTGATCTGCTTTTGTAACTTCTTACCAAACTGCCACCTGCGAGTGCCCCCCCCGGACCTGCCTTGAATACCCTCAGCTATCTGACTTTCTTCTGTTCTTCACAGTGCTGATAAAGAGGGGAGCAGTCCCCGTGGCTAATAAAGATTCCGAAGCTCCTCTCACCAATCATAGGTCTGAGTCCCAACGGCCCAGGAAGTTGGAGTACTTCAGTGGTCACCGGAGGCTGGCGGAGGGATAGCGTCCAGATGATGGGAGGACGGAAGGAAGGAGGGAGAAGGGGGGAGGAGGTGGGGAGGAAGGAGGGGAGGGGAGGACGAGGAGGAAGGAGGGGGTGTAGGGGAGGTGGGGAGGAAGGAGGGAGGATGAGGAGATCAGGCTGAGAGGGGCAGGAGGACCCTGGTCCTGCCGGTGCCCTTCCTTCTCCCTACACAGGTGTGGACAGCAGCTCCCCTCACACCCACGCAATGTCAAGACACCAGACCCCTTCCCTCCCTCCCCCTCCCCCCTCCCCCACTCTCTTCCCTCCCTCCCCCTCCCCCCTCCCCCACTCTCTTCCCTCCCTCCCCACTCCCCCCTCCCCCACTCTCTCTTCCCTCCCCTGCTGTATTTCCTTCTTCCTTTTCTTCCTCTTCCTTCCTTTTCTACCTTCTCCCCTCTCCCTCCTCTCACGCTCCTCCCCTTCTCCCCTCTCCCCTCCCCCCGCTCCCCCCTCCTCCCCCCCACTGTCCCCACCCTCCAATGGCAGGTGGGGCAGGCGGGATGGGTGCAGATGTGGCCCTTCCCCCTGGGACCTTGCCTGGAGCTTGGTCCCCAGACACCACAGGGAGCTCTCAGGCATGCAGCCCCAGCCCGGCCTTGCCGGGCACCTGCCAACCTCAGTGACTCAGGATGAGTCCTCCTTGGTCCTGGCAGATGACACCACTCACCGGGGTCATGGTGCACCTCCTCAACGGGGTGCAAAGGACAAGGTCCCCGTTCACACAGGCTCCCCAGCCACGCAGTGGGAAGAAGGGCAGGGGAGGCGTGACTGAATGAACGCACAGATGGGTGCCTGGTGGAGAGGGGCAAGCATGAGGAGGCGGCAGGGGGAGTGGGGAAGATGGTTAGGCAGATGGCAGGAGGATGGATGGACTGGCCAACATCCCTTGGACACCCCCCCCCCACACACACACACACACGGGCCTCACAAATGCCAACACCTGCAGAGCTTTCCTGCAGGACACGGTAGCCCCCTGGTGGCAGTTGTCAGAAGACTGGAAGGCCAGAGCACGCATCGGGCCGTCCCTGCGGGGCGTTCTTCTGGGCCTGGTGCCCCCCCTCGGGCTGGAGCCGGGGCCCTGGTGTCCACAGCCTAAGGGGCAGAGCGGCTGTGGGCCAGCCTGCAGGCGGCAATCGCTGGGACAACTGCCACTTCTCACAGTTCTGGCCAAGGCCAGGGGCTCGCCCTGCTCAGTTTCTGGAGTCCTGGAAACAGCAATGTGGGAAGCCTGAGTTTGTACAGCCGGCCGTGAGCCGCTTGAGTCTCAGGGGTGCGGGTCTGGCTTTTGTGGTTCCAGTTCCATAGTTCCTGGGCCAGTGAACAGATGCCTTGCAGACAGAACAATGCTTCTCCAGCCCCTCCACGGTACGCCCACCTCAGATGCATCCTCCCCTCGACACCACGCGGCCTTTCCTGGCTGTGTGTGCTCAGCACCTGATGTCAAGACCCCGGGGCCTTCCATCTGCCAAGACAGCGCTCCCAAGCCTCCGTGCCCTGTCCCTCTGCGCGAGCGATCGTCCATGAACCAGGCCAGGAAACACTGTTTTGCTTGGGAAAGCCTCGGTCTGAGTTTCTAGACCACGTTTACAGATGTCACATTCTGTTTACTCTTGATTGAGAAGGCTACCACCTCATAGCACAGCCACGGAAACACAAAGCCCTCCTCCCCACGGAGGGGGGTGCTGCCTGGGACTAAAGAAGGCCTTCCCAGCCCAGCCTCCTGCACCCAACCTCCCTTGACCCAGCCTCCCTCTAGGCCAGCCTCCCCTAACATGGCCTCCCACGACCAGCCTCTCGAGCTGTGAATGAAGATGCCAGGGCCCGCGGGTTCAGTCTCACCTGGGACCCGTGTCCCTCACCAGAATGGGGTGGAAGCTCATAAGAATGCGTGGACCACACAACCCTGCGGCTGACGGGTGTGCGTGAGCCCTGGCCTGCCTCTGTAGCTCCACGCCCGCACAGGGGTTGGTTGCGCCCCAGGCCAGGGACGCTGCAGGCAGGGCTGTGCCACCTGGGTCTGGGGCAGCGCCAGTCAGGCAGGACCGGCAGCTGCCAACCGTCTTCCGGGACAGGGCACGTCGGGAGTCTCCACGGCCCCTCTGGGTGGAGCCTGAGAAGAGAATGGGCTGGTCCCAGGGCTCTGCAGAGGGCAGAGGCCACCCAGCAGGACAGGAGGCCTGGCCAGGGAGTCCAGAAGCTCTTCCTACAAAACAGGCATCGGAGGAGGGGCAGGTAGTGACAAGGAGCAGAATGGAAGGGAACAGTGGGTTCCCATTCCCTGGAATTGTAGCAGCCACCTGGGGCTCCGCAGGCAGCGCTCTGGCTGGTGGAAGGCTGGCTCTGGGCTCCCTACCTCACGGAAACTTCTTGGAGGATACATAGTGTGGAGGTAAAGCAACCTGGGCTCCTTTGTGGGGCTTGCTGGGCTGAGTAAGGAATGGAGGCCTGTCAGTCACAGCTCAGGACGGAGGAATGTCAGTCACAGCTCAGGATGGAGGACTGTCAGTCACAGCTCAGGACAGAGGCCTGTCAGTCACAGCTCAGGATGGAGGACTGTCAGTCACAGCTCAGGACGGAGGACTGTCAGTCACAGCTCAGGATGGAGGACTGTCAGTCACAGCTCAGGACAGAGGCCTGTCAGTCACAGCTCAGGATGGAGGACTGTCCGTCACAGCTCAGGACGAAGGACTGTCAGTCACAGCTCAGGATGGAGAACTGTCAGTCACAGCTCAGGATGGAGGACTGTCAGTCACAGCTCAGGATGGAGGACTGTCAGTCACAGCTCAGAACAGAGGACTGTCAGTCACAGCTCAGGACGAAGGACTGTCAGTCACACCTCAGGATGTAGGACTGTCAGTCACAGCTCAGGATGGAGGACTGTCAGTCACAGCTCAGGATGGAGGACTGTCAGTCACAGCTCAGGATGGAGGACTGTCAGTCACAGCTCAGGATGGAGGCCTGTCAGTCACAGCTCAGGATGGAGGACTGTCAGTCACAGCTCAGGACGGAGGACTGTCAGTCAAAGCTCAGGATGGAGGACTGTCAATCACAGCTCAGGATGGAGGACTGTCAATCACAGCTCAGGATGGAGGCCTGTCAGTCACAACTCAGATTGGAGGACTGTCGGTCAAAGCTCAGGATGGAGGACTGTCAGTCACAGCTCAGGATGGAGGTACTGTCAGTCACAGCGCAGGATGGAGGACTGTCAGTCACAGCTCAGGACAGAGGACTGCCAGTCACAGCTCAGTATGGAGGACTGTCAGTCACAGCTCAGGACAGAGGACTGTCAGTCACAGCTCAGGGTGGAGGACTGTCAGTCACAGCTCAGGGTGGAGGACTGTTAGTCACAGCTCAGGATGGAGGACTGTCAGTCACAGCTCAGGATGGAGGATTGTCAGTCACAGCTCAGGATGGAGGTACTGTCAGTCACAGCTCAGGGTGGAGGACTGTCAGTCCCAACTCAGGACAGAAGACTGTCAGTCACAGCTCAGGACAGAGGACTGTCAGTCACAGCTCAGGGACAGAAGACTGTCAGTCACAGCTCAGGATGGAGGACTGTCAGTTACAGCTCAGGGTGGAGGACCGTCAGTCACAGCTCAGGACAGAAGACTGTCAGTCACAGCTCAGGACAGAGGACTGTCAGTTACAGCTCAGGTACAGAAGACTGTCAGTCACAGCTCAGAATGGAGACTGTCAGTCACAGCTCAGAATGGAGACTGTCAGTCACAGCTCAGGACAGAGGGCTGTCAGTCACAGCTCAGGACAGAGGACTGTCAGTCACAGCTCAGGACAGAGGACTGTCAGTCACAGCTCAGGGACAGAAGACTGTCAGTCACAGCTCAGGATCGAGGACTGTCAGTCACAGCTCAGGATGGAGGACTGTCAGTTACAGCTCAGGGTGGAGGACCGTCAGTCACAGCTCAGGACAGAAGACTGTCAGTCACAGCTCAGGACAGAGGACTGTCAGTTACAGCTCAGGTACAGAAGACTGTCAGTCACAGCTCAGAATGGAGACTGTCAGTCACAGCTCAGAATGGAGACTGTCAGTCACAGCTCAGGACAGAGGGCTGTCAGTCACAGCTCAGGACAGAGGACTGTCAGTCACAGCTCAGGACAGAGGACTGTCAGTTACAGCTCAGGGACAGAGGACTGTCAGTCACAGCTCAGGATGGAGGCCTGGCAGTCCTGCAGGACAGGCTGCTGATTCAGGAATCTTGCAATATTTTCTGAGTTGGGGCAGCAGGCGGGAGCATAGAGGATGGACAGCACGGCTAAGCGTGGCTTGAGAGGCTGCAGGCAGCTCAGAGGGGCCCAGACAGGGTGCACGTCACTAGTACATAGTGACACTGAACCACTCCAGGCCCATCACCTTGTGCCTAATTTGCAGTAATCACACACAGGCCCGAGGCCTTTGACCCTCTCCCTCCAGGAGCAAAGACTGGCCTGGACTTCTGGTGAGCTCACTGGGGCAGCAGGAAGACATGTGGTGGCCATAATGCGGGGACAATGACACCAATCCTCTAGCAACCCTAGCACCTCAGCCCATGTTTGTGCCAGCCAGGGGATTGTCCTAGGGACACAGCACTTGAGTGGCTGCGTGGACCAGCCTTGGGGAACGGCTGGAACTAGCCTGGGCCAGCACAGACGCAGGCCCTGCTGTTGGTTAGACCCTTCCTCTCACAGAGAGCATGGGCTGTGGGCAGTATGCTGGCAGAGGACATGGTGTACAGCCTCAGATCCAGAAGTTCCTGAGGGTCTGTAGGCAGAAGGAGCAAAGCAGCTAGAGAGGTTGGGCACAGCCCCAAAGGACAGTGACTCAGGGCTGGGGACCACCAACATAGGGAGTGGACTGTGATGCTGCCCTGTGAGGGGCCAGCGATGTGGACAACACTGGGTCTAGACCCTGGGGGAGGAGAAGCTGGTGCAGAGCAACCCTGGGCCATTAGAGGGAGGCAAGCGGGCTTTCCTGGAAAGGACTGGGCCTCGTGCCCAGAACACCACGGAAGGAGTACATCACGGGGACTGGACCTCGTGTGCAGGAGGACACCACGGGGACTGGACATCATGTACAGGAGGTGGACACCACGGGGACTGGACCTCGTGAACAGGAGGACACCACGGGGACTGGACCTCATGAGCAGGAGGACGCCACGGGGACTGGACCTCGTGAGCAGGAGGACACCACGGGGACTGGGCCTCGTGAGCAGGAGGACACCACGGGGACTGGACCTCGTGAGCAGGAGGACACCACGGGGACTGGACCTCGTGAGCAGGAGGACACCACGGGGACTGGACCTCGTGAGCAGGAGGACACCACGGGGACTGGGCCTTGTGAGCAGGACTCCCCTGGGCAGGTTCGGTCACCACGGGCTCATGTGCTGTGCCCAGTGCCTCCCTCACCCACGCCCTGGCCCCTTGTGCATGGCTCAGCCCCCACTACCTCCTGTACTGGGGTTGCTCTGACTTTCTTGTTTTCTACATCCCTGAGCCTCGTGTCCTAGGTCAAGGCCCATGGCCTTGCCGGAGGCTGCCAGTAGGAGTGGTGCTCCAACCTCCCCAGACTCTCACGTTCCCTGTCAGGAACTGGGGCTCCGTGGGGCCCTGTGAGGACCATGCTGCTTGCTGAGCAGCCCCGTGCCTCCTGGGGTGGTGAGACCCTTAGATGTTTTATTCTTGCTGAAGTCCTACCTGATTCACCCCACAAGAGCTCCGTGCTTTGCCGGCCTGGGCTGGCACCGCCGCCATCGGTGACGTGGCTGTCACCAGCTAGGTGACATTCTTGTCATTGCTGCCTCTGACCTAGGTGTTTGTGTGTCTCTAGGACACTGGAGAATGGCCGCAGACTAGCAATGTGAGTCCCTTGAGGGCCTAAGGGGAAGAGCCCATCCTAGGGGTCAGTGCGGTACTCCTGCACTTCCCAGCCTCCCCACCCCCTCCAGCAATCAGTAGCTGCTCCATCCATGGGGCGAGCTGCCCGCGTCACAGGGACTGCTCAGTTCAAGTGGACATGGGAGGGGGGGTGCCTGTGGAGCCCAGGAGCACGGTGCCGCCAGGCCCCGGAGCCAGCCGTGGGGCAGAGGCTGAGAGGAGGACACCGAGGGGGAAAGGGGCCAGGCTGGACACCGAGGGGGAAAGGGCCCAGGCTGGACACCGAGGGGGAAAGGGCCCAGGCTGGACACCGAGGGTGGGAAAGGGCCCAGGCTGGACACCGAGGGGGAAAGGGCCCAGGCTGGACACCGAGGGGGAAAGGGCCCAGGCTGGACACCGAGGGTGGGAAAGGGCCCAGGCTGGACACCGAGGGTGAAAAAGGGCCCAGGCTGGACACCGAGGGGGAAAGGGCCCAGGCTGGACACCGAGGGGGAAAGGGGCCAGGCTGGACACCGAGGGGGAAAGGGGCCCAGGCTGGACACCGAGGGGGAAAGGGCCCAGGCTGGACACCGAGGGTGGGAAAGGGCCCAGGCTGGACACCGAGGGTGAAAGGGGCCCAGGCTGGACACCGAGGGGGAAGGGCCCAGGCTGGACACCGAGGGGGAATGGGCCCAGGCTGGACACCGAGGGGGAAAGGGCCCAGGCTGGACACTGAGAGTGGGAAAGAGCCCAGGCTGGACACCGAGGGTGGGAAAGGGCCCAGGCTGGACACCGAGGGGGAAAGGGCCCAGGCTGGGGCCAGGCTGCATCCAGGGCCGGCTAGGGCATTCAGGACAGGTTGGAAGATGGGGGATGGCAGACAGTCAGGGGTCAGGGGTGGTTCAGTGGAAGGTCAGCCATGGAAAAGGGGCTGGAGGGGGGGTCAGAGAAGTGGTCCACTGGCACGAACCCCGGGGGCACCGGCCACCTCAGTGTGCAACCCGTGTGGGCGTGTCCCAACGCGAGCGGACACGAGGTGGGGTTGAGGACCAGCCCCTTGCCCTGCCGGGCCGGAGCTCTGGCTCCCCGGCCTGCCCCAGCCTCCCCTCTCCTCCTCCTCCTCCCCTCCCCGCGTCCATGCCGTCCTCACCCTCTGTCCCTCCTTCCGGCTCTGCCCAGATTTGCTCTCCCAGTGTCCTGGGCGAGGGTAGCAAACCCCTCGAGCTCAGGGGCCTCCGGCACATGTCTGGCTCCCCAGCTGCTCTTGGGCCTGCCCACCGGCTCCTCTAGAGCTGGGGGAGGGCGGCTGGGCACAGGGTCTGCCCACCTCCGTCCCGAGCATCCCACTCCCCAAACTCCCACTGCAGCCAGCCCTGGCTCGGGCAGGAGCGCTCTGAGTGTCTGTCACAGGGTGTCCGTGTCGCACTGTGCTGTTACTGTGTGTCTGTCTGTCATCACACTGTCTGTCACGCGGTCACATTGTGTCTGCTGCGCGTCTGTCGCCACATTGTGTCTGTAGTCACGTTGTGTCTGTCACACTGCGTCTGGGTCACAGCTGGAGGCCGGGCTCTGACAGGGCCCTGGGCGGGCTGAGAGGTAAGCCAGCAGGTGGAGACAGGCTGGCTCCCGGGGGGGTCCTGCCTGGGAATGTTTCCTGAGGGAATGAACAGTTAGCGTGTCCCAGCTGAGGCCGGGCGCGCACTCTGTTCTGTTCTGGCCTTGGAGGGCCGGGGGAGCCACACAGTGGCCGTGGCTGTGTGGAAGAGTGGAGACACCGTGGAGGCGTGGCCGGCACCGTCCAGGTAGCCAGGAGTCCCCAAGGCCACCTTTGAGCCAAGGCCACTGTCACCGGCCTCGTCCGGTTAGGGGTGACGTCTCCAGGTCTCTGAGCGCACCCACCTCCCCCTGTGCTTGCTAGGGGCCGCCGTGCCCACAGCGTGGCGGTGGCCCTGCGCAAGGCAGCTCCTGCCAGGGCCTGGCCTTGGGCTGGCGCTACTTGCACTGCGTGCTGAGCCCTCCCACCTGCCTTTCTGCGGCCGCAGCAGACCCTGCCCGCTCCTGCAGAAAGCCCGTGGGCTGGGCGCCGGGCACGTGCCCCGTGCGGCACGGAGGCCCCTCTGTGGCCAGGGGACCCAGGCCAGCTCAGGCTCCCGCCCCGGGCCCTCCCGCCAGCACTCTGCTTCAGCAATGCTTGCGCTTGGTGCCTGGCGGAAGAATGGAAGCGCTCTGGACCTGCGGGTGAGCAGCCCCGGCCAGCCTAAGCAGTAAAGAGCTGCACAGGCGAACCAGACAGGACCCCGAGGCCTGTGGCCAAGTGAAGCTTTGTAGCCGCTGCTTGGCCCACTGGGTGGAGCCCATGGGGGACACTGGGCAACCACAGGGCTCAGCCGCAGCCGCAGCCTCTGCACCTCGGGCCTTTGCTTAAGTAAGAAATGCCTGCCTGCCTTCCCTTCCTTCTTTCCTCCCTCCCTCCTTCCCTTCCTTCCTTTTCTTCCCTTCCTCCCTCCCTTCTTCCTTCCTTCCTTCCTCCCTTCCTCCCTTCCTCCTTTCCTCCTTTCCTTCCTCCCTCGCTCCCTTCTTTCCTTTTCCTTCCCTCTCTCTTCCTTCTCCCTCCTTCCCTTCCTCCCTCCCTCCCTCCCTCC
This sequence comes from Dipodomys merriami, assembly GCF_024711535.1. Lineage (NCBI taxonomy): Eukaryota > Metazoa > Chordata > Mammalia > Rodentia > Heteromyidae > Dipodomys > Dipodomys merriami. The sequence goes on along the minus strand of NW_027204715.1, from coordinate 840,988 downwards.
TTCCCTCCCTCCCTCCCTCCCTCCCCCCCAGTTCTTTCTATTTGGTGGTACTGTTGCTTGAACTCAGGACCTGGTGCCTGCTGGACCTGCGCCCTGCCGCTTTAGCCACGTCCATGGCTAGCCACCAGGTCTCACACGTGCCATGGCCAGCCTGGCTGTGGTTCTTACGTGGCTTGGATGACAGGCGTGTGCCACCAGAGCCAGCTCTTTGGAGACAGATACCACTTCCTTGTTGTTGTTGTGAAGGTGTTGTACAGAGGGTCGGCATAATGTAGGTCAGGTGGAGTACACTTCCCGTTCTGACAAGGTCACCCTCCCTTGCGTTCCCTCGGCAGCCCCTCCCATGCCTGCCCACAAGTTGCAGAGTTGATTTTCCACCTGGTGTCTGTGGGTCATCCCTCCTTCCTCCCTTTGCCCCTAGTCCTAAGAGGTAGAAAAAGAAAAAGGAAAAAAAGCACACACAAACCACACTACTACCACTATCACCACCGTCAACAACACAAATAACCCCTGTTTCCATTTCCCAGAATTCAGCTCAATAAACAGCATGTTTATGTATACTGGTCCTGGGGCTTGAACTCTAGGCTTGGGTGCTGTCTCTGACTGTGTGCAAGACTAGCCCTCTAGACAAGCTCTCTTAAACACTGCTCCCCTTCCAGCCTTTTGTAGTTAACTAGAGATAAGAGTATCAAAAGACTTTCCTGTCCAGGCTGGCTTTGAACCGTGATCCTCAGATTTCAGCCTCCTGAGGATTACAGGCATGAGCCACTGGTGCCCGGCTGGCTATTAGGCCTTTGTTGGGTGTTTTGCTGGCAAGGATCTCTCTCTGTTGGCTCTGTCCAGTTTAGTAACTGTCCTTTACTGTGCACAAACTTTTTATTTTGATGTAATGCCATTGTCCAGTCTTTCTCCTATTTGCTGTGCCTCTGGGGCTCTTTTCAAAAAGGGGCTGTCTATGCCTGTGAGTTCTAGTGTTCCTCCTGCAATAGTCGGTGTTTCGGGTCTGACGGTGAGGTCTGTGATCCACTTTGAATTGATATTTGTGCATGGTGACAAACAGGGATCCAATTTTAGGTTCTATATTTGGCTGTCCAGTTTTCCCTCTACCTCTTATTGAAGAGGCGTCTCCCCCCTCCCCTCCCCTCCTCCCCTCTCCCTCCCCCTCCCTCTCCCCCTCCCCCTCTCCCTCCTCCCCCCTCCCCCTCCCCCTCCCTCCCCTCCCTCCCCCCTCCCTCCCTCCTCCCCCCTCCCCCTCCCCCCCCAAATACATTTGCCGAGCCAGTTCTTTTCACTGAGATGAGATCTTGCAAAGTTTTTCTCTGGGCTAGTTCAAATCCCGATCCTCCCAATCCCTACCTCCCAACTGACTAGAGTTATAGACACAGGCCGCCACACCCAGCCTGAGAGCTACTTTCTTACCCAATGCCAAGAGCATTGAGATTTTGGACCCAGGGACATCTCAGCTGAACGCCAGCCCTCAGGGTCGCGAGCTAGGGTACCGGCATGCACAGCCAGGCTTGCAGTCCACAGAATCTGACCACGGCCTGGGCCAGGAGCAGCACCAAACCTCAACAAAAAATATGAAGAAAAACTTTTCTCATGTGGCTCCTAAGAAGTGCTGTGTGGGGCTAAGGCCCGGAGGTGTCTTCGGGAAGTCCCAGCCGGAGGCCGGGCCTCACACCCTGGCCAATATCTCCCGGTCTGGTGCGGGAACTTGGAGCCAGCAGGAGGCGGAGAGGCCAGAGGAGGGACCAGGGACCGGGAGTCGGGGTCTGAGCCAACCCTAAGGATGAATCTGTTCTGGGGTGCCCATGGACAAGGTCAGGGCAAGGTCAGGGGGTGCTGAGGCTCCGCAGGAGGGAGCAGAGCCACGAAGAGCTGCGAGACTCCCAGGGCTCGCTGGGTGGCGGGTGCTGAGGAGCCGAGGTTGAGGGCAGCCGATCAGAGGCAGGAGGAAGCTGCTGGGCCAGTGGAGCATGGCAGCTCCTTTCATCCTGACCATCACCTTCCAACCTCTCTCGTGTTTGCCCTGATGTGTGTAGCCAGGGGCTCTCTGCCCCAATGCCCCTGCCTCCGACCAACGTCCCCTGCAGGCCCTCCCACCCCACCCCCTCCGCAACCTCCCCAGGCTCCTCATACTCCCTCCCGGTGGCAGAGCCATCCTAGGACAGCCATCCTAGGTCACACCCTCTAACACCCATGCACGGTCTGTCCTGTTCTTTGTATGTACATAATCCTTGGGTTCATCAGTGGATGACTAGATGAATGAATGAGTGGAGGGCTAAAGGATATATGGGTGGACAGAGCAGTGGATAGAGGGTGGGATGGATAAGGATGCGATGAGTAGATGGATGGAGAGAAAGCTAGAGTGGATGGATGAATGAGTGGATGGATGAGGGGTGGATGACAGGTGAATGGGTGCATGGATAATGAGTGAAAGGATGGATACAGGCATGAAGGTGTTGATGGATGAAGGAACAGGTGGACAGGCGCATAGATAATGGGTGGATGAATGGATGGAGATATAGATGGATGAGTGTTGGGTGGTTATGTGGATAGAAAGATGGATAATGGATGATGATTGGATGAATAGATGGAAGATGGAAATGTGGATGGATGGAGATATGGCTGGAGAGATTGATAATGGATGGATGGACACATGTATGGAGATATAAATGGATAGATGGATGTTGGGTGGATGAATAGATGGAGAGATGATGGATGGATGGATGGATGGATGAATGATAGAAGGATGCATACATGCATGGAGGTATATATATAGATGGGTGGGTATTGGGTGGCTGGGTGGATGGATGATAGAGAGATGATGATGGATGGATGAATGTATGCATATACATGCAGGGAGGTATATATAGATGGATGGGTGTTAAGTGGCTGGGTGGCTGGGTAGATGGATAATGAGTGGATAAAGAGATGGATAATGGATAGAAGGATGGATAGAGAGATAATGGTTGAGTGGATGGATGGATGTATTCATGGAGGTATAGATGGTTAGTGGATAAATGAGGTAGGCGCTGAAGCTGAATAGACCCTGTGTCTCTGAGTGTCCTGTGTCCTATAACCCAGCCTCTCCATGGACGGCTCCAGAGGTAGAGGAACCTGACTTTGGAGAGAGCGAATCACGGCTCAGAGTGTCCACTGGGATCACAAAGCGCTCATTGTAAATACAGCCTCAGCAGGAAAGCTCCATTTGTCCAGCCCAGGGTATCTTTGCCCCCTCCTCCGGGCATCTCCTAGGAGGTCCAACCCCTTGTGTCCTGCTGTGCTGAGCCAGGCACCTTGCCAGCATCTCCAGGAGCAGCGAGGGGAGCCGAGCTGTTTCTACCACCAACAGGACTGCACAGACCAGGCCATAACCGCTTCCCAGGCAGAGTCACCATGGCCTGTCCATAGTGCTGGTCTTGCTCCACCTCCTCCCTCTACCCTGAAGCTCCACTCATCAGCCTTTCTCTGCTGCCAGGGCTATGGAAGGCAAGGCCTGGCTTCTCCTGGCCTGGCCAGTGTGAGCAGATCCCAGTGTGAGCTGGTCCCCAGTGTGAGCTGGTCCCCGTGGGTGCTGGTCCCTGTGTGAGCAGGTCCCAGTGTGAGCTGGTCCCGGTGTGAGCGAGCCCCAATGTGAGTGGATCCCAGTGTGAGCAGGCCCAGGTGTGAGTGGGCCCCGGTGTGAGCGGGCCCCGGTGTGAGCTGGGCCCCAGTGTGAGCGGGCCCTGGTGTGAGCAGACCCCAGTGTGAGCAGGCCCCAGTGTGAGTGGGCCCCGGTGTGAGCAGGCCCCGGTGTGAGCGGGCCCCGGTGTGAGTTAGGCCCTAATGTGAGCGGGCCCTGTGTGAGAGGACCCCAGTGTGAGCGGGCCCCAGTATGAGTTGGGCCCTGGTGTGAGCGGGCCCTAGTATGAGCGGGCCCCAGTGTGAGCTGGGCCCCGGTGTGAGTAGACCCCATGTGAGCGGGCCCTGTGTGAGCGGGCCCCAGTGTGAGCAGGCCTGGTGTGAGTTGGGCCCTGGTGTGAGCGGGCCCCGGTGTGAGTTAGGCCCTAATGTGAGCGGGCCCTGTGTGAGAAGACCCCAGTGTGAGCGGGCCCCAGTATGAGTTGGGCCCTGGTGTGAGCGGGCCCTAGTATGAGCGGGCCCCAGTGTGAGCTGGGCCCCGGTGTGAGTAGACCCCATGTGAGCGGGCCCTGTGTGAGCGGGCCCCAGTGTGAGCAGGCCTGGTGTGAGTTGGGCCCTGGTGTGAGCGGGCCCCAGTGTGAGTTGGGCCCTAATGTGAGCGGGCCCTGTGTGAGTGGGTCCCAGTGTGAGCGGGCCCCAGTCTGAGTTGGGCCCCGGTGTGAGCGGGCCCCAGTGTGAGCAGGCCCTGGTGTGAGCGGGTCCCGGTGTGAGCGGGCCCTGGTGTGAGTTGGGCCCCGTGTGAGCTGGCCCCAGTGTGAGCTGGCCCCAGTATGAGCAGGTCCCGGTGTGAGCGGGCCCTGGTGTGAGCAGGCCCCAGTGTGAGTTGGGCCCTAATGTGAGCGGGCCCTGTGTGAGCGGGTCCCAGTGTGAGCGGGCCCTGGTGTGAGTTGGGTCCCGGTGTGAGTGGGCCCCAGTGTGAGCAGGCCCCGGTGTGAGCGGGCCCTGGTGTGAGCAGGCCCCAGTGTGAGCGGGTCCCAGTGTGAGCGGGCCCCAGTCTGAGTTGGGCCCCGGTGTGAGCGGGCCCCAGTGTGAGCAGGCCCTGGTGTGAGCGGGTCCTGGTGTGAGCGGGCCCTGGTGTGAGTTGGGCCCCATGGGAGCTGGCCCCAGTGTGAGCAGGCCCCAGTATGAGCAGGTCCCGGTGTGAGCGGGCCCTGGTGTGAGCAGGCCCCAGTGTGAGTTGGGCCCTAATGTGAGCGGGCCCTGTGTGAGCGGGTCCCAGTGTGAGCGGGCCCTGGTGTGAGTTGGGTCCCGGTGTGAGTGGGCCCCAGTGTGAGCAGGCCCCGGTGTGAGCGGGTCCCGGTGTGAGCGGGCCCCAGTGTGAGTTGGGCCCCGTGTGAGCTGGTCCCCGGTGTGAGTTGGGCCCTGGTGTGAGCGGGCCCCTGTATCTTCCGGACATGGAATCCTCATCCGTGAGCTCGGAGCTGAGCCCCCTGACGGTCCGGGTGTGAGGGCCAGGCCCAGGCTCCCACCACACAGGGCTCCAACTCTGCACAGCACTGTGAATCCCTCAAGAGCTGACGGGTCTCAGGGAGGACCGGCCGTGTGCACACCTGTGTGTGCAGGCTGGAGACTCCATGTCCCTGTCTATGTTCCTGGAAATGTCTTTGCGTCTATATTCCTGTCTGTGTCTCTATGTCCATGTGAACATCGGTACACATGTCCCTGGGTGTGTTTGTACGTGTGTCTCTGTGCATCTGTGTTCACCATGTGTACATCCCCTGTGTGTACATCACCTGTGTGTACATCCTCCTGTCTATATCCCAGTGTGTACATGCCCATGTGTGTACATCCTCCTGTGCATAACCCTCGGTGTGTTCAGCCCTGTGTGTGTATAGCCTTGTATGTACATCCTTGTGTGTACATCACCTGTGTGTACATTCTCGTGTGTATATGCCCATGTGTGTACATTCTTCTGTGTGTACATCCCTCTATGTGTACATCCTTATGTACACATCTCCTGTGTGTACATGCCCTTGTGTACATCCTTCTCTGTGTGTGCATCCCTCTGTGCAGACCCCCCTGTGTGTACAGCCTGTGTGTGTACATCCTTGTGTGGTGTGTGCACATTCATGTGTGTTTGCATCCCTGTGTGTGTCTGTGTGTCTGCTAGAGGATGTCAGTTGTGTGTGTGTGGGGGGAGAGGTTTGTCCATGTGGTTACAAACCATACTGCAACATGAAATCTGAGGCAAGAACACTGTCTGGTCCCCAGTTGTCCGGCAGCTTGGGCAGCTGATGGCCCCTGGGTCCTGGGCCTGTCCCCAGCACAGTCTTGCTGCCCTGTCCAGCCCCTGCCATGAACATGCCCCAGTGTACTCTGAGCCCAAGAGTCCACACTGGCCAGGGCTTCTCTTCCTAGAGAGGTCCCACGGCCCACACCCGTCACCCCCATCCTGCGTGTGCCCCGTGCTGCGCGCTGCGCACTGTGGGTGGGCTTAGAGAAGAACTGGGAGCAGAGCTGTCTGAGGGCCCTCACTCCAACAGGCCGTGGCAAGAAACCCGACCTGGCAGGGCCTCAGCAGGGCAAGGGATCTGGTCGCCGGCTAGTGGGGCGGGTCGAGTGGCCAAGTTTCCATGCTATCCGTTCAAAGTGGAGCAGGCCTCGCTTGCCTGCTCACTCGCTCGCTCGCTCGCCTGGGGAAGCCCTGGCCAGGGGCTGACCAGGGCCTGAGAGCTGCTTGGCCAGGGAAGGGCAGGTCTCACGAGGGTGTCTAAGTGCTTGTGACTGATCACCAGACGGAGCCCCGGTCATCTACAAGGCCCAGGGGAAGCCACCACGTGGACAGTGTCTTCGGGAGGGTGTGGGGGCGACACTGAGCTTGTGAACCACGCCGTGTGGTTGTAGCTCCTCTGTCTGGCACGCACGCGCCACCCAGGCCCACGCGGCCCAGACTCACCCCCTGACCCCCTCGCCTGGGCCCCTCCTTTGTTCTTGTGGTGGCAGAAGGCTGTGACCAAGTTGGCCAGAAAGTGAGCACTGAGGGCAGAGGGGCGCTGTGGGCAGGGAAACAGGATGATCCCTGGCAGGTCTCCTCCCAGCCTGTTCTGGGGAGGGTGGCAGGAGAGACGCCCGGGGTGGGGGGGGGCAGCTGGGTCTGTCTCCCTGGACGTGGCTGGCACAACACACTGGACGCTGGGTAGCTCATCCTGAGTATGGTGGAGTCGCCAGCCATGGATGAGCTGTGGCCAAATCTTGCAGGCAAGCTGCAGAAGTGATGCTTTCTTCCCAGCCAGGTGAGGCGGTGACCTTGCATGGAATGGTGTGTGGAAATTTCAGAGGCCTGGGGGGGACGGGCACTGGCGGGGACGCGTGGGTGAGTGCTGGCCGCTGGAGTCACAAAGAAAGACTGTTGTCTTCTCAGTCGAAATGTGTGTCACAGGGAGGGAGGGGTGTGGGAGGGGAGGAGGGGCCCTGCGGTGGTGAGGGCCTCACTCCCAGCAGGGAGCGCCATGACAATGAAGGTGCTGCCAGGAGCTGGGGCAGCTGGGAACCCCACAGAGCAACGGGACAGAGAAGGGTCTGAACCCCAGTGCGCTGAAGAGTTACGCACTGCCCATGCCCACCGGGGCCTGAGCACGCCAATGCACCACCCACCGGGGCCTGAGCACGCCAATGCACCACCCACCGGGGCCTGAGCACGCCAATGCACCACCCACCGGGGCCTGAGCATGCCACCGGGAGAGGCAGGATGACAGTCCTCTGCCCCAGGGACCTCGGCCCACATCGCCACCCAGCCTGTGGGAGCTGCCATGTGCTGGTTTAGCACACAGGCCCTGGACGGAGCCTCTTCCTACCTCTACAGACATCCACTGTCCCCAAGGGGCAGGCGCTGACCCACCGGGCGCTTGGGTCAGCAGTGCAGAGGGCCAGGGTAGAGGACACAGGGGAGGGGTGATGGGGGCCCGACGCTGGCCGTGGAGGACCGCGGGTCAGCTTTCCCTGGCCATGGCCAGCGTGGGACGCCTTGTGCGCTCTTGTTGCCGAGTCTCCCAGGCACAAACTACTATGGTCATCAAAGAGAAAGAGGGAAGGCCAGGGCCGCCTGCTCCTCCCCAGGAGTTGCCTCTGGGTCACGGGGCTCATTGTGTAGAGCACCCCGAGATGCCCTCTCCCCTCTCTCCTCTCTCCTCACAGACCCGGCACTTCTCACAAAGGCCACGCATGTTCTTCTGGGCAGTCTCTGAAACCGCAGCTGCCTCTGCCTGGTGCCCCTGGTTCCGGGACTGTGGAATTCCCATCCGGGAAGTGGGAACGAGGGGGTGGGAAGGGGCCCGTGGGTATCTGCAGAGCCACGGGTGGCTGGCACCAGGGCCGTCAGGGCAGACTGCAGAGACCCTGGACACCCTCTCCCTGCTCCTGGCCTCCTCTCACTTGTGTGTGTCCCTGGGCTGGACACGGAGCTGACACGGGCCTCAGGCATTGGCTGCAGTGACTGCAGAACAGCTCAGCCAGATGAGACAGTGTCCACCTGCCCTGCCTGGACACCAGGGGGGCCTCCTTTGGCTATTCCTGATGGGAAGAGCTGGAGTGGACCCAGGCTGCGAACCCCACAGTCTGTACACCACAGTCCTCATCTGGACAGAGGCCGCACGAAGCCCTGCTCTGGCGTGGTGGTAGGAAGACCAGTGGCAGTGGCCATCAGAGTTCCCAACCTTAAAAATGATCAATGCTCACAGGAGCCAGCACCGAAATACAGAGATGACCGATGGCCAGGCACGACCACTGATTTTCACTCCCTTAGGACTTTCATGGACCACTAGGGTTCTGAGAACCAGAGTCTCACATTGCAGGCAATGGCCCTGTCCACTAGGGGTCATCTCCTGCCTCCTGTCTCCCACCCCACATCTTTTCAGAAAGAGCAGGCTACATGGGTCTTGGAGAGCCTAAATCTGAGACAGGGCTTGGTGCCTGCGGCAGGGAGGGATCCCATGTCCAATACACAATTCCTTAAACAGCGTACGGAGGACCCAGGGTCGCTGAGCTGCCTCCTTTCTCTATCTGCCTCTGCCTTTCTTTCTCTCTGTGCAGATGAGTAGTGATGGTCATCAACAGGGACGCCAGGTTCCATCCACCCTCAGCCTGAGAGAGGTCGAGGCCCAGGACAGGTTTCCAGGGACCCTAGGTTGAAGACACAACCCCTGTAAGGAGTCCATCGGGCCAAGGTCAGCCAAGGTCAGCCTGGCTGGAGGCTGTTATGCGACTTCAGATGCTCTGACTTCCTAGGAGGACTTGAAGGGAGTGGAGGAGTGGGCGAAGGGCCGTGGCACAGATTTGGGCTGACACCTGGAAGGCCCCTCACCGGATCAGACCTGAGCTGGAGGGGGAGGCTGAGGCGTAACAGGAGTCCGGCCGTGGGCAGCCCTTTTCCCAGCAGAGTTGGTCTGGGGTTTCCTCTGGGTCTGAAAGGTGGAACCTAGAGCTGTTTCAGGGAGCAGTGGTACTCACCCCAGGTCCTGGCTCATAGCAGACATCAGAACATCCTCACCTAGGGCCCCAGCAGCGAAGCAGCGACTTGAGTGAACAGTGTTGAGTAGTATTCTGGAATTTCTAGAAAATTCCAAGTTGAGAACAAAGGGGTCACAAGAAAAAAGAAGAGAAGAGGTTAAAAATTAAAAAGGGAGCCTGGCACCAGTGGCTCACGCCTGTCATCTTAGCTACTCAGGAGGCTGAGATCTGAGGATCTTGGTTCAAAGACAGCTGGGCAGGAATGTACACGAGACTCTTATTTCCAATTAACCACCAAAAGCAAGAAGTGGAGCTGTGGCTCAAGTGATAGACAGTAGCCTTGAGCACAAAAGCTCAGGGACGGTGCCCAGGCCCTAAGTTCAAGCCCCAGGACTGGAAATTAATTAATTAAATAAATAAAAGGGACAATGCTGTCATTATTTATAGCCTAAATTTTTTTTGAAAAAAGTGCCAGTGGTTGAACTGGAAAAACATTTGAATAGCAGAACTTGGAGTTCTGTGTGGTTAAAAGAGAAATAGACAGTGCCAATCATGTCTTACTCTGTGTTTACCTCCCATCACTGGGTAAGATCCATTACAGCAGTAACAGAAAGGTGTCACTAAATGAAAAAAAAAAGTGACTGGCCAATGTAAATGCCACCGCTCTGCAGATTTATAAGTGCATTACTGGAGAGAAACATTTAAGGTTCATCTTGGAGGGGACCAGGAGAGCCTAGAAAATGTCCAGGAAGACTGGAGGAGGACAGAGCTCCCTGGAGATTCCCCTCCCGCCGGCCGGGCAACCCAGCATGCCCAGGAGAGTGTGAGTGGATCAGGGCCGCAGTGGACAGGCAGCGTGGGTGTAGACAGGCGCCACCTGCAGCAGTTTGCCCCTGGTCTGGCTGCCAGGTGAATGGAGGTGGAGGTGGAGACTGCAATGGTGGAATCGTGTTCTGAGGCTGTGGACACTCTCTGCTTCTCCACCCCAAGCCCCAGGTCTTCCTTCCTGCGGGTGTACTCTTGAGCAACGGCCCAGACCCTGACCTGGGTGAACAGCCAGGTGAACCTCCAGGTCACCCCTTGGGCCTCCCGTCCCCTCCCCGGGGAGCACAGAGGTGGGGCTGGGCCCGGAGGAGCAGTCAGGCCAGGGTTGGGGGGATGGACGGGGCAGAGCCGCTCAGCTGACCCTCACCTCACTGAATTCATCCCACATCCTCCCCAGCCCCTCTGTGCACTCCTCCCCCTAGAAGATTCTTCCAAGGACAGGGACTTTGGCCTCGTCTGGTCACCCGCAGCCCCTGTGCGGCAGGCATGAAGGAGCACAGGTGGACGGATGAGCAGAACCCGTTAAATAAGGACCAGAGCCCAGGAGCAACCGCAAGGCCGCGGCAGTGCCGGGGGGTGCACGGAGCGTGGGGGCACGGAGCCGGATGGGGGCACACGGAGCCGGGGGCGCAAGGAGGGGGTGGGTGTGCACGGAGCTGGGGGCGCATGGAGCTGGGGGCGCACGGAGCTGGGGGGGCCACGGAGCAGGGTGGGGGTGCACGGAGTGGGGGCGCACGGAGTGGGGTGGGGGTGCACGGAGCCAGGGGCGCACGGAGCGGGAGCCCACGGAGCGGGGTGGGGGTGCACGGATAGCGGGTCCACGGAGCGGGGTGGGGGTGCACGGATAGGGGGCCCACGGAGTGGGGTGGGGGTGCAAGGAGAGGGGGCGCACGGAGTGGGGGCGCATGGAGCCAGGGGCGCACGGAGCTGGAGGCGCACGGAGTGGGGGAGTGCACGGAGTGGGGGGGGTGCACGGAGTGGGGGCGCACGGAGTGGGGGCACACGGAGCGGGGGCGCACGGAGCGGGGGCGCATGGAGCAGGGTGGGGGCGCACGGAGCGGGGGCGCATGGAGCAGGGTGGGGGCGCACGGAGCGGGGGCGCATGGAGCGGGGTGGGGGTGCACGGAGAGGGGGCGCATGGAGCGGGGTGGGGGTGCGCGGAGTGGGGGCTCACGGAGTGGGGAAGCACGGAGAGGGGGCGCACGGAGCGGGGTGGGGGGCCGCACAGAGCGGGGGGCGCACGGACGGGGTAGGGGTGCACAGAGCCGAGGGCGCACGGAGCGGCTCCCCTGTTTTCCGGGTCCCAGAGGGGACTTCAGCCTCCGAGGTCTGCTTGAGCCTCCCGGGACCCGGCGGACCCGTGTGGGTGTCAGGGCGCGGAGAGCCCCAGGCTGGCCGGGCGGGAGGGTCCGCACCCTCCTCCCGGTCCCCTTCTCCTGCGCCCTCCCCGCCCCACCTCCCGCCCCGCCGGCCCATCCCTCGCCCCGCCCCGCCCTCCCCGCCCTCCCCGCCCCGCCCTTCCCTCTGGCTCCGCGCAGACCGACACCGGCGCGGGTCGCTCCGCACCCCGCAGCCACCGCGGCACCCGCCGGCCCGCGGACGCCAGCATGTCCCAGCGCTTCGTAGTGACCCCGGCAGCGGGCGGCACCGGAGACCCGAGGCCCGCGGCCGAGAGCCCCGACGCCGACACCGACGCCGACCCCGACGCCGCCGGCCGCGCGGCCTCGCCGGAGGAGCCCCAGGCAGACGCGCTGCCCATCCTGCGCTACTGCCGCGAGCCCAGCCGCTACGGTGGGTGAGCGAGTGTGTGCCTCCGCGGCGGACATGCACCTCCGTGTGCGTGTGTGTGCGTGTGTGTCTCCACAGCAGACATGCACCCCCACGGTGTGTGCGTGCGTGTGTGTGGGTGCCTCCATGGTGGACATGCACCCCCATGGTGTGTGCATGTGTGTGTGCGTGTGCGTGTGTGTCTCCATGATGGAATGCACCCCCATGGTTGTGTGTGTGTGTGCGTGTGTGTGTGTGTGTCTCCACGGTGGACATGCACCCCCACATATGTGTGTGTGCGTGTGCACCCCCACAGGGGGTGGGGGGACCTCACGGTGGACGTGGGTTGCTTCCATGGGCATGTGCTTCGGGGTGGGTTGTGCAGGGCAGGCTACGTCCTGGCGGGTCCCCGGGCCTCTGGGCACAGTCACCTGTCGGCATGGTCATCTGTAGACATAGGTGGCCGCAGCTCTCTGGCTGCTGCCCGAGTGTCAGGAGAGGCCATTGTGCCGGATTTGGGGACAGAGCTGGCATTAGGGCTGACGGCTGTGGCCAGCCGCGGTGATTTAGCGGATCAGTCCTGCGGGCCTTGCCTGTGGTACCAGCTTCAGACCCGCACAGGAGCCAGTGGGGGCGTTGTTCAGAGCGCTCGATCGCGGTGGGCCGTCCAGGGGCAGCCAGGCTTGGAGTGGGAGGCAGGGGTGTGCAGATGGACGCTCTCTGGACCCCCTGGTCACCTGCTGCCCATGCTTAGGGCCCGGCCCGCTCGCGCCTGGCTTCCTGTGGCTCTCATTGGACCCTCAGATCTGAGAAGGGACAGCTGCCAAGGGCCAGGGCACCAGGCCACTCATGGGGCTGCACAGGCGTTGCACGAACCCCACCCCGTCTGAAAGTCCTGCTTTGGACCTCCAGTGAGGACAGCTGGAGCAGCACTGGGCTTTACACCCACCCACCTGGAGGTCAGGCCACACGGGCCGGCCTCCCCAGGTTCCCTGGCTCCTCTGAGGGCCTGGCTGCCCTTCCCGGACCCAGGTTCTCTACTGCTTCCAGGGCCACAACACGCGTGCATATAGGACGTGTGCGTGTCTCCAATGTGTGCACCCGGGGGCCCATGAGAGGCGGCAGGTCCTGCAGAGAGGTGTGCGGTGGCCTCCCCATCTGAACTGTGTGGTGGTCTTTGTGTGTGGGTGTGTGGGTGTGCCCCAGCCAGGGCTGGAGTGGTGTGTGACGGAGCCTCTGCCGTCCGTGCCGTGAGCAGGAGTCAGCAGTGGTCCGTGTGTCAGACCTGGTCGGGGTCAGGGGCAGCTGGTTCTCAGACCCTGCTTTCCACCACCTGCAGCTCCAGAGCCTTTCCAGGACTCGAGTGCCTGCGGCCTCGGGTGGAGGCCGGGTCTGCACCCTAGGCCTGGAGGGAAGCTGACCTCTGGCCTCTGACCCCTCCCCCGACGCCAAGGGAAAGGAGAGGCTGGGCTCCTGATCTTGTTCTGGCAGCGGGCGGTGCCCTGGCCCTCCGCCTGCCTGCCCAGGGGCGTGTTTCTTTTTGCTTTTCTCTATGGAACCCAAGAAGTGAATGTGACTCACACAGCCACCGAGCGGCACGATGAGAGCCGTGAGGAGCAGGCAGGCCCTGCCGGTGGACTGTTGACAAAGGATGTCAGCAAGGCCTTGGGAGAAGTGTGGGGACACATGGGGTCACCCCCACGACGGGCCTCCTGAGGGGGTGGCGAGCCCCACTTGTCCCCAGGCAGGGGCAGCAGAGGGCTGGGTAAGCCTGTGGAGGGCCGGCCTGTCAGGAGCGGCCAGTGCTGACTTTGACATGGGTGTCCAGGAGCACCGTCCACCACCAATGTCACCATCAGAGCCTTCCGTGCCCCTGGGGACGGGAGGCCAGGGGCCAGCGGTGGCTGTGACTCACCCTTCCTCCTGCATCAGGAAGTGTCCATCCCTACTGGCACTTGGAGGAAGGGCATTGCCCAGAGTCCAGGTAGGAGTAGGCGAGAGAAGGGGCTGTTCTGAGAGGCCAGAGGCCTCCCGCGCCACACTCGTCCACCCCCAGCCCCTCCCCTCTCCTCCTAAGTTCTCTGGCATGGACCAGGCCCTCCAGGGTCAGACCCAGTCTGGAAGACTAGGGTAGGGCCGGGTCTGCCTCACCTCCCCGGCGTGGACCCTGCACTGCCCCAAGGCCTGAGCACAGTGACCGCCGGCTGGCCAGTGCGCCTGTCGGTCGACAGCCGGGCGGCTCCAGCCAACGGTCGGTCAGATGACTCTGTGCGGTGTCCACCACTTGGGAACAGAAGATCTATTATTTGATGCTGTCATTAAGACAATGTAAACTAAGTTTTAAAAAGCAAACAAAGATTTTATGGGTCTGCTTTAGGCGCGGTGCCAGGAGCTGAGGCCTGGGTGGGGCATTGTCCCGAGCTGACCCGGTGGCAAGCGGTGGGGATGAGCCTGCTACACCTCCAGACACCCGGACTCCGGGCTGGCACCCCCCACGCCCACGCTTTCCGTGTTCCTGTTACCCTGGCGACGGCAGCTCAGTTGTGACCCTGACCCCTCAGGAGTGCGTTGGATGGGGTGTCTGGGGTGGCTGTGGTGGGGTCCCCCTCCTGAAGGTGCTCTAAGAGGACTGGCAGCAGGGAACGCACACACCACGGGGGGGGGCACGTCAGGCCACGGGCACACGTGCCTTCCCACTCTGCTTGGAGAACCGCAGAGGCGAGCTGCCACGCACCTGTTGCTGGGTGTTGCCACGCTTCCGGGAGGCACCACACCTGTGGGCACAGGTGCACGGGGCAGGGGGAGGTGGGCTGACCGCAGGTGACCACAGGAGAGAAAGCCAGGCTGGAGCGGCATGGGTGCCCGGGGCCCAGGCCCAAGGTGGCCTAAACAGTCCCCGGAAGAAATGCACTCTTCACCTGACTCACATCACTGTCGCTTAATAACAGCGGAGAGGGGTCCCACACAGCCGGCCCTCTGTGTCCTGTGAGGCCACTCCCAGGCCGCCCTGGCCCTGCCCTGGGCCACGGCGGGGCCTGTGGGCTCTGTGGTTTCAACCCCTGCAGAGGCGAAGGTCAGAGGTGAGACGCTGATTGAGGGTGGGCACCTTGCTTCCTGCTGCTGTTATGGCTGGCCGCCCACAGGTCTGCCCGACTGTGGTAATTACGCCCGGAGGCTGGTGGTGCAGCCTGGGCCGGGGCAGCCCTGGCAGCCCTGGCAGCCCTGGCGGCCGTGCTCACAGAACGCAGCGCCTGCCCTCTGGGGGCCCAGGGCCCGCCTGCCACACTGCGGGTCTCTGGTCTAGTGCTCCGTGAGGCCAGGCTGGATACAGTGTCTCGGTGTATCTGTGCGTGTGTGCGTGTGCATGTGCGTGCTGTGTACTCATAGCCACAGTGCGTGTCTGTGGTGGATGTGAACGTCTGAGTCTCTGTGAATGTTGTATGTGTCTCTGTGTGTCTCCATGTTGTCTTACATACTTCATGCCATCTGCAGTGTGTCTGTGTGTCTCTTCATGCTGTCTGTGTCTCTGTGGAGTTTGTTTTGAGTGTTTGTGGCTCAGCTGGTTGCCTGAATCTCAGAAGTGGTCCTCATGGGAAAGAAGTCCCTGTGAGAGGCCCGTGAGGAAGATGAGCGCCGGATCCAGGCTCCTGGGATCTGGAGAATGATAGGGCCTGGTGGGAACCTCGGGCCCTTGTCTGACAGCAGGATGAGGCTCAGGGCCCCTTGCTGCGGCCTCAGCCACGGCTCCCGGGCCTGGCTCACCCCCTTGCACCTGCTCTTCTCACACCCTTCACAGGTCAGACGCAGCTTTCCCCGGGGTCCTAGGCTTCTGCTCAGGGTGGGAGTGCGGTGTGCTCAGCTCAGGACGTGCCTTGGCTGCCTCCCGGCTCGGGCCGGGCCGGTGAGCCGATCCCAGGCGGAAGGCAGGGCTCTGGTGTCTGACAACCCGCTGCCGGCACACTGGGCAGACTTTGTTTTCTTTTTGCTTAAATATTTCATGGAGCTCAGCCTTCTGATTAACCACGGCCTTCCTCCCCGTCCTCACACGGGGCCCTGTTCTGTCACCTCACGCCAAGAACTCTCTTCTTGGTGGTGGTTAACTTGGTCTAACAAGAAAGTGTTGGAATTCACATCTTCCCTTCTGCCCTTTGCAACACGATGTTTCCTTGGGCTTCTTTGCCTCCGGAGTGGGATACGGGCCTTGGGGCAACTCCCTTCGTACGTCAGAATTTCCTCTAAATGAGCGCAGCAGCATCCTGCCTGACTGGAGTCGTGGGGCGGGGTTGCTCAGGCCTGGGTCCCCGGCTGGGTGATGATTGGGGGGATGGGGGATCAGTGGGGTTTCCTGTGGTGTGGCTCTGAGGCCTGGAGGGCTCTGCTGAGGGCTGAGCCAGGCGCACAGGGGCACAGAGGAAGGGGGACTGGATGGGTGTGAGTTTTGGCTCCAGTGTGGGCATGTAGGAGGGAGGACAGGTGGCAGGGGTGAAAAGTGCAGACACCGGCAGAGAGTAAAACCATCGCCCGAGTGTGGGAGGAAGGATGCGCAGAGCATACGTCTAATAAATGTGAACACCCAGACTATAAAGTGCTTCTAGATCTTAACAACTAAAAACCCCCAAATAAACAACTACGCCAACTCAAAATAGGCAAAGGACTTGCCTAGAGGTTTGTCTGCAAAGGTGTATAGATGAGGAAGAAGCCCATGAGCAGATCTTAATTAAGATGGCATGGTGACCAGGGACCCCAGGGTGCAGCCGGGCGCCGGCGGCTCCCACCTGTCATCCCAGCTACTCAGGAGCTGAGATCTGAGGATGGCGGTTCAAAACCAGCCCAGGTAGGAAAGTCCGTGAGACTCTTATCTCCAATAAACCACCAGAAAACCGGAAGTGGCGCTGTGGCTTAAGTGGCAGAGCGCTCGCCTTGAGCTGAAGAGCTGAGGGGCAGCGTCCAGGCCCAGAGTTCAGGCCTCACCACCACCAACAAAAAAAATAAAAAATGAGGGAACATTGCAAGGGTCGGCACGGATATGGAGAAATCAGTCCCCCACTTCACTAGCAGAAACACCACTAAAAGCAATAGGGCAGCTCCTCAAAATTTGAAATGAAGTGGTGTCATATGATCTTCAACATGACTTCTAAGAGGACCCCGCGTAGTTGGAAGCAGGACCAGATGCATGTGTGCACACCCATGCCCACAGGGGCAGAAGGTGGCTGTCCGTGGTGGATGGGTGGAGGGTGGAGGTCTTGCTCCCCCGATGGGCACAGTGCCCACACACCAGACCAGCCAACATGGAGCCGGTCGTGGTAAATACCACATGATCAAAGGAAGGGCTCAGGCACTGGTCAATCCCAAACGGACCAGTTTTTCTTGAAAGCAGGACCTTCCAGTCTCCTCAACTCGGCTATAAGGAAGTTTCTGCTTCTCTGCTGCCTTAAGATCTTCAGAAAGAATCTGTAGTAACCTGAGTTAGCCAGTGGGGTTTCCTCGTGTCCACCTTCCCAAGGCCTGCACGGTGTGCGGGGGGCTGCTGCCTGTGACCCATGAATAAGAGCCACGTATAGCTCATTTCCACGCTGTCTTTTGATAATACATACACTGGAACATTATTCAGCCTTAAGAAGGAAGGAAAGGAGGAGCCTGTTGGACGGGTGTGTGGGTGACAGGCAGGGACAGCCCGGTGAGCAGGGGCTGCAGGGGCTGGGCGGGGTCTGTTGGGTGAGCAAGGGGCTTTGGTTTTCCAAGATGCAGAGCTTCTGCAGGGGGCGGTCACCCGGGGCCGAAAGCGACTTAAAAATGGCTAAAATGGTCAATTTTATGTGGATTATATTTTACCAGACGTCCGAAAGGAAATGCAAGCAGGGGAGGGAGAGACAGGAAACAAACAGCATCCCTAGCGGGAGGGGGGCCGGCTGGCCCTTTCCTGGAAAGGTGGAAGGGGTGCCAATCCAATTAAGTCAATTCACTCCTCTACGAGGGGTCCTTTGTCATCTAAATTAGTCTCTGCAAGGGCACTTCCCGCCTCCGCGGAGAGCTGGGCCAGTTCCTGAGCTTCCTGAAGGGACCGGGCAGACTACTCACACCGCTGCTCCCCGTGGTCTAAGGTCTCTGTGGACCGAACATGTCCTCTGCACCTCAGTTTACCCAGACAGCATGTAGGAGAGGGCAGCCTGCCGCCCCGCGTGTCCTCCCCAGGGCATCCCTTCCTGGAGACGCCTCGGGCCGGCCTCCTGCACGGTGTGTGTGCAGCAGGGCACAGTTCTGCGCGTGTCCCGGCAGGGCAGCTAGAGACGCCCACAGAAGCCTCATCTTGGGATGTGAACGTGTGTGTGAACACCCCCCCCCAGGTACACACTGATAGGGACCGTGGTTTTAGCCTCCAACTGTTAGAAGTTCTTTTCTGCACAGAAATTTAAATCCATTTATTCATTTTGTGTCTTGATTCTCATCTTCAACTCAAGGCATTGTGAACCCAGGGAGGCATCCAGCCTCACCAGACTGCTCCTCGTGGGTGAGCAGAGAGGGTGGCCTCTCCGGGCTCCCGTGCCTCCTCTCGCCTAACGAACTCCTCAGACCCCTCAGGACATGCGGAGGCCCCGCCGCGTTGGGACCCGTGGGACCCAGCTTCCCCCGGTGTGAGCTGAGGCAGATGGACAATACCCTGGTGTGGGCCTCTGGCCTTGAGTTCTGTGTCCTGTGCCCTGTGCCCTGTGTCCTGTGGCTGTGTCCTGTGCCCTGTGTCCTGTGCCCTGTGCCCTGTGCCCTGTGGCTGTGCCCTGTGTCCTGTGCCCTGTGTCCTGTGCCCTGTGGCTGTGCCCTGTGTCCTGTGCCCTGTGGCTGTGCCCTGTGCCCTGTGCCCTGTGGCTGTGTCCTGTGCCCTGTGCCCTGTGCTGTGTGCCCTGTGTCCTGTGCCCTGTGCCCTGTGGCTGTGCCCTGTGTCCTGTGCCCTGTGCCCTGTGCCCTGTGGCTGTGCCCTGTGCTGTGTGCCCTGTGCCCTGTGCCCTGTGGCTGTGTCCTGTGCCCTGTGTCCTGTGCCCTGTGCCCTGTGGCTGTGCCCTGTGCCCTGTGGCTGTGTCCTGTGCCCTGTGTCCTGTGGGCTGTGCCCTGTGGCTGTGCCCTGTGCCCTGTGTCCTGTGCCCTGTGCCCTGTGGCTGTGCCCTGTGCCCTGTGCCCTGTGGCTGTGCCCTGTGCCCTGTGGCTGTGCCCTGTGTCCTGTGCCCTGTGCCCTGTGGCTGTGCCCTGTGCCCTGTGGCTGTGTCCTGTGCCCTGTGTCCTGTGGGCTGTGCCCTGTGGCTGTGCCCTGTGCCCTGTGGCTGTGCCCTGTGCCCTGTGGCTGTGCCCTGTGTCCTGTGGCTGTGCCCTGTGTCCTGTGCCCTGTGTCCTGTGGGCTGTGCCCTGTGCCCTGTGGCTGTGCCCTGTGTCCTGTGCCCTGTGGCTGTGCCCTGTGGCTGTGCCCTGTGCCCTGTGCCCTGTGGCTGTGCCCTGTTCCCTGTGGCTGTGCCCTGTGCCCTGTGCCCTGTGGCTGTGTCCTGTGTCCTGTGCCCTGTGCCCTGTGGCTGTGTCCTGTGCCCTGTGCCCTGTGGCTGTGCCCTGTGTCCTGTGCCCTGTGGCTGTGTCCTGTGTCCTGTGCCCTGTGCCCTGTGGCTGTGTCCTGTGCCCTGTGCCCTGTGCCCTGTGGCTGTGTCCTGTGCCCTGTGGCTGTGCCCTGTGCCCTGTGCCCTGTGGCTGTGCCCTGTGGCTGTGCCCTGTGCCCTGTGGCTGTGCCCTGTGCCCTGTGGCTGTGCCCTGTGTCCTGTGCCCTGTGGCTGTGTCCTGTGTCCTGTGCCCTGTGCCCTGTGGCTGTGCCCTGTGTCCTGTGCCCTGTGTCCTGTGCCCTGTGTCCTGTGCCCTGTGCCCTGTGTCCTGTGCCCTGTGCCCTGTGCCCTGTGTCCTGTGCCCTGTGTCCTGTGCCCTGTGTCCTGTGTCCTGTGCCCTGTGTCCTGTGCCCTGTGCCCTGTGCCCTGTGGCTGTGTCCTGTGCCGTGTGCCCTGTGCCCTGTGCTGTGTGCCCTGTGCCCTGTGCCCTGTGGCTGTGTCCTGTGCCCTGTGCCCTGTGTCCTGTGGGCTGTGCCCTGTGCCCTGTGCCCTGTGTCCTGTGCCCTGTGCCCTGTGTCCTGTGCCCTGTGCCCTGTGCCCTGTGTCCTGTGCCCTGTGCCCTGTGCCCTGTGTCCTGTGTCCTGTGTCCTGTGCCCTGTGTCCTGTGCCCTGTGCCCTGTGTCCTGTGCCCTGTGTCCTGTGCCCTGTGTCCTGTGGGCTGTGCCCTGTGCCCTGTGCCCTGTGGCTGTGTCCTGTGTCCTGTGTCCTGTGTCCTGTGCTCCGTGGGCTGTGCGCCGGGTGTTGAGTGATGAGTAAATGTTTTAGTCTTGCAGCAATGATTTAACAACAGACTCTGGGTCACGATTCAGAGCTGAGCTGCCCTTGGCTTCCTGGGGCATCTGGGTGCTGTGTTGTGTCCCGTTCAGACGCCGGTGGTGGAGGCGCTGCCTGGCCTCTTGCTGGGCTCCTGTGAAGTCCAGCCCCCTCACAGCCGGCCGTCCACAAAAGCACATAGCGAAGACCCAAACTTCCGCAATGCTCAGGCCCTGTGGAGCCAGGTCTTTGTGACGGACACCCGTGCGTGCAGGCCCAGGCCGGCCGAAGGCTGCTGGAAGTGCAGGATGCCTAGCTCTCTGTGGTTAAAGTCTGGCCAGATGGGGAGGGCTGGCCCAGGCTGGAGGGGAGGTGAGCAGTCTGCTCATAGCTTGTAGCGGGGATGATCATGGCGGCGTCCCTCCATGCTGCGGCCCTGGGCGAGACTCAAGCCCGGCTCTGTCCTCCTCTCCCTTTGTGTCTCGTGCTCAGATCCCATGCTTGGCTGCAGGTTCTGGCCTGAGAACCAGGTGTTCCACCACGCGCCCCCCAGGTGTGGGGTAAGCACGGGGGAGCAGAGGAGCCGGTGCTGGGAGGGGCGCCTGGCAGCTGGTAGCGGGGGTCCCCTGCCCCCTGGGTGGCGCCGTGGCAGGTGTCAGGCGCGAGCCAGACCCTCACTGCCCTCACTGCCGAAGGAGACTCTGTGTGCCCTGCCTCCTGAGGTTCAGGCACCAGCAGGGGCTCTGCATGAGAATGGGAGCCTCCGTGTTAGGGGACCCCCTCCCTCAGAAATCAGTAGTTCTCATGTGAACTGTGAACTAAATTGTGTCCCCCCTGACCCCCCAATTCATGGATCGAGGCCTCCGTACCCAAGGGGACTCTCGAGTGAGGCTTTGGGGGAAGAACTTAGTGCTAAGGTTAGAATGAGATCTGGTGCAAAGGGCCTGTGGCCTTACGCAGAGAAGGAGGCGCGGGGTCGGGGAGGGCCCTGGGAGGACACAGAGGCGCTGTCCCCACCCCGGGGACGGTGCCTCGGGGGCAGCCAACTCTCAGCCTTGCCAGTCCCCGCCCGCACCCCCACGCAGGCCCCCTGAGCCGTCTCCATCTTGGTCCAGGCTGAGGTCCCTTGGCGTTGGCACGCCCAGCGCTGTGACTGCCCCTCCTGGCCCAGGGGCCCCTCGGCTGCTCTCCAGGGAGGCCCCTCCTGCAGCCACACCTGCCGCCCCCGCTGGCCACCTGCGCCCTCCCTGGGGCTCTGGGCTCCTCTGCTTTGTTGCCCGGCAGCCGTCCCCCCTGGGCCCGGCGGCGTGCAGCACAGGGTTCACGGGAGCCGAGGCACAGGGCACACGGGCGCTGTTTACCGGACGATGCTCCCTGAGGGCCTGTGGGAGGGAAGAGTGGACGGCACAGGCAACTCCGGCCACCGTGAGCTGAGCTCTGCCCCCATCAGGGCAGAGGGGTCCGTGCAATCGGGGCAATCGGAATACTGGCTTCTCCGAGGGCGCAGATGGCAGTGGGACTTCCTGGGGCCTCGGGGACCATTGTTCTATCGTCTGGGGCCTCGGGGACTGCTGTTCTGTTGTCTGGGGTGGCTGGCTGGTGAGGGCGGCCTTCCCTGGGAGAGGTTGCCCAGGTCTGCATGGACTTGTGGCCCCCGTGCCACAGTAACAGGTGTGGGCCTGGGTCTCCCAGCAGCTGCTTCCTTCTGAAAACGAGACTTCTCGTAATGGCCTGTGGTTAGTGCTTGCCCTTCTGGGGTCTTGGCAGGTCACCCCCTTCACACGCAAGGTGCCCGGCCCTGTGCAGAACCCTGGTCTCCCGAGCTTCCTCTGAGAACAGAATCACCTTGGGGGATTCCAGCGGATGCAGAGATGCAGAAGATCCCTGGGATCGAGTTCCAGACTGCAGCAGAGCTCTCCCAGTGCTCTGCAGGCGCAGCCGGCAAGCCCGGGCGTCTTGTATGGAGCTCTTCTTGGGACCGGAGGCCTGCGTGCTAAGTCTCAGAAGTGCTGGTTTTGAGGAGTGTGAGCGCAGGGGACGCAGGGGACAGGAGAGGACAGAGGAGCGTCCTTCACAATGGCTCTTCCTCCCAAAGATGCCTCGGTCAGCCTAGACTGGCGCAAGGAGGTTAGTTAGCATGGCTTTCCTCTGGGGTGGGGAGGCCGCTGCTGGCGCTCGTGGTGAGCAGCCTCCAAGGGCCTGGCTCACTTTGCCCCTGTCCTGCGGCTCATCCCCAGCACCACCAGCGTCCGCTTCTGGGCTGAGCTGCTGAAGCACCAGGACTGCTCTGTGGGCTCCGTTCCCAGAGGCTGACCTTGCTGGGGCCAGGCCGTGTGGAGGAGCAACACTCCTCAGTCCCCATGTCCATCCCTACAGCGCCCTCCTGTGGGAGCCCAGGGCCCTCACCCAGGCCCAGCTCCTGAGTCCCCTGCGTCCTCTGCCCCCCACGCCTCTCCTGTGCCCTGACCCCCACGCCTCTCCTGTCCCCTGACCCCACGCCTCTCCTGTGCCCTGACCCCCCACTCCTTTCTGCCCCTCACTTCCAGGACTGGACAACAAACCCCTTACTCAGGGATAGACACCCTCTCCTCCCCATATCCACCCTCTCTTCCTCCCCATCTCCACCCTCTCCTCCCCATATCCACCCTCTCCTCCTCCCCATGTCCACCCTCTCCTCCCCATGTCCACCCTCTCCTCCTCCCCATGTCCACCCTCTCCTCCCCATGTCCACCCTCTCCTCCTCCCCATGTCCACCCTCCTCCTCATGTCCACCCTCTCTTCTTCCCCATGTCCACCCTCTCCTCCTCCTCATGTCCACCCTCTCCTCCTCCTCCCCATGTCCACCCTCTCCTCCTCCCCATGTCCACCCTCTCCTCCCCATGTCCACCCTCTCCTCCTCCTCATGTCCACCCTCTCCTCCTCTACATGTCCACCCTCTCCTCCCCATGTCCACCCTCCTCCCCATGTCCACCCTCTCCTCCTCCCCATGTCCACCCTCTCCTCCTCCCCATGTCCACCCTCTCCTCCCCATGTCCACCCGGCCCTGGCCTTCTTACCCATACCTGCCTGCCAGCATTTTTCAGCCTTGCGTCTTGCACTTTGCTCACACTTGGTGAACAGCTGAGCTCGGAGGCCGGTTGTGGTCTTAGACCCAGCTGTGGTGAGTGCTTTTCTAGATGCGGCGTCGGGAGCCGGGGGCTGTGGGGGAGGCCGGGTGGGCAGGGCAGGCCACAGGAGGGGCTGTGTTCCCACACGTGGTCTCACCTCTTAGCAGAGGGGGGCCGCGGAGGTCAACGGGACGTGTGTCCCGGAGGAAGCATGCTGGGGGCCTCCCTCGGCCAGGCAGATGCGGGGTCACAGTCGCGGGGTCACAGACGCGGGGTCACAGGTGCTGAGGTCACAGACAGTGGGGTCGTGGATGCTGGGGTCACAGATGCCGGGGTCATGGACAGTGGGGTCACAGATGCTGGGGTCACAGACACTGGGGTCCCGGACACTGGGTCCCGGACGCCGGTCACTGCGGGAGCCTCCTGACTCACAGCAGCCAGTCCTCCTCAGGGGCCTTCATCTTGGTCCTCTACAACTGTCCAAATATAGACATAAATTACCTGGTTGAAGGCGACACCCCAAAGGGAAGAGAGTGTCTTGCAGTTTTCTTTGAAGACAGTGTCTTTTGTGCCGGCCAGGTGGGGCCAGGGTGCGCTGCCCCTCACTGGGGGGTCAGCGAGGGTCGCCCAGTGTGAGGGGGAGCCGCCTGGTCTGCACGCTCGCTGTGGGGCGTCTGTGGGGTGGGGAGGCCGGTGGTCTGAGAAGCTGGACAGGGCAGCTGACAGGAGGAGCAGTACAGACAGACCTACTGGGTCGGGCCTGGCTGCGGCACCACGGGTCCCGGGCCCTGTGGGAGTGTGTTGCGGTTTGTGGTTCCAGGACTGTGTGAGCAGGCTGGCTGTGGGCCGTGGAATGGAGCCCCCTGGTGCAGGGACAGGGCCCAGGCTGTCCCGTGGGACGGAGCCCCCTGGTGCAGGGACAGGGCCCAGGCTGTCCCATGAGCTGGTGCAGGGACAGGGCCCAGGCTGTCCCGTGGGACGGAGCCCCCTGGTGCAGGGACAGGGCCCAGGCTGTCCCATGAGCTGGTGCAGGGACAGGGCCCAGGCTGTCCCGTGGGACGGAGCCCCCTGGTGCAGGGACAAGGGCCCAGGCTGTCCCGTGGGACGGAGCCCCCTGGTGCAGGGACAGGGGTCCAGGCTGTCCCGTGGAATGGAGCCCCCTGGTGCAGGGACAGGGCCCAGGCTGTCCCGTGGGACAGAGCCCCCTGGTGCAGGGACAGGGCCCAGGCTGTCCCGTGGGACGGAGCCCCCTGGTGCAGGGACAGGGGTCCAGGCTGTCCCGTGGGACAGAGCCCCCTGGTGCAGGGACAGGGCCCAGGCTGTCCCGTGGGACAGAGCCCCCTGGTGCAGGGACAGGGCCCAGGCTGTCCCGTGGGACAGAGCCCCCTGGTGCAGGGACAGGGCCCAGGCTGTCCCATGAGCTGGTGCAGGGACAGGGTCCAGGCTGTCCCGTGGGACAGAGCCCCCTGGTGCAGGGACAAGGGCCCAGGCTGTCCCGTGGGACGGACCCCCCTGGTGCAGGGACAGGGGTCCAGGCTGTCCCGTGGGACAGAGCCCCCTGGTGCAGGGACAGGGCCCAGGCTGTCCCGTGGGACGGAGCCCCCTGGTGCAGGGACAGGGCCCAGGCTGTCCCGTGGGACGGAGCCCCCTGGTGCAGGGACAGGGGTCCAGGCTGTCCCATGGGACGGAGCCCCCTGGTGCAGGGACAGGGTCCAGGCTGTCCCATGAGCTGGTGCAGGGACAGGGCCCAGGCTGTCCCGTGGGACGGAGCCCCCTGGCGCTGCGGAGGCCTGGGGAGTCAGGCCAGCACGGTCCTGCAGGACAGTGGTGAGGCGTGTGGTGGGGGAGGGGAGGAGCTCTGTCCTGGACTTGGAGGAGGCTCTGGTCTCTGGAGGGGCTCCTAGGTGGCAGACGCCGTTCCCTCTGCCTGGCTGGTTTGGGGCTGGACTTGAGGCAGGCTACACAGTGGTGGTCATGGAGCCCTGACTCTACCCCGGGGGCCGTGTCCCCTGGGTGTCTGGGAGGCTCCAGAGGCCGGCCTCCAGACCTCCCTTTGTCACCAGCTTCGGGAAAAGTCCTCATGGCGAAGCCCAGCCCCCAGCGCAGCCTGGGGGGCTGTGGCCACGTGGGGCGCTGCTCTCAGGGTGTCTGGGTGCTCTCCGCGCTGGCTCCCGGCCGGCCCAGCTCCAGTCCCACACTGGCCCCACGGCAGCCTCTGGAACCCAGGGCCCCCCGGGGCCCTCCTCACGCGCCCTGGGCCACGCTGGTTCATCTCTGGCCATACACACTGTAGATGCAGTTCTTTCTTGGCCTCCCAGGTGACTTTGGCGGTGGTTTTGGAGCGATTTCCACCAGTGTCAGCCTGGCTGGGGTCCCCAAGGCCTGCTGACCTGGGTGATGGCGGGCGTCAGGAGGGCGGGGACGGGAGGGACTTCCCAGCAAGAGCGAGGCTCCAACCTGCCGACGCTGCTCCTCACTCACAAAGTGTTGATGGGAAGCCCAGCAGATGGAGAAGTCGTGTCCCAGGGACTCTAGTCCCGGGGGACTCGCTGTGGTCCCCCAGGCACCGCTGCTTACCAGGGAGGAAGAGGGCATCTATGTGCTCCGGGCGTTCCCGTCCTGTGGTGCCCTCACGCACCACTGGTGCCCGTTTTGGTCATGATAGGCACGGTGGTGTTCGAGGTGTCCTGTGCTCTGGGGACCAGCAGACCCTTCCTCACCGTGCCAGGGGGAGCGGGAAGGGCACCCTGGGGTTCCCAGGGCTTCACCATGAGCGCAGGAGCCTCTAAAAGTGACTCAGCCCAGTCCAGACGTGGCGCCCGGGGCAGCAGGGTCCCCTAGGATGACCAGACGAGGTGCCTGGGGCAGCAGGGTCCCCTAGGATGACCGGACGTGGCGCGCGGGGCAGGCGGGGACTGACCAAGGATAACCGGACGTGGTGCCCGGGACACGTAGGGGGCTGACCGAGGATGACCAGACGTGGTGCCCGGGGCAGGCAGGGTCCCCTAGGATGACCGGACGTGGTGTCCGGGGCAGGCAGGGTCCTCCAGGATGAACAGACGTGGTGCCTGGGGCAGGCGGGGGCTGACCGAGGATGACTGGATGTGGTGCCCGGGGCATGTAGGGGGCTGACCGAGGATGACCAGACGTGGTGCCCGGGGCAGGCAGGGTCCCCTAGGATGACCAGACGAGGTGCCCGGGGCAGGCAGGGTCCCCTAGGATGACCGGACGAGGTGCCCGGGGCAGGCGGGGGACCTGAGCATGCCTGGGCCTGGGGTGCTGTCAGGCCCACTCTCCATGGTGCACTGTTCTTTTTTTAACATTTTTTTTGTGATTATGTGGTTACATAATTTCCCATCACTATCCCAGCATTGTGGGATAGTGATGCTCAGTTAAAGTCACCAACACATTCTATCTTTCCTGGAGCAAATGGTCTATCACGGTCTATAACATTGATGAGTTCTATGAGCTTTGCTATACAGTTATTTTTTCCACATTGGTGATATGTACATTTCTTTTGTTTTGCATAGCGTCAGCTGTTCCCTCTTTCCCACTTGTTCCCTCCCTCCCATCGCTGCATTGAGTTGCTTAGTTCATTTTGGTCAATGCCCAGTGCAGCTGATGGGTCCCGCTGCTGTATATTTTCCCTGATTCTCTCTACTTGTGTGTCGTCCTCCTGGTTTCCCTCCGGTGTACACATATACACCATACATGTGATCAGCAGCATGGGGTTATTTAGTAGTGGTTCAACCAGATGAGTGGGAGTTCTTTGTTTCTTAAGTCCTGTTAGTTTTGTCATATCACCTAACATTTTGGATTTAACATCCACTTATCAGGGAGACCATGTACCGTTTGTCTCTTCGTTCTTGGCTTACCTCGCTCAACATGATTTCTTCTAGCTCCATCCATTTCCCTGCAAATGCCATTATTTTGTCATTTCTAATGGCTGCATAATATTCTATTGTGTATAGATACCACAATTTTTGGATCCATTCATCTGTGGTGGGATTTCTGGGTTGTTTCCATATCCTAGCTATTGTGAACCGTGCTGCAATAAACATGGAGGTGCATGTGTCCTTGTATATTGGTTCCTGTTGTTCAGGGTAGATGCCTAGAAGTGGTATGACTGGGTCATAAGGGAGGTCAATAGTTTGCTCTCTGAGGACCCTCCAGACTGCCTTCCAAAGTGGTGGTATAAGTGTACATTCCCACCAGCAGTGGTGCACTGTTCTTGAAGAACTCATGGTTATCATGAGCTCGGCCCTCCTCCCTGTGCAACCTGCAGAGCCTGGTGTCTGTGCCTCCGCTGTGCAGGGGCACAGGTCGACTCCCCAGGGTTAACTGGCATGTCCAAGAGCTGTGGTCTGTGGCCTCTGATGGTACTTCCGTGGCTGACCTGGCCTCTGAGGTCCTTTCAAGGCTCCACAGATACCCATACCAGACAGGAAGCAGAGGACGCGCTCCAATACCAGACAGGAAGCAGAGGACGCGCTCCAATACCAGACAGGAAGCAGAGGATGCGCTCCAATACCAGACAGGAAGCAGAGGAGGACGCGCTCCAATACCAGACAGGAAGCAGAGGACGCGCTCCAATACCAGACAGGAAGCAGAGGACGCGCTCCAATACCAGACAGGAAGCAGAGGACGCGCTCCAATACCAGACAGGAAGCAGAGGACGCGCTCCAATACCAGACAGGAAGCAGAGGACGCGCTCCAATACCAGACAGGAAGCAGAGGACGCGCTCCAATACCAGACAGGAAGCAGAGGACGCGCTCCAATACCAGACAGGAAGCAGAGGACGCGCTCCAATACCAGACAGGAAGCAGAGGACGCGCTCCAATACCAGACAGGAAGCAGAGGACGCGCTCCAATACCAGACAGGAAGCAGAGGAGGATGCGCT
Source organism: Dipodomys merriami (assembly GCF_024711535.1). Taxonomy (NCBI): domain Eukaryota; kingdom Metazoa; phylum Chordata; class Mammalia; order Rodentia; family Heteromyidae; genus Dipodomys; species Dipodomys merriami. Next base: position 812,874 of record NW_027204715.1, on the reverse strand, counting down.
CCAATACCAGACAGGAAGCAGAGGAGGATGCTCCAATACCAGACAGGAAGCAGAGGAGGATGCGCTCCAATACCAGACAGGAAGCAGAGGACGCGCTCCAATACCAGACAGGAAGCAGAGGATGCGCTCCAATACCAGACAGGAAGCAGAGGACGCGCTCCAATACCAGACAGGAAGCAGAGGAGGATGCGCTCCAATACCAGACAGGAAGCAGAGGATGCGCTCCAATACCAGACAGGAAGCAGAGGACGCGCTCCAATACCAGACAGGAAGCAGAGGATGCGCTCAGGTGGCAGCTGGCCTCCTGCCTGCACCCCTGCTGTAGGCTGTGCGCAGCCCTGACCTCTGGCCACGGGCCCCTGCTAAGGCCCTGCTACGGGCTGTCATGTGTAACACAGCACCTGCTCTGGCAGAGGTGGGGTCAGCAGCACCCCAGAAAATGATGGGGCCATGTGCCTGGGGGCTCCTGGGCACTGGGCACTGCCTACCTGACATTCACACAGGAACCAGTGCCCTCACCCCGTCCTCCCGATTGGAGGTGGCTGTGGGGTCCAGGGCCCTCACCCCATCCCCCTCTGCCTGGGGGTGACTGTGGGGTCCAGTGCCCTCACTCCATACCCCTCTGTCTGGGGGTGGCTGTGGGGTCCAGGGCCCTCACCCCATCCCCCTCTGCTTGTGGCTGTGGGGTCCAGTGCCCTCACCCCGTCCCCCTCTGCCTGGGGGTGACTGTGGGGTCCAGGACCCTCACCCTGTCCCCCTCTGACGGGGGGTGTGGGGCCCAGTGCCCTCATCCTGTGCCCCTCTGCCTGGGGGTGGCTGTGGGGTCCAGGGCCCTCACCCCGTCCCCCTCTGCTTGTGGCTGTGGGGTCCAGGGCCCTCACCCCGTCCCCCTCTGCTTGTGGCTGTGGGGTCCAGGGCCCTCACCCCGTCCCCCTCTGCCTGGGGGTGGCTGTGGGGTCCAGGGCCCTCACCCCGTCCCCCTCTGCCTGGGGGTGACTGTGGGGTCCAGGGCCCTCACCCCGTCCCCCTCTGCTTGTGGCTGTGGGGTCCAGGGCCCTCACCCCGTCCCCCTCTGCCTGGGGGTGGCTGTGGGGTCCAGGGCCCTCACCCCATCCCCCTCTGCCTGGGGGTGACTGTGGGGTCCAGGCCCTCACCCCGTCCCCCTCTGCTTGTGGCTGTGAGGTTGTGGAGATGACTCCGAGGCCCTGCAGGAGAGTGGGAGCCTGGTGGAGAGCCTGGAACACACTGGCAGGTCTGATGGGCCAAGCGGTCTGTGTCCATGACAGTCACCAGGACTCCTGGGAAGGACAGCAGATAGCCTGCACTTCGTTTTGAAAAGGAAGAAACAGAAGAGCCAGGGCAGAATGTTCTCGTTACAGACAGAGGCCCTAGTCCCTAGAAACGCCCCTGGGCCCACAGCACCACCCACACCAGCCTGATGGACACCGGACATCTACCTGGTGTCCCTCCTGACCACCATGGACATCCACCCCACACCCCTGCTGACCACCACGGACATCCACCCCACACCACTCCTGACCACCATGGACATCCACCCCACACCCCTGCTGACCACCACGGACATCTACCCCACACCCCTGCTGACCACCACGGACATCTGCCCCACACCCCTCCTGACCACCACGGACATCCACCCCACACCCCTGCTGACCACCACGGACATCCACCCCACACCCCTCCTGACCACCATGGACATCCACCCCACACCCCTGCTGACCACCATGGACATCCACCCCACACCCCTCCTGACCACCACGGACATCTACCCCACACCCCTGCTGACCACCACGGACATCCACCCCACACCCCTCCTGACCACCACGGACATCTACCCCACACCCCTCCTGACCACCATGGACATCCACCCCACACCCCTGCTGACCACCACGGACATCCACCCCACACCCCTGCTGACCACCACGGACATCTACCCCACACCCCTCCTGACCACCACGGACATCCACCCCACACCCCTGCTGACCACCACGGACATCCACTCCACACCCCTGCTGACCACCACGGACATCCACCCCACACCCCTCCTGACCACCGTGGACATCTGCCCTGCACCACTGCTGACTACCACGGACATCTATCCCACACCCCTCCTGACCACCACGGACATCTACCCCACACCACTCCTAACCACCATGGACATCTACCCCGCACCACTGCTGACCACCATGGACATCTGCCCCACACCCCTGCTGACCACCACGGACATCCACCCACACCCCTGCTGACCACCGTGGACATCTGCCCTGCACCACTGCTGACTACCACGGACATCTATCCCACACCCCTGCTGACCACCACGGACATCTACCCCACACCACTCCTAACCACCACGGACATCCACCCACACCCCTGCTGACCACCATGGACATCTGCCCCACACCACTGCTGACCACCACGGACATCTGCCCCGCACCACTGCTGACCACCACGGACATCCACCCCACACCCCTGCTGACCACCACGGACATCTACCCCACACCACTCCTAACCACCACGGACATCCACCCACACCCCTGCTGACCACCATGGACATCTGCCCCACACCACTGCTGACCACCACGGACATCTATCCCACATTCCTGCCTGCCAGCTATGGCTGGGGACCCAGTCCAGCCTCCAGTTACCTACTGACCTGGGGCACTGACTTTGGTTCTGAGTAAGGACAGCAGCCCTAATCCAGTAGAGAAGCCTCTGGTCAGTTTGGCCAGCTGTAAGTGTGCAGCTGTGTCTGGGTTCATGGTGGCCACTGGTGGGGCAGAGCCGGTCATTGTGCAGATTCATGTGTCTAAAGTAGCTGGGTGGACTTGAGTTTCCAGAGCTTCTGCATGTGGTGTGGTTGCTAGTCTCCCCCATCCCCAGCCTCTGGGAGGGCTTCCTGCGGGGCAGACACACAGTGGTGGGATTTGAGTCAGGACTAAGGACCCTGGAGTCTGTGCTGGAGGAAACTCCTTGTCTGCTCCTCTTTGGATTTCCAGTGGTCGTGAGCAAACACCAGAGCAACCCCAGGAGACTGGAGGACAGAGTTAGGTGTGTCTGAGCTGCTGAAGGTCCAGGCCCAGTCTGCCCACCGTCTCCCCATACCAGCACGTGGACCCCCTCAGAGTCTACTGGGGACCTACCAGAACTGCTCCACACTGCCCCCATGTCTCTACTCCCTTTCCCAGCATCCTGCAGCCCCTCAGCCAGAAGGAAGAGACAGCTGAACCTCACTGAGGCCGGCCTCCTTCCCTCCCTGGGGGCTTCCTGAAGATGTGCAGGGTTCTGGCGGCTACCTTGACAGGGCAGCAGAAAGTCACCCACAGATAGACTCTAGATTCAACCAAACAAGAACAGTTCGTGGAGATTCTGGTGTGATTTCTGACTCACATAGAACTAAAACCAAGGAGGAAACACAGATGGCTGTGTGGACAGACACAGTCCCAGGAAGACAGCCTTCCCTTTGCTAAGAATGATGGAGTGTGATCCCCTGTGATGATGGAGTGTGTCTCCTGTGATGATGGAGTGTGTCCTCTGTGATGATGGAGTGTGTCCTCCATGATGATGGAGTGTGTCTCCTGTGATGATGGAGTGTTTCTCCTGTGATGGAGTGTGTCCTCCGTGATGATGGAGTGTTTCTCCTGTGATGATGGAGTGTGTCCTCTGTGATGATGGAGTGTTTCTCCTGTGATGGAGTGTGTCCTCCGTGATGATGGAGTGTGTCTCCTGTGATGATGGAGTGTGTCTCCTGTGATGATGGAGTGTGGTCTCCTGTGATGATGGAGTGTGGTCTCCTGTGATGATGGAGTGTGATTTCCTGTGATGATGGAGTGTGGTCTCCTGTGATGATGGAGTGTGGTCTCCTGTGATGGAGTGTGTCTCCTGTGATGATGGAGTGTGATTTCCTGTGATGATGGAGTGTGGTCTCCTGTGATGATGGAGTGTGGTCTCCTGTGATGATGGAGTGTGGTCTCCTGTGATGGAGTGTGTCTCCTGTGATGATGGAGTGTGATTTCCTGTGATGATGGAGTGTGGTCTCCTGTGATGATGGAGTGTGGTCTCCTGTGATGGAGTGTGTCTCCTGTGATGATGGAGTGTGATTTCCTGTGATGATGGAGTGTGGTCTCCTGTGATGATGGAGTGTGGTCTCCTGTGATGGAGTGTGTCTCCTGTGATGATGGAGTGTGGTCTCCTGTGATGATGGAGTGTGGTCTCCTGTGATGATGGAGTGTGGTCTCCTGTGATGGAGTGTGTCTCCTGTGATGATGGAGTGTGGTCTCCTGTGATGATGGAGTGTGGTCTCCTGTGATGATGGAGTGTGGTCTCCTGTGATGGAGTGTGTCTCCTGTGATGATGGAGTGTGGTCTCCTGTGATGATGGAGTGTGGTCTCCTGTGATGATGGAGTGTGGTCTCCTGTGATGATGGAGTGTGGTCTCCTGTGATGATGGAGTGTGTTTCCCCCTCCCTCACTGTGATTGTGGAATATTTTTTCTTCTGGCTGACCTCTCAGGCGCACTGACTCAACGGTTCCCAGCAGAGGCTAATACACAGCCTTGAGAGCTCTTTTGTATCCTGATGCTATCTACCCCGGAATCTCTTATTTCCTTCCTATTTAATTGTGTCCAGTAATTATATCTAGAGAGCAGAATCTGCAGGCTACACTCCGAGAGAGTGCATGTCTGCGAGCCTCCTGTGTTTGTTTTTGGGGGCCATGCGGGTCCCAGACACTTCCTGGGTAGATTGGTCTGTGCCACCTGGGCACTATGGGCTGGTCCCCTAGGGCACTTTCCGGTGATTGTCTTGTGTGTCACATAAACAAACAGAGTGAGGGGGGCGGGACCAAGCTTAACTCCTTATGTCAGCATAAGCTCTGAAGAATCTCTGGTGCTTCCCAGCCTGGGGTCTCAGGGCTGGGGGGCCCAGTGTCCGGGAGGAGGGCAGTGCCACTGGGGCTTTCCTCGGAGTGAGCGGCAGTGTGTCCTGTGGTCCCCCTGGGCCCTGAGCTCAGACAGAGGATCTAGCTGCCATGACTGTGGAAGCACATTCGGCTCCTATCCAGGAGAAGCATGGCGGGTGCACAGGAAGGGCGGACACTGGACGGCAGCTCTGACTATGGCTTATGGGGCTGGGGGTGCTACTGAGTCACTATGTTTGATGCTCAAGTCCTGCAGGGTGTCCACCGTGAGTGAAGAAAAGCCCTGGGCAGGCAGTGCTGCCAGCCATGGAGAGAGGACAGTGCACATACCTTCCCTGGAACTCTGTGGAGATGAAGGCAGATGGCAGGAAATGGGCTGGTTCTGCAAGTGTGTGTGTGTGTGTGAGACACACGTGTGCACACTTGTGTGCCCTTGGAGCTCCGCTCAGATGAAGGCTGGTTCTGCAAGTGTGTGTGTAAGCCAGGTGCTGGTGGCTCACATTTGTAATCCTAGCTACTCAAGATGCTGAGATCATAGGATCACTAGCATGTTAGACTGGAGGTGTGGCTCAGGAGGTAGAGCAAGAAAGGCACGTGAGTACGTGAGGCCCTGAATTCAAACCACGATACTGCCACCTCCACCAGAGGATTTAGAATGATGGACAATGGGGGCGGTCTTGCAAAGGTGTGCATTCCCACCTTACTTCTTCCTTCCGGGCTTGTGGAACTGTGCCAGTGGTCTACCCTGTGCCGGTGGTACGGCATAGTCAAAGCTTCGGCTTCTTCTCCTGTGAATTTTGGTAGGTCATATTTACTTACCAAAATCTTTCTTTCCTTCTTTCTTTCTTTCTTTCTATCTTTCTTTCTTTCTTTCTTTCTTTCTTTCTTTCTTTCTTTCTTTCTTTCCTTCTTTCTTTCTTTCTTTCTTTCTTTCCTTCTTTCCTTCTTTCTTTCTTTCTTTCTTTCTTTCTTTCCTTCTTTCCTTCTTTCCTTCTTTCTTTCCTTCTTTCTTTCTTTCTTTCTTTCCTTCTTTCCTTCTTTCCTTCTTTCTTTCTTTCTTTCTTTCTTTCTTTCCTTCTTTCTTTCTTTCCTTCTTTCTTTCTTTCTTTCCTTCTTTCCTTCTTTCTTTCCTTCCTTCTTTCTTTCTTTCTTTCTTTCTTTCTTTCCTTCTTTCTTTCTTTCTTTCTTTCTTTCTTTCTTTCTTTCTTTCTTTCCTTTCTTTCTTTCTTTCCTTTCTTTCTTTCTTTCTTTCTTTCTTTCTTTGTTTCTTTCTTTCCTTCCTTCCTTCCTTCCTTCTTTCTTTCTTTCTTTCTTTCTTTCTTTCTTTCTTTCTTTCTTTCCTTCCTTCCTTCCTTCCTTCTTTCTTTCTTTCTTTCTTTCTTTCTTTCCTTCTTTCCTTCTTTCCTTCTTTCCTTCCTTCTTTCTTTCTTTCTTTCTTTCTTTCTTTCTTTCTTTCTTTCTTTCTTTCTTTCTTTCTTTCTTTCTTTCTTTCTTTCTTTCTTTCTTTCTTTCTTCTGTGCTGGGGATCAAACCTAGGGCCTCACACATGCACGCATTTCCTATTCCATAGAGCTGCATCTCCAGCCTACAAATTCAGACTACTTTTAATCTTCATTTAAAAAACGATGGGTTCTGAGTCGGGCACTGATGGTTCACGCCTATAATCCTAGCTACTCAGGAGGCTGAGATTTGAGGATGCTGCCTCAAAGCCAGCCTTGGCAGGAAAGTCCATGGGACCCTTAAGTCCCATGAACCAGCAGAAAGTCAGAAGTGGAGCTGTGGTAGAGTGGCAGGCTTGAGTGAAAAGCCAGGCCAGAGCAGAGGCCAGCATGAGCCCCAGCACTAGCATCCACAACACGGGGCTTAGGAGTGGCTCAAATGGTAGAGGGCCTACCTGGCCAGCGTGAGCCCCAGCACTAGCATCCACAACACGGGGCTTAGGAGTGGCTCAAATGGTAGAGGGCCTACCTGGCCAGCGTGAGCCCCAGCACTAGCATCCACAACACGGGGCTTAGGAGTGGCTCAAATGGTAGAGGGCCTACCTGGCCAGCGTGAGGCCTGGAATTCAATCTCTATACTGAAAAAAAGCTATTCTTTCTTTCCTTTTTTTTTTTTTTTTTTTTTTTTTTGTTATGGGGCTTGAACTCAATCCCTGGCACTATTCCTGAGCTTTTTTTGTTCAAGGCTAGCACTCTATCACTTTGAGCCATAGCTCAATTTCTGGCTTTTAGGTAGTTAATTAGAGATAGGTGTCTCACGGACTTTCCTGCCTGGGCTGGCTTTGAGCCATGATCCTCAGATCTCAGCCTCCTGAGTAGCTAGGATTTCAGATGTGAAAGCTTCTATGGCTCTAGGCCTTCCTGGCCTGTGAACACATTGCCTATCTTGTTTTTTCTCTTCTTTTGGCCAGTACTGGGGTTTGCATGCAGGGCTTGGACACTGTCCCTTAGCTTTTCATTCAAGGCAGGTAGGTGTTCGACCCAGCTCCACTGCTGGCCCTTTTCCTGGCTCATTGGAGACAGTGTCTCTCAGACTCTCCTGCCGGGCTGCATTGCCCCTGTCTGTGTGGGGCAGTCCCCCAGGCCTCCCCCTGGGTCTCCGGGCCTCACACCGTAAGGGTGCCAGGTGGTGGGTGGGCCAGCTCACTCCTGAGCACCTTGTTTCCAGGCAGGGTCACATCCGTAGGTGCCTGGGGCCTGGCTTCCTCTCAGCTCAGCTTCCTCTGCTGCCTTCTTGGAATTTTTCCAGGATTCACAGCAATCGGTTCTCCCTGAAGCACAACTTAGCTTGGTCTCATGGTTTTACTACATTACATTTTAATTACAGTTAGATCAAGATCGCATTGGATTTCAGTCCTGGTTTCTTTGGCACAGGAGGCTCCTAGAATGTGTTGGTTGGTTTCCCAGAGCCTGGGGTATTTTCTGGTTGTCTCTCTGTGGCTGACTTTGACTCCGTTCTCTATGCTCACAGTTCACGTTCTCTGTTAAGCCTTCCCGACACTGGTTGGGTGGGTTCTGTGCTGTCACTGCTGGTGCTCGGGTCGCCGCGTCGGGAGCACAGGGAAGGGAGAGGGGGTTTCTGGTTTTCTCTGGTTCTGGGGGATTTACGGCACTGGCATTTTAGGGCACTTGAACCTATTGACTACCAGGCTCAATCTTCCCGGCAGGGTTAGCATGGACGCTCTCTCTGCTTTGGGGATTTAACAAGTACTTCTTATATATGCAGCCTATGTTTCTTGGAGATGTGGCCCTAGTGTTTGCCTGAACAGCTTTTCTGGTTCTGGTTGGCCCTGACCGGGCCTCTTATCCTCTGCTGGATGGGCTGCAGTTCCACCGGCCTTGTCTGCTATGCACGTGGAAACTTCAGTTGGATCTGCACACTCATGTTTGTGTGTTTGGATTGTGGGTGCCTGCCTGAGTGGCTGGATCAATGGTGCATTGATCAGCCCCAGCCCCAGCCTATCTCCTGATCACCACTGCACTGACCCAGCCCCAGCCCCAGCCATGTCTCCTGATCACCACTGCACTGACCCAGCCCCAGCCCCAGCCTATCTCCTGATCACCACTGCACTGACCAGCCCCAGCCCCAGCCATGTCTCCTGATCACCACTGCACTGACCCAGCCCCAGCTGTGTCTCCTGATCACCACTGCACTGACCCGGCCCCAGCCTATCTCCTGATCACCACTGCACTGACCCGGCCCCAGCCCCAGCCTATCTCCTGATCACCACTGCACTGACCCGGCCCCAGCCCCAGCCATGTCTCCTGATCACCACTGCACTGACCCAGCCCCAGCTGTGTCTCCTGATCACCACTGCACTGACCCAGCCCCAGCCCCAGCCATGTCTCCTGATCACCACTGCACTGACCCAGCCCCAGCCCCAGCCTATCTCCTGATCACCACTGCACTGACCCAGCCCCAGCCCCAGCCATGTTTCCTGATCACCACTGCACTGACCCAGCCCCAGGCCCAGCCTATCTCCTGATCACCACTGCACTGACCCAGCCCCAGCCATGTCTCCTGATCACCAGTGCACTGACCCAGCCCCAGCCCCAGCCCCAGCCATGTCTCCTGATCACCAGTGCACTGACCCGGCCCCAGCCCCAGCCCCAGCCGTGTTTCCTGATCACCACTGCACTGACCCAGCCCCAGCCCCAGCCGTGTTTCCTGATCACCACTGCACTGACCCAGCCCCAGTCCCAGCCCATCTCCTGATCACCAGTGCCCTGACCCGGCCCCAGCCCCAGCCCCAGCCCATCTCCTGATCACCAGTGCCCTGACCCGGCTCCAGCCCCAGCCCCAGCCCATCTCCTGATCACCAGTGCCCTGACCTGGCCCCAGCCCCAGCCCCAGCCGTGTTTCCTGATCACCACTGCACTGACCCAGCCCCAGTCCCAGCCCATCTCCTGATCACCAGTGCCCTGCCCCCGCCCCAGCTGTGTCTCCCTGGTCCACATTTCTGCGCCTCCCCTTACCTTCCCCAAATGTATAACTGATATACAAGTCAAAAGGTACAGTAATCAAAAACAGTGACAAAGGAGAAAACGAATCCAAAAAGCAAAATTACAAAAAGCCTTGTTTCCATTTTTCAGAGTTCATTTCGATAAGCGTCATTTTTTATGATCCTCTGCCCGTAGCTCTTGAGCCTCTGTGACCCTCTCCTTTGGGCTCTGTGGGTGAAGGCTTAGAGTCCTGTCCAAGTCTACTTCTTTGTCTTTTACCACCCGTTGTGCTTACTTGTCGATTTTTAGGCACATACTAGTTGCCGCAAGTGAGGGAAACCTGCACCCTCCCACTGTCTCAGGCAGGAACTCTGTCACCCTGCTGGACCTGCAAATCTGTTTTTAAAAATTAATTTAACTAGGGGAAAGAAAGGAGGAGGCTACAATGCTTGATAAGAAATGTACTCATTATCTTGTACTCATTGTCTTGTAACCCCTCTGTACAGTATTTTCACAATTAAAAAAAAAAGAAAAAAATTAATTTAACTGACACAAACACAGAACTCATACCTATGGCTGGGGTGGCGCACGGTATTTTAGGATAGTATCGCCGTGCTGTGTTTATATCAGGGTAGATACACCTGTAGGCTTCATTCTGTCATCTATTTCAAAGTGACTCACTCTCTGTGGCTCAAACCTCCCCACCGCCCTCCCACAGCCAGCCTCCTGCTGGGCGGCTCACGGCTGAGCCACACCCTGGCCCCAGCCTTGCTGTAACAAAAGCTCCTTCCCGGGATGGTGGGGATGGCTGTCAGCATCTTGGTATGAGAGGCTTGGCCTGTGAATGTGTCTCTTGGAAAGGCTGTCACTGCCGGGGCAGGTTGACCGGGCTGGGAGTGGGGCTGTGGGGCCACGTGGTGCTGATGGCTTCAATACCGATCAGGGCTTATTTTGAACATGTATTTTTAACTCACTGCCCGAGGAAACAGAAATTAATGACTCCGAGTATTTGTGCACACACCAAAAAAGTAGCTCATGTCGATAGCGGTGCCTTTTAATAGCCTGTTTGTCTGGCAGCTCCTAAGGGATTCAAGCCAAATATTTAAGGTTTGAATAGGATGATTAAGCCAGGGAACAATCTCAGTCAACACTGGCTGAGCCAGCCTACCTGCCTTCTATCCTCTTCATGGAAGGGAAGAAGAAAGGGAAAACAAGAGCGGGATCTTCCTTCCATTTTCCAAGCAGAATTTGAACAGATAGGCTAGGTATCCATGTCACTCCTGTAATCCTAGCTACTCACAAGCCTGAGATCTGAGGAAGGAAGTTTGAAACCAGACTGGGCAAGAAAGTCTGTGACATTCTTATCTCCAGCTAACCAGCCAAAAGCTGGACATGGAGCTGTGGCTCAAGTGGTAGATTGCCAGCCTTGAGTGGAAAAGCCAAGGGACTATGCACAAGCCTTAAGTTCAAGCCATTTACACAAAAACAAATAAATGAACGAAGCTTGAGGAGTAGGAGCCCGTCTGGAGCGTGTCTGGAAGAATCCGTGGTCTGTTGGAAGTCCGGGGCCAGCAGTGCGCATGCCTGCGCTCACAGCTGAGGGAGGCTGGGAGAGGGAGGCTGGGTGAGGGAGGCTGGGGGAGGGAGGCTGGGAGAGGGAGGCTGGGAGAGGGCGCCGCTGCGCTGGCCTCACGCGCCCACTGGCCTGGGTGCCACTGGCTCTTCCTCTGGGCCGGGTTCCTTGAACTACCTCCATTCTCCAACTACCCAGCCCCTTCCTGCCTCTGCACCTCCGAGTGACCTCTGCTGCCTCCCCTTATCTTGCTGGGTAATAATAGCACAGAGATCAGAGATCGTGGGGGTGGGGTGAAGCGTGGTCTGCTTATCTCCAGCATGGAAGCTGGCTGGTCTAAATGAGAGTGAAGTATTTGTGTCTGGACAGGGCTACATGCTACAAAATAGAGGGGAGGGGGAAAAGGTTAGAGTAAGAGCGGAGGCAGAGGGGAGGCAGAGGGGAGGGGGGAGGCAGGGCGGAGGCAGGGGAGGCAGGGGGGAGGCGGGGAGGAGGCACGGGGGAGGCAGGGGAGGTGGGGGGGAGGCAGAGGGGAGGTAGAGGGGAGGGGGGAGGCAGGGCGGAGGCAGGGGGAGGCGGGGGAGGAGGCAGAGGGGAGGCAGGGGAGGGGGGGAAGGCAGAGAGGAGGCTGGGGGAGGGGAGGCGGGGGAGGCAGGGGGGGAGGCAGAGGGGAGGCAGGGCGGAGGCAGGGGAGGCAGGGGGAGGCGGGGAGGAGGCACGGGGGAGGCAGGGGTAGGAAGGCAGAGAGGAGGCTGGGGGAGGGGAGGCAGGGGGAGGCAGGGGAGAGGCAGGGTGGCAGAGGGAGGCAGCCCCTTTACCTGTAGGTAGATCCATGTAATGCATCTTATCTCCCTGATAGGTTGTAGACACGCATATGATTCTCTAGAGAAACAGCGGCACACTTTAAACACTTACTGTTATATAGTATTATTTCATATGCATGTTATTCTTCTCGACCTCGGTATATATAAATATATAAACTAAGGTAGATAGTGGAGAGGTGGTAGGTCCAGAGACCTCCTAGCGTTGCTCCTCATCCTCCACACAGGGAGTCATTCAACAAAACTGAGAGTGTTCTCCCAAAGCCCCGAGGCAGACACAGCTCCCTCCCTGGCCGCCAGTGAAGGGGGAGGCCCACATGTGGCTCATGTACGCCACAGTGAGGGGTGCAGGCTGGGAGGGGTGCAGGACCACACCGAGACTGCGCTCAGACAGAACGGGGAGCCGGGGCTGGGCAGGGGGAGGAAGGAGGAGCAGTGTGTGTAATTAATTGGGATCCAGGGCTGGGCAGGGGGAGGAAGGAGGAGCAGTGTGTGTAATCGGGATCCAGGGCTGGGCAGGGGGAGGAAGGAGGAGCAGTGTGTGTAATCGGGATCCAGGGCTGGGCAGGGGGGAGGAAGGAGGAGCAGTGTGTGTAATCAGGATCCAGGGCTGGGCAGGGGGAGGAAGGAGGAGCAGTGTGTGTAATCGGGATCCAGGGCTGGGCAGGGGGAGGAAGGAGGAGCAGTGTGTGTAATCAGGATCCAGGGCTGGGCAGGGGGAGGAAGGAGGAGCAGTGTGTGTAATCGGGATCCAGGGCTGGGCAGGGGGAGGAAGGAGGAGCAGTGTGTCATGGGGACTCAGGGCTGGGCAAGGGCTGGGCAGGGGGGATGAGGGAGGGAGGAGGGGCCTGTAAGCGGGACTCGGGTGTAGTCTGGGAAGCGGAGCATGCACTGGATCTCGACCGTGTGACAGTTGTAGCTGTGGTGTACGCACCTACAGTCAAGATGGCAAACTGTGTTAGAAACAATTTCTTTTTAAAAAAATCACTCACAGTTGAACTGAGAGTGGAGGCCCCGAGCACCAGGGCAGCCACAAGGGCCGGGGCAGAGCGAACATCAGCACCGCCAAGGGGGCTCGGGCTCCGCTGGGCCTCACCCACGCCGCCTGTGCAGGTCTAGGAAGGCAGTGAGCACAGGGCCTCTCCTGCCCGTCTGCTCTCCCGGGCTCCTGGGGTTCTGTCCGCTCTGACCTGGCTGCTGTCTGGGTGAGCCTGGGCAGGTGTCTGTGCTGTCAGGACCCGGTGGGCACCGCATTGTGGCCCTCACGATTAGTGGTGTATGCACATGAGGGCTTGGAGTAGTGTCCAACCAGGACACACCAAGAAGGCTTGGGAGCTGAATTGGGGGCGGCACACACAGTCACCCGTGAGGGCGTGAGCCACCGGGAGTCCAGCTGGGGCTCTGCCTGGCCTCTGTGCTCACCTCCGCGGACGGGCACTGGCATGTGGCCGTGCTCACCTCCGCGGACGGGCACTGGCATGTGGGAATTCCTCCCAAAACCAAGCCCTTGGGGACACCTTTGACCAGGGACCACATGACCAGATGAGTTGCGGAGGGCTAAGCTGGCTTTGTGATTCAGCAAATATTTGCTGGCCTGTCCTTTCCTGTTGATACAAGGATGTGTCAGAAACAACCAGGTCTCTGCTCCAGGGTAAGCGGGACCTGGCGCTGCAGGTGGAGGGAACTTGGGAAAGTGTAAGGTGCTGGATTGGGTAGACCAGCTATTTTAACAACCCAAAGCTGTAGGCCAGAGAGGTCAGCAAGCTTAGCTCTACTGTGTGTGTGTGTGTCTGTGTGTCTGTATATACATATGTGTTTGTGCATGTGTGTGTGCATATATGTGTTCAAGTGTGTGTGTGTGTGTGTGTGTGTATGTGTGCGTGCTGGTTTTGTACCCCGAACTCAGGGTTTTGTGCTTTTGCCTGGCTTTTCTGCTCGAGGCTGGTGCTCTACCACTTGAGCCACACCTCCACTTACAGCTTTTTGGTGGTTGATTGGAGAGGAGTTATACTGACTTCGGCCCAGCTGGCTTTGAACCAGAATCCTCAAATCTCAGCCTCTGATGACTGAGGTGAGCCACCAGTGCCTGGCTCCCACTGAGGCAGCTGGCACCTGGCACTCTGCATGGCTGCACTGCAATCTTAGGCGTGCAGTCCCTACAGGACTGGGCACCACCCCGCCCTGACGTCCCCATCGATCTCCACGCCACCGGAGCTGCTACTCTTAGGTCTGTGTATTGCTGCTCTGAGCTGCAGGTCAGTTACCACACACTGCTGTTTCCAACTGGGCTGTGAAGGCATCTGTGAGGCGTGGGGCCTCGCTCCAGGTCACACAGCCTGTGAGAGGTGTGTCCAGAGCTGAAGCTCCTGCAGCTCTGTGGAATTCCAGTGCAGGCTCCTCTGGTCTGGCGCTGTGTGTGGATGTGGGCTGTGATGTCACAGGAGGTTTCTCTGGTCTCCCTCGTGCTGTGGTGGAGTCTGGGCTGGTTCTAGTCTGCTGCTGTCCACAGTGGCTGTCCCACACACTGGGCTTGCTTTCGCAGCCCTGCTGGGTGGCGTCTTGGGTGACAGAGGTGTTGTTTCAATGGAGACCACTTTGCCAGTGTACTGCTTGTGTGGTGGTCTCAACGGGCCCTGTGCTTGTGATCCTGTCCATCTTGGCTGGAGGCCAGGCTGCGTGCTGCATTCTGGGGACCTCTCGTCCCGCCCAGGGGGATCTGAACAGGGAGGGGAAACCGGCTGGGGCCGCTGGAGCTGTGGCCAGGGCTGGGCCGGAAGGGTTCTGTGGCCTGGGTTTTGGGTGATTCTCCCCTGTGGCCTGGACAGATGACTTTGGAGGGAGAAAGAAGCAGGGGGGCAGGTAGTCTGCACAGCGGCCAGCACCCGGGAGCCAACGGCTGGACATTCCTGTCGGGGGCCCTGCCGTGGCGGCCCAGGTCCTGGAGCCTCCGTGATGGCGTCTTCCAGCTCTGCCTTGGAGCTGCAAGGCCTTGTCGGTGCTCAGTGAGCACGGAGCTCCCCGCCAGTGGACTCTGCCCTCCGTGAACCGGCCCCGCTCCCCACTGCACATTCTCCAGGTGTCGCTGCAGCCACTCAGCGGCCGCTCCGTGTGCTGCGTCTTGCAGTTCACTGTTGCCCGCCACAGCGGCGCTGACCACACCGTGTGGCTGTGTCGGCCTCACGCCCATGTCTTCTTTCCTCTCGGATCCCTTCCCTTTGCCACGGTCACCCATGGGACATTTTGCAGAGCCCTTGGCCCTAGAATGGCTTCCTGTTTCTCTCCCACTTGGTCCCGGTCCCTCTAGGTTCAGTTGTCTGGTGCACAGCTTGGACGTTTTCCTGGCACTACTGCCACCTGTTGGGTCTGATGTGCCCAGAGAGTCCTCAATGTTCTGATTACCCCCAGCGGGTTGTCAGTGGGGATTCTGATCTCTGTGTTCAAGGAGTTCAGGACTCAACCCATTTCTGCAGGCCAGCAGAAGGCTGCCTAGCTGCGTGCCCCTCCCGGGGTTTGGCTGCCTCTGCACACTGCTTTGGCCCCCGCTGGCCCCTCCACCTGGGCCCCACATTCTCCGCACTCAGCTTGTATGGCTATGAAGGGCTTTGGAAAGCCTGCTCAGGACCAGAGGCTCAGAGGAGAAGTAAGGATTCCAGGGCCCAGGGAGGTCCCAGGCCTTGCCTGCCCACTGGCTCAAGTGATCTTCCTGCCTCCCTGTCCTTACTGGCTGGGGCTACAGATGTGAACCCTGGTGCTCTTTGTGCCCTCTGCTCTGGCCTTTCTCAAAGCTACTGCAGACCTCCGTCCAGGATTTATGTGGGAGGTGACTGTGGATCTACAACAAGGGACTGAGGGAGGCTGAGGCGGGCGTCTCTGGGCCCCGTCTGCGGCAGATCTCACAGGCCAGCATGGTGGCAATGGGGCCTTGGGCAGCCCTGATGGGTAAAACTCCTCTGGCTGTGACAGGAACTTGGGCCAGAGAGGTCAGGTCCTAGAGGGCAGGCAAAGGCCCTGTCCCCTCAGTCCCCTCAGCCAGCTGCCTACCCCATGTTTGCTTTTATTTCTTTCCTTTTCCTCTTCCTCCTCTTTCTCCTCCTCCTCCTCCTCTTCCTCCTCTTCTTCTTCTTTTTTTTTTTTGTCAGTCATGGGGCCTGAACTCTGGGCCTGGGCACTGTCCCTCAGCTCTTCAGCTCAAGGCTAGTGCTCTACCACTTGAGCCACAGCACCACTTCCAGCTTTTTTCTGCTTATACGGTGCTGAGGAATCAAACCCAGGGCCTGGTGCATGCAAGGCAAGCACTCTACCGCTAAGCCACCTTCCCAGCCCTCTTCTTTGTTTTTTAAAACTGAAAAAAAAAAAAAAAAAAAAAAGACACAGCTTTAGGAAACTCTTTCCCTCTTTGCGTTCACCTGGGCCTCCCCATTCCGGTCCCTCTGGTGGGCTTTGTCCCAGGGGTTGGAGCAGTCGCTGACAGATGTCCTGGGAGCTCATGGAAGTCATTGGCTGCCCCCCTGCATCCCCCACGACACCTGTAAAGGTGGACCTGCGTGGTGCCGTGTGCCGCTAAAGACAGGCAGCTTCTTGTGAGAAGTGAGTGCTCGGCCTCCCCAATAGACTCCTAGTGCTCCCTGCCAGGTCCCAGGCCTGGGAGCTTACCCTTCCCTACCCTGGTCCCAGGCCCCGGAGCTCACCCTTCCCTGCCCCCGTCCCAGGCCTGGGAGCTCACCGTTCCCTGCCCCCGTCCCAGGCCTGGGAGCTCACCCTTCCCTACCCTGGTCCCAGGCCCCGGAGCTCACCCTTCCCTGCCCCCGTCCCAGGCCTGGGAGCTCACCCTTCCCTGCCCCCGTCCCAGGCCTGGAGCTCACCCTTCCCTGCCCCCGTCCCAGGCCTGGGAGCTCACCCTTCCCCAGTGTGTCTGCCCTCCCTGGTCCTCAAGACAGAAGGTTCCTCACTCAGACAGAGGAAGGTTGTTTTCAGACCAAACCACAGACATGGTGCCCTCCTGACTGGAAGGGGACCCCCTTCCCAGCTGGGGGTGGGGTGGGGCTGTGTGCGGGGCTTGTGTCTGCCACATGCCAACAGGCCATCAGGGAAACCCAGAGGTCAATCAGAGGACGTGGGATCCATTTGAAGAAGTTCCAGTGGGGCAAAGCTAGGACAAATGCTTGAAAGGAACACAGTGGAGCAAGGTTGTAATATGCCTAGATATCTTTGGAGTACGGCCAGGGCCGTGTGTTCCTACAGAAATCACTGAGGGAGGGACGGCTGCCTGGACCGCTTTGGTAGGAGCCCGGCGCTGGTGGCCCGGGGGACTTAGCCCCTGCTTCTCTCTGCAGGGGACCCTGGTGCCGGGAGGGGTTAGGTCCCCTTGGGAGGACTCTGCGCTGAACCCAAGTTCTGGGCAGGTGGAGGAGGCTTTGCTCCTCCAGTTCTTCCAGCAACATCCAGGTCTTTTGGCAGAGCCCCCCAACATTTTAGGCGTTTTGGGGTGTTGTCCCCAGTTTGGGGTGTTGTCCTCGGTTCGGGGTGTTGTGTTGTCCCTGGCATTGGCTCCTGGTGAAAGGGGCAGGGCATGGGTGAGGCTCTGGCCTGTTTCTCCCTGGTCTCTGTCAGGCTGTCCAAAGCTGCCCAGGCTTCTGCACATGTCCCCCCCCCCAGGGTAAGTAGGCAGGCCGTGCACTCGGACACACTGGACACACTCGGACACACGGGACACACTGGACACACTCGGACACACGGGACACACTCGGACACACGGGACACACTGGACACACTCGGACACACGGGACACACTCGGACACACGGGACACACTGGACACACTCGGACACACGGGACACACTCGGACACACGGGACACACTCGGACACACGGGACACACTGGACACACTAGGACATACGGGACACACTGGACATACTCGGACACACTGGACACACGGGACACACTCGGACACACGGGACACACTCGGACACACGGGACACACTCGGACACACGGGACACACTCGGACACACTCGGACACACGGGACACACTCGGACACACTCGGACACACGGGACACACTGGACACACTGGGACACACGGGACACACTCGGACACACGGGACACACTGGACACACTGGACACACTGGCCTGGCCAGTGCCTTTGGCGGGCAGAGCTCGGCCTGGGCAAGGGGGCCGCGGGCCGGGCCTTCGCTGGCGGGGCGGGGCCCCGGGCACACCCCGTGTCCGCCTCTCCGTCCTGGGAGGGGCCCCAAGGCCGGGGCGCGGGCCAGACCCCCCCCTCCCCGTCCCGTCACCGTGGCCACCGACAGGGTGCAGGCCTCCGCGGCTCCGGGCGAAGGTCTGGGAGAAGCTGGGGGCGGGGCCTGGGCGGGGCGAGGCGGGGCCCGGGGCGGTGGCGGGAGGGGTGAGGGGGACCCGAGGTGGCGGGAGTCGGGGGGAGGGGGCGAGCGGTGCAGGACGGGCGGGATCGGACCCGCAGGCAGAGGCCGCGGTTCCCCGCTCCTCCCCGGCCCCGCCCCTCTCCGGCCCCGCCCCTTCCCGGCCCGCCGGCCCCGCCCCTCTCCGGCCCCGCCCCTTCCCGGCCCGCCGGCCCCGCCCCTCTCCGGCCCCGCCCCTTCCCGGCCCGCCGGCCCCGTCCCCCTCCGGCCCCGCCCCTTCCCGGCCCGCCGGCCCCGCCCCTCGCAGGCCCCGCCCCTTCCCGGCCCGCCGGCCCCGCCCCGCCTCGCGGCGGGCAAACTTTTCCGCGGGGCCGGGCGGGCGGCGCGGTCACGTGACCCCGGCCCCGCCCCGCCCCGGCCGAGCCCGGCCTCGGCTGCCTGGCGGCGGAGGCGCCCGGACCGAGCGGCGGCGTGGGCGATGCCGACCAACTTCACCGTGGTGCCCGTGGAGGCGCGCGCCGACGGCGGCGGGGCCGGGGCGGCGGAGCGCGCGGAGGACGCGGGGCCCGCGAGGGACGCGGAGCGCGCGGAGGACGCCGAGCCCGCCCCGCCGGGCCCGGGTGAGCGCTCGCACCTGCCGCGCGCCGCACAAAGGCGGCCCGGCCCGGCGCCCCGCGCTGGGCGGCCGCCGGGTCCCCCTCCCCGGGCTCCCCTCCCCGGGCTCCCCTCCCCGGGCTCCCCTCCCCGGGCTCCCCTCCCCGGGCCGGTCCCCCTCCCCGGGCTCCCCTCCCCGGGCTCCCCTCCCCGGGCTCCCCTCCCCGGGCCGGTCCCCCTCCCCGGGCTCCCCTCCCCGGCCGGGTTCCCCTCCCCGGGCCGGTCCCCCTCCCCGGGCTCCCCTCCCCGGGCCGGTCCCCCTCCCCGGGCCGGTCCCCCTCCCCGGGCCGGGCCCCCTCCCCGGCCGGACTCCCCTCCGTGGGCCGGTCCCCCTCCCCGGGCCGGTCCCCCTCCCCGGGCCGGGCCCCCTCCCCGGGCCGGGCCCCCTCCCCGGCCGGACTCCCCTCCGTGGGCCGGGCTCCCCTCCCCGGGCCGGTCCCCCTCCCCGGGCCGGGCCCCCTCCCCGGCCGGACTCCCCTCCGTGGGCCGGGCTCCCCTCCCCGGGCCCGCGGCCCGTCCCCGAGCGCCGTGCGGGGTTCTCTCCCCGGTCGCGCGACCCCGCCCGCGGAGCCCAAGTTCCCGGGAGTCGGCGGGGCCGGGACGCGAGCGCTGGCCGGGCCTCGTCCGGTCCGCGCGCGCCCGCGCGCATGGAGTGTGGCGGAGGACGGAGGACACTTCACCAACTCCCGCCGGACTGGAGGCCGGGGAGGCGCGGGGCCGCTGAGCCTCCGGAAACCATGGGGCAGAGTCCGGGGTGGAATCTGGTGGGAGGAGGGTGCTGACCCGCGCGGTGGTCTCCCAGGTAGGCGGTCTCTGGGGTACGCCGTCTTGGGGCAGGTGGTATCTCGGGGTCGGTGGTCTCCAGGTAGGTGGCCTCTCTGGGTAGGTGGCGTCTAGGGGTAGGTGGTGTCTAGGGGTAGGTGGTTGTCTAGGGGCAGGTGGTGTCTAGGGGTAGGTGGTGTCTCTGGGTAGGTGGTCCCTTGGGGCAGGTGGTGTCTAGGGGTAGGTGGTGTCTAGGGGTAGGTGGTTGTCTAGGGGCAGGTGGTGTCTAGGGGTAGGTGGTGTCTCTGGGTAGGTGGTCCCTTGGGGCAGGTGGTGTCTAGGGGTAGGTGGTGTCTAGGGGTAGGTGGTGTCTCTGGGTAGGTGGTGTCTAGGGGTAGGTGGCGTCTAGGGGTAGGTGGTGTCTCTGGGTAGGTGGTGTCTCTGGGTAGGTGGTGTCTCTGGGTAGGTGGTGTCTCTGGGTAGGTGGTGTCTAGGGGTAGGTGGTGTCTAGGGGTAGGTGGTGTCTAGGGGTAGGTGGCGTCTAGGGGTAGGTGGTGTCTAGGGGTAGGTGGTGTCTCTGGGTAGGTGGTGTCTAGGGGTAGGTGGTGTCTCTGGGTAGGTGGTGTCTAGGGGTAGGTGGTGTCTCTGGGTAGGTGGCGTCTAGGGGTAGGTGGTGTCTAGGGGTAGGTGGTGTCTAGGGGTAGGTGGTGTCTAGGGGTAGGTGGCGTCTAGGGGTAGGTGGTGTCTAGGGGTAGGTGGTGTCTCTGGGTAGGTGGTGTCTAGGGGTAGGTGGCGTCTAGGGGTAGGTGGTCCCTTGGGGCAGGTGGTGTTTCGGGGCAGGTGGTCTCTGAGGTAGGTGGTCTCCCTCGGTTGTGCCCCCCCCTTGACTGACCTGAGCTCTGCTACTGTCCCATCTGGGCTGGAATCCCTCATCTCCCTCTGCTGGCTGGGACAAGTACCCTCCTGGGATCATGGAGCAACCAGTTACCTGCCTGCATAGTGCTAGCTGCCCCAGCCTGGTTGGCAGAGCCCTTGCCAGCTTTGTTCCTGGGCTCTGCGTCTCACACTTTGACCTTCTGTGGGGAATCTCCATCCCAGCTCCCAACCCCAGCCTCCTGGCTGCGACTTCCAGGTGACCTTGAGCCCGTTGCTTCATCTCTGGGCCTGGTTCTCTGCATTGGTGGGGTGCTGAGGAGGTGAGGGGCCAGTGTGGCCGGTGTGTGTGCCGCTCCTTGCTCCCGGCCTCATTGGAGTTCCCGGCTCCCTGCCCTGGGGCTTGGAAGGAAAGCATCAGGTCCTATGCCTGGCTTCAGAGGCCAGCAAGGCCAGGCACTTCCCCTGAGCTCCCTACTTACTGGGACGTGGTCAGGGCCCCACCCACTTGCCTTAGCGGCTTTCCACGCCGTCTGTACAAGGACAGCTTGTGTCTCATTGGAGTGGCTCTGATAGAGTCTGGCAGTGTCAAAATGTGCCATCCCCCCCACGCAGGAACGGAGGTTCCCAGACACTTCCTGGATACCCAGACACGTTTGAGTGTGGACTGTGTTTAGCCAGAAGCGACTTCTCCTCATTCTCTTGTCCCTTGTGAGCTGTGCGGAAGTCAGGTCTGAGGGAAGGCTTCCACCCGTGTCACCGCACAGACTGGTGACTTACGCGGAGCCTGTGAGGAGCACAGGGTGGGCTTTGAACTTGTGACCTTGGGCCATGTTCAGGTGGGACTCCCTTGGGGGGGCATTGGCTGGGCTCCACACCCTGCGTGTCATAGAGTTTGGGGAACTCTGGTACTGTGCTTTCAGTGACAGTTCTGTGGTCTTGAAGTATTGGTTGTGTCCTGACAGGGACTCTGTTGGCACACACAGCTGCCTATGACCGCATAGGTGGCTTTGGGATGGGGCCCTGCTGGAGCAGGAGGGACGTCGGAGCCCTGTTCAAGGACCTGCTGCTGGGGCCCAGGCGCGGGTGTGGTCACAAGCCAGGTGGAGTCTGACCAGTAGCGAGGAGTCTCCTCAGAGCAGGCCTCCTGGGGGAAGTGAGCTCTCAGAGCAGGCCTCCTGGGGGAAGTGAGCTCCGAGACCTGTGAGGAAGGGCGGGAGGGGCCGGGTTCTCATGAGGTGTGGCGCGTGTGAGGAAGAGGACCAGGTTATTGGGAAGCAGGTTTGCTAGGCACCCCAACCTGCAGAGCAGTGGGCCTTGGAGAGTGGGGTGCACCCAGGGCCTGGAAGGGGCCTTCTGAACCTGTGACCGCTATGGCTGGAAGAAGCCAGCAGCCCCTGGGCTGCCTGCCGTGGAGCCTGTTCTGAGGAGGTAGATGATGGGAAGGCAGGGGGGTTCTAGGGCCACAGTGCGGTCTGGCCTTTGAGTCTTAACGCTGACCTGCCCCTGCTGCAGTGCACAGGCGGCCAGTGCTGCTGTTGGAACCATGAATTTGAAGGCCCCGCTTTTCCCGAGTGGAGTGTGTATGTTTACGGGGCCCTCTGCCCCTTGGGGGTGCCGACTCCCTCCCAGACGAGAAGTAGTTGATTGTGTGGGCTGCCCGCACCGCGCTCTGCTTCCGCACTGCCCCCTTACAGTGGGGCCACGTTACCCTCAGGACTTGCCGTGCAAGTCCTTTGGTTTTGAGACGGGGCCTGTGCACCACCAATACCCTGCTGTTTCCTCAGTCTCAGCTCTTGGTTTACACATGCGCATGGCCCCGGGGGCCTTCACTGGATGGCCTTGTTCTGGAAGGATCCTTCACTGGATGGCCTTGTTCTGGAAGGATCCTGGGTCTTGCCTCAGAACAGGGACCACACCCCTTCACACTGGTACGGAACGGAACATTTCCTGCGTTCAGTTTATTGTGAGATTCCTCTAGAAGTGGGGAGGATTCTGGGAGGGGATGTTTTCAGAGTTGGTTTGGAACTGATCCTTCTGGACTGACGGGCGTCTCCTCTCTGCAGCCAGGCTGCAGGCTTGCCTGTCCCTGTCCACACCGTCCCAGGTTCACTGCAGGGCCCTCACTCTTGAACCGCCCTCCTGCAGCCGATCCTGGGGTCCGTGATGGCTTTGAGGAAACACCTCCTCCTGGACTGGTTGCTGGTCCTGTTTTGGATCCCTTTCCTGCGTTCTTGTGCTCTGTGGTGGGTTGTGTGTGGGGCTGGGGGTGGGGGCGCTGCCTGCCTCCATCTGTAGACCTGACATACTTACTCACTGAGACAGTCCTAGACATCCGTGTACTTGTGGGGTGCTGGCCAGTGCTAGCCACCGTTGTGATTTTGGGGTACACTGTGACTGCCTCTAGGGCTGAGGCTGACGGGTGGTGGCATGCCGCTCCTCAGCCAGCCGGAATGTGGGAGTCAGGAAGGTCGTTGGAACACAAGGCTTCCAGAGTCTGTCCTGATCAAGGACAGGCTGTGACAACTGCTCTCCACAGGGGTAGGAAGGGACGCGTCATACACAGAGGCCAGGCAGGGACCCCAGCTCTGTTTGTCAGAGTCTTGGAAAGTAGGGCTTGAGGGTTTGGGAGTCATTTACAGAGAGCATCATGTGTAGTGTGTGTGGACCAGGGTGGGTTACAGAATGTGTTCTGTGCACTAAATTCTTCTTACCAGAGCTGCTGGAGGGGCTGCTCAGTGCTGGCCACTTGCCTAGGGACCATGGGTTTCATCCCCAGTACTGGAGAACAAAATAAAGGAAAGAGAAATGGAGCTGTGGCTCAAGTGGAAAGGCACCAGCCTTGGGCACAAATAATCAAGTGAGGTCTCGAGGCCCTGAGTTCAAGCACACATACTGGCACAAAAGCGAAAAGAAAACAACCCAAAGGAAAGAAAGGATGTACACTGAGCAGGCCACAGCAAAAGAAATGAACAACCTAGGGAAGCACGGGATACCCAGGGGGAGATAGCTGTGGAAACTAGACCATCTGCTGGCCACGGCCCTCCGTGCGTGCACCCCTGTGCTGTGGGCTTAGAGGGATAGGTCCATCACGGGGTCGGGGGTCGAATGTGGGACAGCGGCTGTCCAGCAGTGGCTTCGGGCCGCCCGTCCTGCTGCGGCCTTGGGTGGAGCCTCCTCAGTGAGAGGACTTCCCTGGCACTGCATCCCCTGGTTCCTTCTGGAAGGCTCCTAGGCCTGTTCTCTGTGTTACCCTGGTTGGGGGTCTGAGCTGTGAGTAGGTGGAGGGCTGTTGCTGCTCAAAGAAGGGCCACAAGGTGGCCACTGTGAGGGTCAGGCACGGTCAGCGAGGCCCCAGCGTGGGTCCAGACAGGTCTAGGTCTGCTGGCACTGGTCACCACGGCCGTCACTAGCTAGAAAGGTCCTCTGCGTGGCTGAGCCTCTCAGGGCGTGCGGGGGAAGGGGGCTGGGAAGGTCGGTGTGTCTGTGCTGCTGAGCGCAGGAGAGGGGCATCCGGGCGGTGGTTTGAAGGTACTCCGGCCTTGGCTAGTGACTCAGGGCAGTTCTGTGCAGAGGGCCTGGCTCCTGCCTGGGGAGCTGGCAGAGCAAGTGCACAGGTCATGGCCGAGCGCCCGCCGAGGGGGGCTCCGGAAGGGCGGGGCTCCCAGACCCTCTTCAGCTGCTCCTTAGCAGGAACACGTATGTGTGTGTATGGGGTCTTCACAAGGCAGTGTGGAGTGCCGCAGTGCTGTGTGTCCTTAGCACGTTAACACATCTCTGCGCAGAGTATGGGCCTGTGGTTACCTGTGGTCCCGGTCCACTGGTGATGGTGTGTGCGTGGCTTGAGAATGCTCTGGGCATTGGGCCAGGCTGAGGAGCCCCACGTGGGTGGGGTTTGCACACGGCCTCAAGCACACCCTTGCCCTTCAGCCTTCCAGACCCGGGCGGACTGTGAATCATTGCCCCCTGTGTTAGAGTTTTAGATTTTGCCAGACAACCACGCAGACATCCAGGTACTGAGAGCATAGAAAGGTTTATACCTGGGAAAGGGGCCGGCCAGATCCCTTCTCACAAGGGAGGAGTGAGAAGAAGTACCGGCTATTGTCTGGGGTGACCTATGTAACCTAGGAGGTCTAGGAGGGGCTGGAAGGGGCTAGGAGGTGGAGACCCCGGTGTGGACGCGCGGGCCAGGGGCTTCATCATGGCGGACTAGGATGGATGGCTCTGTCCAAATAGCAGATAAGGGTCCTGCAGCTGCCCAGACCTGAAGCTCACTCTCAGGGGCTCTTGTTGCCTTCTATGGTGGCAGCTGCCCAGAGGAGTGCCATCCCAAGGTCAGGGGGTTGGAGGTTGATTATTTACCGCCTTTACTACGTGGGCCGAGTGCTGCCTAGGAAGGGAGCGTGCCTGCCGAGCTGTGGAGAAGGCGAGGAGCGTGCTAAGCGATGGGAAGGGAGCTCATTTCCCTGACACCTTCTGTGGGTGACTGGATTTTGGGGTGGCCTGGGGGGCGTCTGAGAAGGGGCTTCCTGGTGAGGGAGGCCCTGTCTGGGTGCAGAGCTGACCGCACCCAAGCCATGCAGGGCCCTGGGCTACCACCTCTGCCTGTCTGCTGCGGCGCGGGGAAGCCTCAGACCTCAGCTGGGTCTTGGCCATGTCCACCCCTCCCCACCGCCTGGCAGAGAGGTGGACGAGGGAGCCAAGTTGCTTTGTCGGGGACTAGACCTGTTGGACACTGGGCTTCCGTGCTCCATTGAGGCAGGACCTAGCCGTGGACTCCCAGGAAGGCCCAGGCTCCTGGCACGGGGTGGCCTGAGGCATCTGGCCAGGGCCTCTGCCCTGGGGACTGTGGAGGGGTGGGCTGTACCCTCCTGGTGCAGACTAACACCCCTGCAGTGGGAGTGCCACCCTTTGAGGCCAAGCCCCGAGGGCAAAGTGTGAGGCTGGGAGTTAAGTATTAACCTCGGCCCGTGGCAGTGGCTGCGTGGGGCTCTGACAGCTGCCCGCGTGGGCTGGTGGCTGGGATGGGAGTCAGTCTGGGGCAGCCCAGTGACCAGTGGGGCCTGGGGATGGCTCTCCGGATAGACAGTGGTCTCTGGGCAGTAGAGGTGCCTGGGCCATGGAAGCAGCTGCAGCTGTGGACACCACCAGAGCCGGCCTCTGCGAGCCAAGCACTGAGGGTGCGGCTCCCTGTCTGCAAAGGAGGACTACGCGGCGGGGGCTGCAGGTGTAGCTCCCTTCCGCTTGGAACCTGGGCCCGGGTGGGGCTGCGCTGCCGCTCTGGCCGGCCAGCCTGTGTCCACTTCTTCCAGGCCTTTCACAGGGTTGCTGGTAGCAGCGGGTCCAGGTGTCCCCTGTGGTGAGGGGTGGCGAGCAGGCCTGTGCTGCCGCCCCTGAGGTCTTGGGGCTCCCTTGGATGTGCCGCTTTCTGGCCTGGCCTGGCCTGGGTTGCTTCCTCCTTCCTGGCCAGTTTGTTTTAAGGAAGTGGTGGGGTGGAGCTGGGCGGGAGGACTGGCAGTGCTGTTTCCTTCCTGGTGTGTTTTCTTTGTCCTGACCCCCCCCCCCCCACGGCACCTTGTGGGTGGCTGGCGGGGCCCTGAAGGAGCAGCTGTGCCTGGGGCTGCACAGTGAGGATTACTTCTGCTTCCCTGAGCTCTCTGCTGCCCCGGGCCTCAGACCCACGTACCCTGTGCGAGGGCAGCGTGCCTGGTCCCGGGGCTGCCCCTGTCCAGAGCCGCCCGAGCCCCTCTCGAGACGTCTGTCCAGCCCAGGACGAGGCATTCCTGTGGGCAGGAGGGCGAGGCCGGCGGGCGGCTCCTTGCCTCGGCTCTCTCACCAGGAACTGGGCCATCACAAAGGTGGGCTTGGCGTCTCGCCGCCTGGCTCCCTGGCCATGGGGCAGTGGCGCCGGCGGGCCGGGCGCGCCTGGAGGTCACTGGGGAGGATTGAGTGAGCAGGAAATCAGAGCAGGGAAAGTGTCTTTTCCATTTAGTGGAGGGTCTTGACCGCAGCCCAGACAGGCTGAAACAGGAGCCACCCCTGGGAGGCCTCACCGGTGCCTGGATGGCGGTGCTGGTGGCAGGCCTGGGCCCAGGGGCCTGCCTGTTTGGGACCTGCTCACAGCCCCTCCTTTGCCCCCCTCCCCCCAGCTCTGACACTGCTCACAGCCCCTCCTTTGCCCCCCCCCAGCTTTGACACTGCTCACAGCCCCTCCTTTGCCCCCCCCAGCTTTGACACTGCTCACAGCCCCTCCTTTGCCCCCCCAGCTCTGACACTGCTCACAGCCCCTCCTTTGCGACCCCCAGCTCTGACACTGCTCACAGCCCCTCCCCCCAGCTCTGACACTGCTCACAGCCCCTCCTTTGCCTCCCTCCCCCCAGCTCTGACACTGCTCACAGCCCCTCCTTTGCCCCCCCCAGCTCTGACACTGCTCACAGCCCCTCCTTTGCCCCCCCAGCTCTGACACTGCTCACAGCCCCTCCTTTGCCCTCCCCCCCCCCCCCCCCCCAGCTCTATCACTGCTCTGGGCTTTGAGGAGGAGAGAGGCTGGACCAGGACCAGCACCAGCCTTGTGACAGTGTGTCAGGAGTGAGGTCACCAGAGGGGTCATGTCCTGTCGACAGCAAGCTCCAGATCACCGGCGACTGCCAACGCAGCTCACAGCCCTGTGTTCCTGGGCGCCAGGGCCCACCTGACGGTGTGGTCTGAGGCCACAGCCCCCAGGGCTTTGCACAAGTGCATGTGCTGCTGAGTAGATTAATCATGTGTGTATCTGAATGTTGTACATGGGTGAGTGTGTACACATGTGCAAATGTATATGTACCTACACATGAGTGTGTGTCTTCTGTGTGCATGTATATGCATGGCGTGTCTGAGAACATGTGGGAGCAGTGTATGGCATGTATATGCATGCATATGCATGTGCACGGATGTATGTTCTGGTATCTGATGTACACGAGTGTTTGCTGTGTGTGGTATGTGAGGTACACATGAGCATGTGTTTCTGATAGCTGCATGTCATGAGTGAATGAGCACATGTGTATATGCATGATTCTAAGAACATGTATGAGCAATGTGTACGCATATGCACGTATACAGACGTGCGCATTTGTGTGTACAGGTGTGGGTGCTGTGTGTGTGTTGTGTCTGTGTACACGAGCATGGGTGGCCACTGCATGCCATGAGTGAATGAACACACAGGTGTGTGCACACACGTACAGATTTGTGTGTACATGAGTGTGCTGTGGTGTCTACACATGAGCATATGCAGCATTCGGTACTTCAGACTGCTGCATGTCATGAGTGGGTAAACACATGCACATGTATGATTCTGGGAGCATGCATGAGCAGTATATATGCTGGTGCACAGACTGCAGATTTGTGTAGCTGTGTGTGCTGTGGTGTCTGTACACTCAGGCATATGCCGTGCCTGGTGAGGTGTGATGTCTGACCATGCTAGGACTTTCTGCAGAGCAGCCTGGTGGGCAGTGAGCTGTTTATCTCCAGAGCCTCTCTGGACTTCTGGGCTGGGAAGGAGTGTCAGATTAGACATGCACCTAGAGGATGTATTTTCCCAGACTGTCCTGAGCTTCTTTTGAGTCGTGCAAGGTGGGGTCCTGGGGCCCTGTGGGGATAGGCTGGTCCTCCCTGTGGGGTTGGGCTGGTCCTCCCTGTGGGGATAGGCTGGTCCTCCCTGTGAAGGTGGGCTGGTCCTCCCTGTGGGGATGGACTGGTCCTCCCTGTGGGGATGGGCTGGTCCTCCCTGTGGGGATAGGCTGGTCCTCCCTGTGGGGTTGGGCTTGTCCTCCCTGTGAAGGTGGGCTGGTCCTCCCTGTGGGGATGGGCTCGTCCTCCCTGTGAAGGTGGGCTGGTCCTCCCTGTGAAGGTGGGCTGGTCCTCCCTGTGGGGATGGGCTGGTCTTCCCTGTGAAGGTGGGCTGGTCCTCCCTGTGGGGATAGGCTGGTCCTCCCTGTGGGGATGGGCTCGTCCTCCCTGTGATGGTGGGCTGGTCCTCCCTGTGGGGATGGGCTGGTCCTCCCTGTGGGGTTGGGCTCGTCCTCCCTGTGGGGATAGGGTGGTCCTCCCTGTGGGGATGGGCTGGTCCTCCCTGTGGGGTTGGGCTGGTCCTCCCTGTGGGGATAGGCTGGTCCTCCCTGTGAAGGTGGGCTGGTCCTCCCTGTGGGGTTGGGCTGGTCCTCCCTGAGGGGCTGGGCTGGTCCTCCCTGTGGGGATAGGCTGGCAGGCTGGAGGGAGGACAGGCAGGCTGGGGGGAGGACAGGCAGGCTGGAGGGAGGACAGGCAGGCTGGGGGGAGGACTGATAGGCTGGAGGGAGGACAGATAGGCTGGGGGGAGGACTGGCAGGCTGGAGGGAGGACTGGCAGGCTGGAGGGAGGACAGGCTGGCTGGAGGGAGGACAGGCAGGCTGGGGGGAGGACAGGCAGGCTGGGGGGAGGACTGGCAGGCTGGAGGGAGGACTGGCAGGCTGGAGGGAGGACTGGCAGGCTGCGGGGAGGACTGGCAGGCTGGAGGGAGGACTGGCAGGCTGGGGGGAGGACTGGCAGGCTGCGGGGAGGACTAGCAGGCTGGAGGGAGGACAGGCAGGCTGCGGGGAGGACTGGCAGGCTGGAGGGAGGACTGGCAGGCTGGAGGGAGGACTGGCAGGCTGGAGGGAGGACTGGCAGGCTGGAGGGAGGACAGGCAGGCTGGAGGGAGGACTGGCAGGCTGGAGGGAGGACAGGCAGGCTGGAGGGAGGACTGGCAGGCTGGAGGGAGGACTGGCAGGCTGGAGGGAGGACAGGCAGGCTGGGGGGAGGACTGGCAGGCTGGGGGGAGGACAGGCAGGCTGGAGGGAGGACAGGCAGGCTGGAGGGAGGACAGGCAGGCTGGAGGGAGGACAGATAGGCTGGAGGGAGGACAGGCAGGCTGGGGGGAGGACAGGCAGGCTGGAGGGAGGACAGGCAGGCTGGAGGGAGGACTGGCAGGCTGGAGGGAGGACAGATAGGCTGGAGGGAGGACAGATAGGCTGGAGGGAGGACAGGCAGGCTGGAGGGAGGACTGGCAGGCTGGAGGGAGGACAGGCAGGCTGGAGGGAGGACAGGCAGGCTGGAGGGAGGACAGGCAGGCTGGAGGGAGGACTGGCAGGCTGGAGGGAGGACTAGCAGGCTGGGGGGAGGACAGGCAGGCTGGGGGGAGGACAGGCAGGCTGGAGGGAGGACAGGCAGGCTGGAGGGAGGACTGGCAGGCTGGAGGGAGGACTGGCAGGCTGGAGGGAGGACAGGCAGGCTGGAGGGAGGACTGGCAGGCTGGGGGGAGGACTGGCAGGCTGGGTGGATGAGGGCATCGTCTGTGTGTGTGGCCTCGGCCCACTCACATGGCTGGATCCCTGCCTGCTCAGGGAGGGGGGCTGGGGCTGTCTGCCTGGCCCTAGGGGACCTGCTCCTGGAGGGTTGCTGTCACCTGGTGTAGCGCTCTCACCTCACGGGCCCTGTCTGTCTGGATGGTGCCTCCCAGGTGACTTTGTACACCCATTTGAAGTAAAGGATGGCTATTGGGTGGAGGAAAGTCTGGGCTGGGAAGCATGGGTTCAAAGGAGAGATCCCCTCACCCGTGACTAAAGAGATGCCCACAGCACAGAGCCCGTGACTTTAGAGAGGACACAGCACAGAGCCCCCGTGACTAAAGAGATGCCCACAGCACAGAGCCTGTGACTTTAGAGAGGACACAGCACAGAGACCCCGTGACTTTGGAGATGCCCACAGCACAGAGACCCCGTGACTTTAGAGATGCCCACAGCACAGAGCCCCCGTGACTTTAGAGATGCCCACAGCACAGAGACCCCGTGACTTTAGAGATGCCCACAGCACAGAGACCCCGTGACTTTAGAGATGCCCACAGCACAGAGACCCCGTGACTTTAGAGATGCCCACAGCACAGAGACCCCGTGACTTTGGAGAGGACACAGCACAGCCCCCAGTCGGGGCTGCTGCACTCATCTCACTGTCAGGACGGGGAGAGCCAGGCTGGCTGTGTGGCCCCGTCCCGTGGGACAGGCATGCTCCCGTCTTTCTCCTGGAAACCCAAGGCAGAAGCCCAGGTCGGCCCTGACCAAGTGCACTTGCTTGAGAAGAGAATGCTGGGTAGAAAAGGCCCGATGTGAGCTGGGAATGTGGATTAGAGGTAGAGTGCTTGCTAGCCTGCATAAAGCCCTGGTTCCAGTCCTCAGTACCACATACACAGAAAAAAACAAGTGGCGCTGTGGCTCAAGTAGTAGAGCGCTAGCCTTGAACAAAAGAAACTCAGGGACAGTGTCCAGGCCCTGAGTTCAAGCCCCAGGACTGGCATAAAAAGAAAAAGAAAATGCCAGCTGCACACTGGCCCTCTTAGGCCAGAGAGGTTGTGGGTGGTTCTTGTTTCTCATTATTTCTTCTGTTTTTGGCTTAGAATGTGCTACTGTTGAGCTAGCAACTTGCTGTTGGGAGCCCGGGCGCACTCAGCCCAGGCCCTGGCGCTGCAGACCTTCCTCCCTCCCCTGCACCAGGGTGCCACGCTCCGTGCTGTGTCCACTGCTCTGTGTTGGCCGGGCTGCATGAACGCATAGAGGGCAAAGGATAGGAAGGAGGACAGTGTGGAATTTGGCATCCTGTATCTGACAGATGCTTCTTTGGCACTTAACAGTTCACAGGAAGAGGCGTGGGGGTGGGGTGGGTGGGGTGTGTTTGTGGGGCTGCTGAGCTGCCCCGGGAGGCTGGGTGTGGCTCCTTGAGCTTCCAGGTGGGGTTCTGTTCTGCTGTGGTGCCCAGTAGCTGCACCTGCTGTCAGCTAAGCTGCTGGTCCCCCAGGCTGTGAGCGTCCACGCATACATGGGTTCTCTGTGGGCCATGCTACATGGGTGGTGATAGCCACAGCTGGTGACAGAAAGAAGCAGGTGCTGCTGGACGCCAAGCCCAGCGTCCCCGGCCCGCCTGCACGGCTGAGTGGGGTTCTGGGAGCCACCGGAAATCTCTGCTCCTTCCTGGAGCAATTCTGAGAGCGCAGTGGTGGGCCAGGAGGAAGGGGGGGCACTGCCCGCCGTGGCCTGCGGTGGGCGCTGTGCTTGGAGGCTTGCTGAGGTCTGGCCGCCCCAGAGAAGGCCCGGGGCCTTTCTGGTTGGCCCACATTCTCCCCACCAAGATGCTGTCTTGGGAAGGGCAGTTCCCTTCCTGAGACCAGGGCTTAGGGATCTGATGTGTCCAGGTAGAGCCCGGGCAGGGTGACCCTCTGAGTTCTGCCCACGCCTACTGCTTGTCTGTGGCTCTCTGCCGGGGGTGTCACGGTCCCTCTGGCTGAGGCACGCATCTGCTGGGGGTGTCTGCCCGCATCGCAGCCCTCCTTCCCTGGGACCGGCCTGGAGAAGGCCGCTGCCTGTAGGAGGGACTGGCCTTTGTATACTATCTGCTGACAAGACTGGGGATGGTGTCTGTACCTCCAGGGCCTTGGTAGGGGGTCATCTGATGACCTCAGCACGGTGGGCCTGCGGAGCTTGCCCGTGGGGGTCTCAGACGGAGCCTGTTGGCCGTGGCTGTGTGTGGAGATGCACGGAGCCTTGGCGGGCGGGGCACAAGCCCACAGCTCACGGCTGTTGGAGTGCGTGTGAATGCCCGCCCCTTGTTCCCTTGGGATTGTGTTCCTTGCAAGATGCAGAAGTGGGAAATGATGGCAAGGTTTTTACCAGTCGGCTCTCGGGCTGAAGTACCTCCTGTGGCCCCATGCCCAAGATGTCTCACACAGCAGCCTGCACGTGTGTGCTGTCCAGGGGTTCTTACAGCCAGGGCTGTGGGCAGGGCCGGCCCACTGACCACATGCTTTGGTTCTACCAGGAGCACCTGGTGTGGCGTGCCTCTGAGGGCAGACTGGCCGGGGCACCGTGTTCACAAAGCTGCCAGGCTTTCTCAGCAAGGGAGAGAAGTGGTGGCCGCCGCCGCCGAGGCCCTTTCCTGGCCCAGGCGGCGTCCATGAAGCTCTGGCTGCTCAGGGTGGCCAGAAGACGTGGTAGCAGTGGCTTCCTGTGTGATGCAAGGGGCCTGTGGCCTGCAGGGGTTTTAGAGTGGCTGGACCTGTGTGACCACCCCCTGCGTGGCTAGGGGCGGAAATGCACCGCGTGTAGCGTCTGGTGACAGGCGGCCGGGCTGCGGGGCCCTGCCCAGCGCAGGGAGTCGGGGGCCTTGGCTCCTGAGGTCTCCTCATTTCCCCTAGCGCCCCTCGAAGCCCTGACCTCGCCTCTGGTTGGGCTGGGCCTCTTGTTTGGGAAGGACCCCAGAGAAAGTGCCAGTCGTGCGGCCCCTTGGGCCACACACATACCACGCCCTGGGCGGGGCCTCGGCAGCATCTCTCCAGCCTCTCCCGGCCACCTGTAGTAAAGCCAGCCTCTGCTGTCTCTGTTTAGAAAACAAACGGACAGTTGTGCTCTGCCTGCGTGGTAGCTAGCGCCGACTCTGGTTTCTGCTCTGACGCGCCATTTCCGGGCACCTGGTCGGGGGGCAGGCTTTGCCTAGACGCAGCCGGCTGCCGGTGCCCTGGGGCTGCCGGGCCTGCCGGGGGCTGCTGCTGCTCACGTTACCTGGAGACCATTAAATATGCATTTAGAGGCTGTCGGGCACTTCTCTGCAGGAAGTGGCTGTGTGAGGTGTGGGCGTGGCCAGCAGCCTCCCCCCAGGGCCTCCAGTGGGAATCAGAATCTACAGCAGCTTTCTCTCTCGCCAGGTCCCCCAAACAAGGCTCCGCCCTTCCAAGGCCACAGGTCAGGGTGGTTTGACCCTCACGCCCCTTGGTGGAAGGCCTAGACAGCCTCCTCCCTCTGATCCACCGGAACCCCTCATTTCTCTGGGTCCTCTGTCCTGAGGACCCTAGACCCTGGCACCGGGTGCTCTGGGAAGCGGGGATGTGACCCAGACGGCCCTCAGCCT
Source organism: Dipodomys merriami (assembly GCF_024711535.1). Taxonomy (NCBI): domain Eukaryota; kingdom Metazoa; phylum Chordata; class Mammalia; order Rodentia; family Heteromyidae; genus Dipodomys; species Dipodomys merriami. The sequence continues at coordinate 779,501 of NW_027204715.1, read as the reverse complement.
CCTGTCACCATGGACACGAAAGAGGCTGCCTCTCTGTTCTGTTGTGGGTTTTACTGGCTGAAGGTTGTTCGTTACCATTTCTCAGTGACAGAAGCACCCGGAACTATCACGATGTGAAGCAGAAGGCAGTGTTGCTAGGCCCCCTGGGACTGGCCTCTCCCAGCCTTCCGGAGGGCTGTCCATGGCTCCGGAGGGCTGTCCACGGCTCCGGAGGCCTGTCCACGGCTCCGGAGGGCTGTCCACGGCTCCGGAGGGCTGTCCACGGCTCCACTCTTGGTTCAGAATTTTAGCACATTTCAACTTTTGGAGGCTGTGGGCTCCGCCTGAGCTGTGAATTCCATGTCAGCCCTTATAATCGTGCATGTGTGTAGCCAGTGGCAGATCATTTCCTGTGTCATGTAGAAGGGATCAGGGTTTAAAAGTGTTTGTCAGTGTGGCAGGTTGAGTGTTGTTAGTCCTTAAATGTGAAGGTGCATCAGAAGGGGATGTTGGGCTATGATGATCTGCTAGCCAGACTGCGATTAAACTTCTGACCCCCAGTGGACACCAGCCTGCCCATCACACACCCTTGCTGGCTGGGGAGGGCTGGCTCTCCCCGGGAGCCGGAAGGCCGCGGGCTCCTGCTCTGCCTGTCAGCTGTGTGGCTGTGTTTAAGTGCTTGGCGGTAGACACCTGATCCAGGTCACCGCTCTTCCTTATCTCTCCATCCCTCTGCTTTGTTTGGCTGGCAGAAGCCATCCCGGCCAATGCCCAGCACCGCAGGGGCTGCCGGCTGGGCGGTGGCACCTGGGATGACCCGTGCTGGGAGGGCCCTGCTAGTGGTCCACCCAGCCTCCCTGCCAGCACACCCAGCCTGCACTCTTCCCAGGATTACCCTTGGATCCTTCCAGTCACCATGAATATGCAGATGGACGGGGATGGGGACTCTGGGGACGCCACCGTAGGTGAGCACCTTTGTCCTGGAACCCAGTGGGTCTCCGCGGGAGCACACCTGCGCTGCCCAGGGCCCCGGCTGGTCCCGTGGGGTGACATGAATTCAGATGGGGTGTGTAGGGCCAGTCCTGCATGTGGACACCCTCCGAGCTCATGCTCGCAGCCAGGGAGAGCCTCTGTGTGTGGGACGGCTTGGACGGGCAGGGAGCAGCCCAGGCCTGCTGTTCCTGAGACGTGTGCATGTACGCGTACATGTGTGTGCTTAAATCAGTATGTCTCCAGTGCAGACTTTAATTGTAACACGGTGTCTCAGGAAACATAAACTGAAACTTGAGTGTATTTAGATTTAAAAGTAACCAGGGAAGATCTTAAAACCATGAATCCTCTGGGTAGTGAAGAAAACAGCTTGCAAAAGTTTCCGAGCTGCTAGAAATGCAGGAGAATTGCTCAGATGGAGGCCTTTGTTTTTAATTAAGCATTTCTTGACTCCAGGATGTCACTTGGATGCCCCTCGGGCTGGCTGGCAGTTGTTGGTGGGCATTTCCTCTGCTCTCCAGCTCCATGGGGACCCGTGGGAAGGCCTCTCCTCTTGCTTTGGGAGAGACCTACCTTCAATCGCTTTCGTGGTGACCGGGTGACTTTTGTCAACAGAGAAGCATCTTCTTTTTAAAGGACTGGAGCTGGCCATCTGAGGACAAGAGTAAAGGCCTGTGGGTATAGGAAGGTTCTGGTGGTGTCTTTGTGCTGTGGTTTCTGTGCTTGCCTGTGTTTCTGCTTGCTCTCCTGAGCAAGGCTCTCCCTCCCCCACCGGGCCTCCTAAGCCTGAGCCTGGCCAGATTTCCAGCTTTATGGTCCTTCAGTACAGAGATGAATGCCCGGATAAACCTTTTCTTGTGTTGTTTTCTCCTTTCGGCAGGCAGCTTGTGGGGCCGCTCTGGGCTTTGGTTCTTTGTCATCTTGTGAGTTGTAAAGGTGGAGGGCCAGTGTTGAGCTGGCTCTCCACAGGCTGCTAAGGTCCTAACTGTGTTCAGTCACCCAGCGGGTGACTCGTGGCCCTGGGCTGGTGGGCCGGCTGGCCTTTCTTCATCCCTTGTGTTGGCTCTCCGGGAGGGGTGACTTTGTCCAAGGTCGTAAGTAGGGGTTGGCTTCAAGGGGAGAATCTGAAACCCTGTGTCTGTCCCCTCCCTCGGGCAGCTGGGCCGCCAGCTAGTCCTCGGTGACCTTAGTTTAGAGCTGATGACCTACAGCCAGCCCTGGGGCTGGGGTGTGGCCTCACGTGTGTCTGGCTAGTGCTTTAGTCTCCAGTTTTCACCTTAGAACCTCTGATCTCTGTGTAGCTGGCCACTGGGACAGACCGTGCTGAGTGGCTGGCTCAGAAGTAGAGAGCTTGAGACAGACCTTGGAGGCCTTGTCTCCAGAGCACCTGGGATTTGCAGCCGACATTTTCAAGAAGGCCAACGTCTTTGTATTTCTTCCTTAAAGGTGAATTTGATTTGACTTCAGACTGGAAAACTACAGGCGTGTGAATTTGCGTGTTGGTCTGCTTTAGTTTCCCACCTTTGCCCTGGGCCTCCTCCCTGATTCCTCCATCTCCTGTCTCCCTCATGTAAGGTGTATTAAATAGGTAGGTTTCATTAGGTAGCCGATAAAGAGAACACCATATGCTGCTATTCAGGCAGGAGAAGTTTATTTACTGAACTGCTGCCCCCCACCATGCATGGAGGAGAGGCATGGCTGAAAAGAAAGGGGGCGCCCACCCCTGGCCAGGACTTAGCTAGGCCAGGGACAGGAAGAGGTGTGGCCAGGGGGGAAGGTGAGGCCACACTGGATCTGGACGTGACCTCAGCTCCTGGGACCCTCCTGTGGTCAGATGGGAGGTGTGACCAGAGGTGGCCTAGGATATGACCTAGCAGGAGGGGAAGGTGACTGTTTCCAGGTCTGCCCGTTACCTAGGTAACAGATCTGGGCGGGAGCTTAGCCCAGAGGGAGGGAGGTATCCCTGTGCAGACCTCACACCGTGCCTCTCTACTGTTGTCTCCACACACGTGTCGCCCTTTTTGTAGGTATGTAGTAATTTCAAGACCTTTTCTAGGCACATTTCCTAGGGATGAGCGTTTTATTTTCAGTACCTCTGCAGGAGGGAATAGGTAACTCGGAATCGACATAGAAAGTTTAAAGTTCCCAGGGTTCCCCGTAGCCTCTTGTGCTGCCCACAGGAAGGAAGCAGCGGTTCCGTGTTGTCTGCCGCCGTTGGCCCCTCCAGCCTGCAGCTCTGTTCAGTCTGTCTGTCCCCAGGGCAGTGTGACCTGCCAATGGGCATGGGGGCCTTGGTGGGGTCTCTGTCTCTGAGGGTGAGCTGTCTTGCTCGGTCTCGGGAGGGAAGTGCTGGTTAGAGCTTGGCCACTTCTCGGCTTTGGGCTCATGGTCTTCTTTCTCTCCGGTTGTGTTTTGAACACATTGGGCACCATGTTATTGGGACCTAGGAGTGGCTCATATCGAATTCAGGGCTGTGCTTTGTATTCCTTTGTGCACTGGCCCGATGGCCTTGATTATGAAGGTCATGACCAAAGCCTGGGTCAGACATCTGCTGAGGACAGAAGAGGCCAGGGGTCAGGGAAGTGCGTCAGCTCCTGGAGTTCAGGCACCTGGAGTCTCTGGCGTCCTTCACAAGCAGCTTGTGCTGTGAGCAGGCAGCTGTGCTGTGAGCAGGCAGCTGTGCTGTGAGCAGGCAGCTGTGGTGTGGGCAGGCAGAGCAGGCAGCTGTGCTGTGAGCAGGCAGCTGTGGTGTGGGCAGGCAGAGCAGGCAGCTGTGCTGTGAGCAGGCAGCTGTGCTGTGAGCAGGCAGCTGTGCTGTGAGCAGGCAGCTGTGCTGTGGGCAGGCAGCTGTGCTGTGAGCAGGCAGCTGTGCTGTGAGCAGGCAGGGCAGGCAGAGCAGGCAGCTGTGCTGTGAGCAGGCAGCTGTGCTGTGGGCAGGCAGCTGTGCTGTGGGCAGGCAGCTGTGCTGTGGGCAGGCAGCTGTGCTGTGGGCAGGCAGAGCAGGCAGCTGTGCTGTGGGCAGGCAGCTGTGCTGTGAGCAGGCAGCTGTGCTGTGGGCAGGCAGAGCAGGCAGCTGTGCTGTGAGCAGGCGGCTGTGCTGTGGGCAGGCAGCTGTGCTGTGGGCAGGCAGAGCAGGCAGCTGTGCTGTGGGCAGGCAGAGCAGGCAGCTGTGCTGTGAGCAGGCAGCTGTGCTGTGGGCAGGCAGAGCAGGCAGAGCAGGCAGCTGTGCTGTGAGCAGGCGGCTGTGCTGTGAGCAGGCGGCTGTGCTGTGGGCAGGCAGCTGTGCTGTGGGCAGGCAGAGCAGGCAGCTGTGCTGTGGGCAGGCAGAGCAGGCAGCTGTGCTGTGAGCAGGCGGCTGTGCTGTGAGCAGGCAGCTGTGCTGTGAGCAGGCAGCTGTGCTGTGGGCAGGCAGCTGTGCTGTGGGCAGGCAGCTGTGCTGTGGGCAGGCAGCTGTGCTGTGAGCAGGCGGCTGTGCTGTGAGCAGGCGGCTGTGCTGTGGGCAGGCGGCTGTGCTGTGGGCAGGCAGCTGTGCTGTGGGCAGGCAGCTGTGCTGTGGGCAGGCAGAGCAGGCAGAGCAGGCGGCTGTGCTGTGGGCAGGCAGAGCAGGCAGCTGTGCTGTGAGCAGGCAGCTGTGCTGTGAGCAGGCAGCTGTGCTGTGGGCAGGCAGCTGTGCTGTGGGCAGGCAGCTGTGCTGTGGGCAGGCAGAGCAGGCAGAGCAGGCGGCTGTGCTGTGGGCAGGCAGCTGTGCTGTGGGCAGGCAGCTGTGCTGTGGGCAGGCAGAGCAGGCAGAGCAGGCGGCTGTGCTGTGGGCAGGCAGAGCAGGCAGCTGTGCTGTGAGCAGGCAGCTGTGCTGTGGGCAGGCAGAGCAGGCAGCTGTGCTGTGAGCAGGCAGCTGTGCTGTGGGCAGGCAGCTGTGCTGTGGGCAGGCAGCTGTGCTGTGGGCAGGCAGCTGTGCTGTGAGCAGGCAGCTGTGCTGTGGGCAGGCAGAGCAGGCAGCTGTGCTGTGAGCAGGCAGCTGTGCTGTGAGCAGGCGGCTGTGCTGTGAGCAGGCAGCTGTGCTGTGAGCAGGCAGCTGTGCTGTGAGCAGGCAGCTGTGCTGTGAGCAGGCAGCTGTGCTGTGGGCAGGCAGAGCAGGCAGAGCAGGCGGCTGTGCTGTGGGCAGGCAGAGCAGGCAGCTGTGCTGTGGGCAGGCAGAGCAGGCAGCTGTGCTGTGAGCAGGCAGCTGTGCTGTGGGCAGGCAGAGCAGGCGGCTGTGCTGTGGGCAGGCAGAGCAGGCAGCTGTGCTGTGGGCAGGCAGAGCAGGCAGCTGTGCTGTGAGCAGGCAGCTGTGCTGTGGGCAGGCAGCTGTGCTGTGAGCAGGCAGCTGTGCTGTGGGCAGGCAGCTGTGCTGTGGGCAGGCAGCTGTGCTGTGGGCAGGCAGGGGCCACCGGTAAGGCCAGCACACTCCATCAGGATTTGGGGAATTTGAACCTCCGAAGCTTAGGTCCAAGAAGTGTTCTTTGGAATGCCATGAGCGCCACACTAGTTCCCGGCCCAAAGAACTCAGCAGCCCATAAAGAGTTAGTGCGAAGCATCTAAAGCCAAAAACCACTGGAGGATTGGTATGAGGAACTAATCCTACAAAAGCAATCTAGTTAAAGGTTATCTGGAGGGAACGGCTGGGGCAATCAAGGGCAAGAATTCCCTGGAGCCAGACTTTCCTGGAGCTTAAGGACCCTTGACACACCTGTAGTTCTTGGAACTGGGTGAAGAGGCCCCGTCTATTAAGACTCCAAGATGGCGGCGAGGACGAGATGGGCATCCGAATCTCAGAACCGAACGGCTGGCTGTGCTGTGTGCCCTCTCCCCCGGGTGGGTGGAGCCTGTCTGCGGATCGAGTGCCTGCTTTATGTGCTATTTATTTATTTTTCATGCCCATTGGGGCTGGAGCTCAGAGCCTCATTCTCTTGCTTCGCTAGATCTGCTCTAGACTGATGCTTGAGCCATATCTCCATTTCAGGCATTTTCCTGGTTAATTGGAGACAAGAGTCTCTCAGATGAGCTGTCTGGGCTGGCTGCAGACCTCAGATCCTGGCTGGGGGAGAGAGGGGTGTAAGGTATATTAGATACCACTTATGTTAGGTTTATAAAAAGAGGTTGCCAAGTAAGAACAGCACCACGCATGTGGTATTCAGGTAAGGGGTAGGTTTTTCAGTAGCCCTGCTGGGACCAGGCTAGGTTGGCACTCCATGCTGCTGGCCCTGGGTTAGGCCTTAAACAGGAAGAGGTGTGGCCAGGTCGGGGAAGGTGTGGCCACACTGGATCTGGACATGACCTCAGGGTCTGGGACCCTCCTAAGGTCAGATGGGAGGCCTGTGACCCGAGGTGGCCCAGGATGTGACCTAGCAGGAGGGGAAGGTGACTGCTTCCAGGTCTGCCAGTTACCTAGGTAACAGATCTGGGCGGGAGCTTAGCCAGGAGGGAGGGATGTCCCTGTGCAGACCTCATCTGTTAGTGGGACTTGAGCCCCTTCAGGTGTACACACCCCATTCAAGGTGTACAAATTTAAAGTTAAAACAGACTGAAGAACAACTTTCCTGGGGCTGGGGGTGGGGGTGTGGCTGGGGGTGTGGCTGGGGCTAGAGGTGTGGCTGGGCCTGGGGGTGTGGCTGGGGCTGGAGGTGTGGCTGGGGTGTGGCTGGGGCTAGAGGTGTGGCTGGGCCTGGGGGTGTGGCTGGAGGTGTGGCTGGGGGTGGGGTTGGGGTGTGGCTGGGGCTGGGGGTGTGGCGGGGGTGTGGCTGGGGCTAGAGGTGTGGCTGGGCCTGGGGGTGTGGCTGGGACTGGAGGTGGGGCTGGGGGTGTGGCTGGGGCTGGGGGTGTGGCTGGAGGTGTGGTTGGGGTGGGGCTGGGGGTGTGGCTGGGGCTGGAGGTGTGGCTGGGGTGTGGCTGGGGCTGGGGGTGTGGCTGGGGCTGGGGGTGTGGCTCTAGAGGTTGAACATTTCCTGGCTAGGATGAAGCCTCAAGTTCAACCCCCAGCTCCTGCTCCCAGCCCAGCTCTGCAGGGTTTGGCGGGCCTGTGCCAGGGGACCCCACGCCCCTGTTGCCTCAGGCATTTCTGGACTTGTCTCTGACTTCTGCTGGCATTCCTGGGTTTGTCGGGACGAATGAGCTCTTGAGTTTACACTGAAGGGGTTCTGCTGAGGAAAAAGTCGTGGAAGAAGGGGGCAGCTCAGGCTTCTTCCTCCTGCAGACCTGGCACAGTGCCTTGGGTCCTGGAGCTCACTTCCCAGAGCGCCCCTGTGGCTAGCTGTGTAGCTGAGCAGGCACTGCTGTCCTGTGGCAGATGGAGATCCAGGCCTGTACCCGGGGCCTGTGGGGCTAGAACCTTTATCCACTTGCAGCCAGAAACGAACTGGAAGCCTTTGTGGGGTGCTGAGGGGGCGTCCAGCCCACTAGCATCACCCTCTGTGGTGCCTCTGCTTGCCAAGCTGTTTCTGATCTGCCCTGCCCTACCCCGCCTCGACCCTGCTTCCTGCACTCCCGCAATTCTCCCCCACACGGTGCCTGCCTTCTCTGTTCCTGCCAGAGAGAGCACAGCCCTCTCCCAAGGTTGGGGTGCTGAGGCCTAAGTCTCTAGAGATGTGACACCCAGTACCATTTGGTGGAACCAGGGGACCATGGGGTAGGTGTCCTGTGATCTGCCCTAGTTTGAGTTCCCAGAATCAAACACCTTTCCCATGGGGGTTAACTGAAGCAGGAAAGTCCAAGCTAGTATCTTCTGTGTCTCTGGCTAGGATCTCTTGTGTCTCTGGACTAGGATCTCCTGTGTCTCTGGACTAGGATCTCCTGTGTCTCTGGACTAGGATCTCCTGTGTCTCTGGACTAAGATCTCCTGTGTCTGGACTAAGCTCTCCTGTGTCTCTGGACTAGGATCTCCTGTGTCTCTGGCTAGGATTTCCTGTGTCTCTGGCTAGGATCTCCCGTGTCTCTGGACTAGGATCTCCTGTGTCTCTGGACTAGGATCTCCTGTGTCTCTGGACTAGGATCTCCCGTGTCTCTGGCTAGGATCTCCCGTGTCTCTGGCTAGGATCTCCCGTGTCTCTGGCTAGGATCTCCTGTGTCTCTGGACTAGGATCTCCCGTGTCTCTGGACTAGGATCTCCTGTATCTCTGGCTAGGATCTCCCGTGTCTCTGGCTAGGATCTCCTGTGTCTCTGGACTAAGCTCTCCGTGTCTCTGGCTAGGATCTCCTGTATCTCTGGCTAGGATCTCCTGTGTCTGGGCTAGGATCTCCTGTGTCTCTGGACTAGGATCTCCTGTGTCTCTGGACTAGGATCTCCTGTGTCTCTGGACTAGGATCTCCTGTATCTCTGGCTAGGATCTCCCGTGTCTCTGGCTAGGATCTCCTGTGTCTCTGGCTAGGATCTCCCGTGTCTCTGGACTAGGATCTCCCGTGTCTCTGGACTAGGATCTCCTGTGTCTCTGGACTAGGATCTCCCGTGTCTCTGGACTAGGATCTCCTGTATCTCTGGCTAGGATCTCCTGTGTCTCTGGACTAGGATCTCCTGTGTCTCTGGACTAGGATCTCCCGTGTCTCTGGACTAGGATCTCCTGTGTCTCTGGGCTAAGATCTCCTGTGTCTCTGGACTAAGCTCTCCCGTGTCTCTGGACTAGGATCTCCTGTGTCTCTGGCTAGGATCTCCTGTGTCTCTGGCTAGGATCTCCTGTGTCTCTGGGCTAGGATCTCCTGTGTCTCTGGCTAGGATCTCCTGTGTCTCTGGACTAGGATCTCCTGTGTCTCTGGCTAGGATCTCCTGTGTCTCTGGACTAGGATCTCCTGTGTCTCTGGACTAGGATCTCCCGTGTCTCTGGCTAGGATCTCCTGTGTCTCTGGACTAGGATCTCCTGTGTCTCTGGCTAGGATCTCCTGTATCTCTGGCTAGGATCTCCTGTGTCTCTGGACTAGGATCTCCCGTGTCTCTGGACTAGGATCTCCTGTGTCTCTGGACTAGGATCTCCCGTGTCTCTGGACTAGGATCTCCTGTATCTCTGGCTAGGATCTCCTGTGTCTCTGGACTAGGATCTCCTGTGTCTCTGGACTAGGATCTCCTGTGTCTCTGGACTAGGATCTCCTGTGTCTCTGGACTAGGATCTCCTGTGTCTCTGGGCTAGGATCTCCTGTGTCTCTGGGCTAGGATCTCCTGTGTCTCTGGACTAGGATCTCCCGTGTCTCTGGACTAGGATCTCCCGTGTCTCTGGACTAGGATCTCCCGTGTCTCTGGACTAGAATCTCCCGTGTCTCTGGCTAGGATCTCCTGTATCTCTGGCTAGGATCTCCTGTATCTCTGGCTAGGATCTCCTGTGTCTCTGGATTAGGATCTCCTGTATCTCTGGCTAGGATCTCCTGTATCTCTGGCTAGGATCTCCTGTGTCTCTGGACTAGGATCTCCTGTGTCTCTGGGCTAGGATCTCCTGTGTCTCTGGACTAGGATCTCCTGTGTCTCTGGACTAGGATCTCCCGTGTCTCTGGACTAGGATCTCCTGTATCTCTGGCTAGGATCTCCCGTGTCTCTGGCTAGGATCTCCCGTGTCTCTGGCTAGGATCTCCCGTGTCTCTGGCTAGGATCTCCTGTGTCTCTGGCTAGGATCTCCTGTGTCTCTGGACTAGGATCTCCCGTGTCTCTGGACTAGGATCTCCTGTATCTCTGGCTAGGATATCCTGTGTCTGGGCTAGGATCTCCTGTGTCTCTGGACTAGGATCTCCTGTGTCTCTGGACTAGGATCTCCTGTATCTCTGGACTAGGATCTCCTGTATCTCTGGCTAGGATCTCCCGTGTCTCTGGCTAGGATCTCCTGTATCTCTGGCTAGGATCTCCTGTGTCTGGGCTAGGATCTCCTGTGTCTCTGGACTAGGATCTCCTGTGTCTCTGGACTAGGATCTCCTGTGTCTCTGGGCTAAGATCTCCTGTGTCTCTGGACTAAGCTCTCCCGTGTCTCTGGCTAGGATCTCCTGTATCTCTGGCTAGGATCTCCTGTGTCTCTGGACTAGGATCTCCTGTGTCTCTGGGCTAAGATCTCCTGTGTCTCTGGACTAAGCTCTCCCGTGTCTCTGGCTAGGATCTCCTGTGTCTCTGGCTAGGATCTCCTGTGTCTGGGCTAGGATCTCCTGTGTCTCTGGACTAGGATCTCCTGTGTCTCTGGACTAGGATCTCCTGTGTCTCTGGACTAGGATCTCCTGTATCTCTGGCTAGGATCTCCTGTATCTCTGGCTAGGATCTCCTGTGTCTCTGGACTAGGATCTCCTGTGTCTCTGATCTAGGATCTCCTGTGTCTGGGCTAGGATCTCCTGTTTCTCCAGGGAGAAAAAGAGAGACTCCTTTCTGTATCCTTCCAGAATCAGAGAGGGAGCAGAGGGCTAGCTGCAGCTGTGCAGCAGTGAGGAGCAGAGGGCTAGCTGCAGCTGTGAGGAGCAGAGCTGCAGCTGTGCAGCAGTGAGGAGCAGAGGGCTAGCTGCAGCGGTGCAGCTCTGAGGAGCAGAGGGCTAGCTGCAGCGGTGCAGCAGTGAGGAGCAGAGGGCTAGCTGCAGCTGTGCAGCAGTGTGGAGCAGAGGGCTAGCGGTGCAGCGGTGCAGCAGTGAGGAGCAGAGGGCTAGCTGCAGCTGTGCAGCAGTGAGGAGCAGAGGGCTAGCTGCAGCTGTGCAGCAGTGAGGAGCAGAGGGCTAGCTGCAGCGGTGCAGCAGTGTGGAGCAGAGGGCTAGCGGTGCAGCGGTGCAGCAGTGAGGAGCAGAGGGCTAGCTGCAGCGGTGCAGCAGTGAGGAGCAGAGGGCTAGCTGCAGCGGTGCAGCAGTGAGGAGCAGAGGGCTAGCTGCAGCGGTGCAGCAGTGAGGAGCAGAGGGCTAGCTGCAGCGGTGCAGCAGTGAGGAGCAGAGGGCTAGTGGTGCAATTTGCATTCCTTGGCCTGGAGTCCCAGTTGGGCAGGTGAGGGTAGGACTTCTTCATTTTCAAACAAATTGTGCATATTCTGGGATGCACCGTTGCCTTTTTAGCATGGATGGGTGAGCAGGAGAGTGCATTAGCACACAGCATTCTGAGCTGGGGTCACGGGTGTGTGGCCGGCCCTGCCCGGTGCCTGCCCTCCATAACTTTCTTCTAAAATTGGCCCAAATCTGTTTCCCACAGGAGATGGGAATCCCAGGGAAATCAGCCCGTTCATCAACAATGTGGAGATGGAAAGAGAAAGTTACTTTGAAGGGAAGAACATGGCCCTGTTTGAGGTAATTTTATTTTACTTTCTCTCAGAGGAAGGGGCAGGGCAGTGACTTTTCTGGGGAAAAATCAAGACTCCTTGGCTGGATGGTCCCTGGAGTGATGGGAGCCTGCCTGCCTGGCCTCGGAGGACCGGGTCCGAGGGCCGCGGGGCACGGCCCCGACGGAGGGGGGTCCAAGGACCACAGGGCACGTGGTCTGACTCACCTGGCACCTCAGGATCCTGTTCCACAGGCCCCCGAAGGTGGGGATGCTTCAGCTTTGTGGGCCCCCGTGGCCTGGCGCTCGCCCCCCTGACTTCAGACCGGCCACACGCGTGTGTGGGGCCCCGGCTCAGCGCCACGCTGGCCCTCGTGCCGGGGAGGGCGGGCTGCCGGCGATCTGCCGAGGGCCTGCTGAGACTGACCCTGTGCTCACAGGAGGAGATGGACAGCAACCCCATGGTGTCCTCACTGTTGAACAAGCTGGCCACCTACACCAACCTGAGCCAGGGCGTGGTGGAGCACGAGGAGGATGAGGACAGCCGGCGCCGGGAGGCCAAGGTACCGCCGCGCCGCCCTGTGCGCTCGCCACTCATCTCCCGTGTGCTCTCCACTCAGTCACGCGTGTCCCCATGTGCTCTCCACTCTGTCACGCGTGTCCCCGTGTGCTCTCCACTCTGTCACGCGTGTCCCTGTGTGTTCTGCACTCTGTCACGCATGTCCCCGTGCGCTCTCCACTCTGTCACGCGTGTCCCCGTGTGCTCTGCACTCCGTCACGCATGTCCCCGTGCGCTCTCCACTCTGTCACGCATGTTCCCGTGCACTCTTCACTCAGTCACGCATGTTCCCATGCACTCTCCACTCCGTTACGCATGTTCCTGTGCGCTCTGCACTCAGTCACGCATGTTCCTGTGCGCTCTCTCCACTCCGTCACGCATGTTCCTGTGCGCTCTCCACTCCGTCACGCATGTTCCTGTGCGCTCTCCACTCTGTCACGCATGTTCCTGTGCGCTCTGCACTCAGTCACGCATGTTCCTGTGCGCTCTCCACTCTGTCACGCATGTTCCCGTGTGCTCTCCACTCCGTCACGTATCTCCCATGCGCTTTCCACTCTGTCACGCATGTTCCCGTGCACTCTCCACTCGTCACGCATGTTCCCGTGCGCTCTCCACTCCATCACGCATGTCCCCGTGCACTCTCCACTCTGTCACGCATGTTCCCATGCACTCTCCACTCTGTCACGCATGTTCCCGTGCGCTCTCCACTCCGTCATGAATGTTCCCGTGCGCTCTCCACTGTCACGCATGTTCCCATGCGCTCTCCACTCTGTCACACATGTTCCCGTGCACTCTCCACTCTGTCACGCATGTTCCCATGCGCTCTCCACTCCGTCATGAATGTTCCCATGTGCTCTCCACTCTGTCACGCGTGTCCCCATGCGCTCTCCACTCTGTCACACATGTTCCTGTGCACTCTCCACTCTGTCACGCATGTTCCCATGCGCTCTCCACTCTGTCACACATGTTCCTGTGTGCTCTCCACTCCATCATGCATGTTCCCATGCACTCTCCACTCCGTCACACATGTTCCCGCGCGCTCTCCACTCTGTCACGCATGTCCCCGTGCGCTCTCCACTCTGTCACGCATGTTCCCATGCACTTTCCACTCTGTCACACATGTTCCCGTGCACTCTCCACTCTGTCACGCATGTTCCTGTGTGCTCTCCACTCCGTCACGCATGTTCCTGTGCGCTCTCCACTCTGTCACGCATGTCCCCGTGCGCTCTCCACTCTGTCACACGTGTCCCCATGCGCTCTCCACTCTGTCACGCATGTTCCCGTGTGCTCTCCACTCTGTCACGCATGTTCCTGTGCGCTCTGCACTCCGTCACACATGTCCCCGTGCGCTCTCCACTCTCACGCATGTTCCCGTGCACTCTCCACTCTGTCACGCATGTCCCCGTGCGCTCTCCACTCTGTCACACGTGTCCCCATGCGTTCTCCACTCCGTCACGCATGTTCCCGTGCGCTCTCCACTCTGTCACGCATGTTCCTGTGCGCTCTCCACTCCGTCACGCATGTTCCTGTGCGCTCTCTACTCTGTCACGCATGTTCCTGTGCTCTCCACTGTCACGCATGTTCCTGTGTTCTCTGCACTCTGTCACGCATCTTTCTGGGCCCGGGGATGCAGCCTGGCCTGAGGATTACTTTCTAAGCAGTGAATTTGCAGAGCTCTTCATTGTTCTGTGTCCTATCAGCAGACGCCTTCTCTGTGTCCTGTATCTCCAGATGATGTTCAGGTCTGGGTGCTGAGAAAGGAACTGGGCTCTGGCCATCGACTGACAGTGTCCTAATCCCTGTGTGGGAGTCAACGTGTGTGGTAGCTCCAGGGGGTCAGGGCAGCCCTGGGCACCTGGGCCCGGTCCCTCGGGCCTGGGCAGCCACAGGAACCAGCCTTCCTGGATCTGCGCCTAACACTCCAGCTCTCACAGAGACTAGACAGGCCCCCTTTCCAGGTTACAAGGTGTTGGCAGGGTCACGTTTCCCTCCCCTGTTCTCCACGAGAGTCCGTGTTTCCACGTCCCCTGCACAAATGCACGCTTTGCTCAGCAGAGCTTAGTGGTGGTGGCGAGGAGCACGGTAGTGTGCACTCTCAGCCAGCCTGCGAAGCCTCCGCTTCCTCTGGAGAATGAGATGTCTGATGTGTGGAGCAGAAAGAAGGGGTGGCTCTGCTTCCTGCCGGTCTCACGGTGTCTCCCTCCCGTCCCCTCTGCACAACGCCTCCAGCTGCCCCTAGGTGCCGCTGTGGCAGTGTCCAGCCTGACGCTGGCTCTGTGCAGCCATCAGGACGTCAAGCTACCACGTGGCTGACCCCTGCACTTTTTTACTGTGAACATAGCAGTTTGAGCCAGCTCAAACATACAGCAGTTTGAGCCAGTGGCTCACCCCTGTAATTGAAGCTACTGAGGAGGCTGAGATCTGAGGATCGCAGTTCAAAGCCAGCCTGGGAAGGACAGTCCACGAGACTCTTATCTCCAATTAATGACCAAAAACCTGGAAATAGAGCTGTGGCTCAAGTGGTAGAGTGTCCTCAGGGACAGTGCCCAGATCTTGAGTTCAGCTCACCGGACCGGCACACACAATACTAAGTTCAAACACTTCTGGGTGTCTAAGAGACTCACGGGATGTTCAGCGTTAGTTTTGAGACTCTTGTGATTGAAGTCCTAGGAGATGCCTTGAGATGGGCCCCATGGCCCTGTCCTGGGGCAGAGCTGGGGCTGACAGGGCGTCTGGTCCAGTGTGGCCCTAGCTGTCTTCCGGCACAGAGGAGACCACACAGTGGCTTCCTTGGAAGTTATGTCTGGATGCGGCTGCCCCCATCTCCCTGGCTGACCGGCTGCACGGGGGAGTGAGCAGTCCTGGTGCTGGGTTCATTGCTCGGGGTGCTGCTAGAGGTCTACCAGAGCCAGGGTGCTGCGACGGCCCAATAGATTCTTGCCCTGGGCCTGTACCTGCTAAGCCTTCCCTGCCCACGGCACACATGTCTGTCTGTCTTTTGGAGCTTTAGTGGCTTGTCTGCTCAGTTCCTGTGCTCAGTTCTGGCCTGCTCAGGGCACTGCCCGGCCAGGCCTGCAGTGCTGACCCTGCTCCTGCCCCACCCCAGGACAGAGCCCACTGTCATGCCCCTCCCCCAAGGGGAGTGCACCGTGGACCACAGCAGGCCCCAGGGCCTTAGGCCCACCCCAGCAGGCCCCAGGGCCACACTTCCTTGGTCATTGTGCTCCTGGGGTGTGGCACTGGCGCTCTGAGCTAGATTTCAGTTAGTGGAGGAACCAGATCTTGTGAGTCATGAGTAAGCAGGCCTTGGCTGGCCTACCGGGGAGCCAGCAATGCCCAGGATAGAAGGACTGTCCCCACCACCCTCTCTGACACACAAGCTCATTTCCAGCTGCAGGCACAGGATTTCCCAGCCAGCACTTTGCCGTTTGTGCTGGTCCTGGGTCTCCTTGTTCCTTCAGAGCTTGCTCTCAGTGGGAGCTGTGAGGCTGGGGGTAGACAGGCCCTTTAGGAAGGACCTAGGGTCCCTGGGACTGGACAGAGCCAGCGCCAGGTTTTCATCCCAGGGCTTCTGGGATCTGAGGCTAGGCCCTGGTGAGCAGGCGGTCACGTGTACATGAGGGTCACGTGTACACAAGGGTCATGCGTACATGAGGCCTTCCTAGGTCACATGTACACAGGGGACTTCCCAAGTTACATGTACCCAGGGGACTTCCCAGGTTACATGTACCCAGGGGACTTCCCAGGTCACGTGTACACAGGGCCTTCCCAGGTCACGTGTACACAGGGCCTTCCCAGGTCACGTGTACCCAGGGCCTTCCCAGGTCACATGTAGATGGGGAGCTTCTCAGGTCACGTGTACCCAGGGGACTTCCCAGGTCACGTGTACCCAGGGCCTTCCCAGGTCACGTGTACACAGGGCCTTCCCAGGTCACGTGTACACCAGGAGGCCTCCCAGGTCACGTGTACCCAGGGCCTTCCCAGGTCACAAGTAGGTGGGGAGCTTCCCAGGTCACATGTACACAGGGCCTTCCCAGGTCACGTGTACCCAGGGCCTCCCAGGTCACGTGTACCCAGGGCCTTCCCAGGTCACGTGTACACAGGGCCTTCCCAGGTCAAGTGTACACAGGGCCTTCCCAGGTCACGTGTACACAGGGCCTTCCCAGGTCACGTGTACACAGGGCCTTCCCAGGTCACGTGTACACAAGGGCCTTCCCAGGTCACGTGTACACAGGGCCTTCCCAGGTCACGTGTACACAGGGGCCTTCCCAGGTCACGTGTACACAGGGCCTTCCCAGGTCACGTGTACACAGGGCCTTCCCAGGTCACGTGTACACAGGGGCCTTCCCAGGTCACGTGTACACAGGGGCCTTCCCAGGTCACGTGTACCCAGGGCCTTCCCAGGTCACAAGTAGGTGGGGAGCTTCCCAGGTCACATGTACACAGGGCCTTCCCAGGTCACGTGTACCCAGGGCCTCCCAGGTCACGTGTACCCAGGGCCTTCCCAGGTCACGTGTACACAGGGCCTTCCCAGGTCAAGTGTACACAGGGCCTTCCCAGGTCACGTGTACACAGGGCCTTCCCAGGTCACATGTACACAAGGGCCTTCCCAGGTCACGTGTACACAGGGCCTTCCCAGGTCACGTGTACACAGGGGCCTTCCCAGGTCACGTGTACACAGGGCCTTCCCAGGTCACGTGTACACAGGGCCTTCCCAGGTCACATGTACACAGGGGCCTTCCCAGGTCACGTGTACACAGGGGCCTTCCCAGGTCACGTGTATACAGGGGACTTCCCGGGTCACGTGTACACCAGGAGGCCTTCCCAGGTCACATGTACACAGGGCCTTCCCAGGTCACGTGTACACAGGGCCTCCCAGGTCACGTGTACGCCAGGAGGCCTCCCAGGTCCACTTGTGACATTGTACATCGCTTCTGGCTTAGAAACTGTACACACACCTTACACTTCTATGCAACTGAGAAATCCCGAAGGCCTTTCTCTGTCTGCCCAGCTTGCAGAGTCTAGAAGGACTTCCTCTCTGCCCCAGAGTGCAGCATGCTGACCTGGTGGTTCCAAGGGTGTGAGGTGTGTGGCTGCTCAGAACTGCGTGAGACTGGCTCGGGGCTCATGGTGGAAGCCCAGGCCTTTAAACCCCGCCCCCCACACTGGCTGGCTTCTTGTGGAACCCCTGAGATGAGACAGCGGAACTCCGAGGTCTGCTACCTGGTTGGGCTGTGAGGGGCGTGGCCCTTGTGCAGCCTGCCCTTTCCTGGTGGAATTCTCAGCATACTGTTGTGTCTGCTCCCTGGGCACCAGGATCCAGCCACTGCCCTCAGGCTTCACATCCTCTCCAGCTTCACCACAGGGGCTGCAATCAGGAGAGGTCTTCTCAGCAGTGTGCGCTTGCCTACGCTGAGATGTATCTCTGCTGGGACCCCTGTCGTGGTCAGCCTCATGCGGGGGGGGGGGCGGGGGGGTGTCTGAAGCGTGTCCCCAACAGCAGACACCTCTGCTGTCAGCCGGCTGAGCCAGGGGGCGTGCAGAGGCTGGCCAGCTCCAGCTTGATTGGTTTGCTTGGCTGTGGAGAGGATTTTGGGAATGAGAGGCGTGTCACCCCTTCCACGTGGTCGTTCAGGTCCTCGTTGGCAGCGCTTCCTGCGTGGGGGTAAGCACTGGCCGTGGCTGTGACTTCTGTGTTCACGTGGCGGTGTCTTTCTTGTGTTTGGCTGTCCTTCCAAACTCTCCTCTCCATCGAGACAGCCTCGGTGGCGTCAGGATCGGCCGTGCCACCTCCTGGGCGCAGTTGACATCCAGTCTTGCTCTCTGAGGCTTCCCACCAGAGCCCTCTCCCCAATGGAGAGCGGAGCTGGCTAGCTGCCTGGCTCTGCTCCGAGCAGGGAGGGCAGCAAAACAGCCCTGAGTGCTGAGATCTCGCTCTGGAGCCCTGGAACCGGGGTTCCTGCTGGGACACGGTCGTGGGTCAGCGTCTTCACCGGCCCCCGTCCTTCTGTCGGGACTGCTGGGACACGGTCGTGGGTCAGCGTCTTCACCGGCCCCCGTCCTTCTGTCGGGACCTCTGGGTCTCGCTCTGCGGGGCTGCAAGTGGAGGGACTGACCGTCCCACACCTCCTGCTCTCTTGCAGGCTCCGCGCATGGGCACCTTCATTGGCGTGTACCTGCCCTGCCTGCAGAATATCCTGGGTGTGATCCTCTTCCTGCGCCTGACCTGGATTGTGGGTGCGGCCGGCGTCCTGGAGTCCTTCCTCATCGTGGCCATGTGCTGCACCTGTGTGAGTTGCCGTTGCTGCCCTGGGGCCTTTCTCCAGCAGCGCCAGGTGCCGTCTTCGCCATGGCCGTGGGGGCGGGGCGGGCTCTGCCCTGTCTCATTGTTCACACACGGGTTGGCTGGGGGCGAGGCTGCTCCGCCCAGCCGCCGCGCACAGACATGGAGGCCTTTGCTAGCTGCATCCCGCTGGTGGGCTGCTTTGTGGTTGGCACTGGGCTGGGGTGGCGGAGGCCACTTTGGCTGCTCAGCGGGGTCCTGCTGCAGGTGACAGGGACAGCAAGGCAGCACTGGTGTTAGAGAAAGCCAGCGTCAGCCTCGTCCTCCAGACCTAGAGCTGTCCCCAGGTGACCTCCCATGTGCCTGCAACATGAGACCTTCTTACCTCTGCGTTCTGTCTGCTTTATCTTTTTTGGTGTGTGTATGTGCTGGTCCTTGGCTTGAACTCGGCCAGGGTGTTGTCCCTGAGCTCTTTTTTTCCAACAACAGTGCTCTACCACTGAGCCACAGCTTCACTTCCAGCTCTTCGGTGGTTCAGAGTCTCGAACTTTTCTGCTCGGGCTGGCTTTGAACTGGGATCCTCAGGCCTAGCCTCGTGAGTAGCCAGGATGACAGGCCTGAGCCCGGTTGCTCTACTTTCTCTTGTGCCTCAGCTCTTCAGCAGCTTGCTTTCCTTGGTTTCTCCTAGTATGTTGAGAAGGACAGATGGAAGATTCTTTCTGGAATCTTCCACTGCAGAGCAGATTGTTTTCTGGAAAGAATCCAAACAGTGCAACTTCACAGGACTGCCTTTTGGACCACTGTCCAGGCGGCCCCCCTGCCTGGCCTCTGGCTGGTCACCCCGTACCACTGTCCCAGGCGGCCCCCCTGCCTGGCCTCTGGCTGGTCACCCTGTACCACTGTCCCAGGCGGCCCCCCTGCCTGGCCTCTGGCTGGTCACCCTGTACCACTGTCCCAGGCGGCCCCCCTGCCTGGCCTCTGGCTGGTCACCCTGTACCACTGTCCCAGGCGGCCCCCCTGCCTGGCCTCTGGCTGGTCACCCCCCCCCCACTGTCCCAGGCGGCCCCCCTGCCTGGCCTCTGGCTGGTCACCCCGTACCACTGTCCCAGGCGGCCTACCACCCGCTGCCCACCCGCCTTTCCGTGATCTGGTCCCTTGTCTGGACTTTGGCTGGTTATTGCAAGGTTCCCGAGGGCTGGTGGCTGGAGCAGGCCTGCCAGCCCCGGGGGAGGTGGAAACCACAGGGGCCCCTTGGATCTGCTTGCTTGCCCTCCTGTGCCTCCTGGGTCATACCCCTGGCTGGAATTCCCCTGGGCACAGGCAGATCCCGGTGGGGCCTGAAAGGTGAGGTTTCCTGCTGGCTGTGGGGACAGGGCCGAATGCCGGTGTACGGAGGGGTCTGGTCACCCAGCTGTGCTGCGGCCAGGCCTGGACGGTGACCGGGCCCCCGCACCTCCGGGCGTGCCTTCCCTGAAGAGCCACCTTTCTCTTTACAGACCATGCTGACTGCCATCTCCATGAGTGCCATTGCCACCAACGGTGTGGTCCCAGGTAAGGACCCTGTCCCCGCGGCCCTACAGTGAGCTGCGGGGCTGCTGACCACTGACGGTGGCCAGAGAGGCTTGTCCCCTCTGCAAGGAGCAGCCGGGCGGGCCCTGCCGAAGGCCTGGGCTTCTCCAGAGCCAGTACTCGGTGTGCCCGCCTGACCACCTGAGAACTGCTGTTCTGTCCTCTGCACAGGAGGCCAGGGCTGTGCTTAGCTGGGGGCCCAGCCATGACCCCTGGGGGGCGAGGCTGTGTGGGACTTGACCCCTGGAGGGCGGGGCTGTGCAGGGGACATGACCCCTGGAGGGCTGGGCTGTGTGGACATGACCCCTGGAGGGCGGGGGCTGTGTGGGACATGACCCCTGGAGGGCGGAGGCTGTGTGGGACTTGACCCCTGGAGGGCAGGGACTGTGTGGGACTTGACCCCTGGAGGGCGGGGCTGTGCAGAGGACATGACCCCTGGAGGGCGGGGCTGTGTGGACATGACCCCTGGAGGGCGGGGCTGTGCAGGGGACTTGACCCCTGGAGGGCGGGGGCTGTGCAGGGGACTTGACCCCTGGAGGGCGGGGCTGTGTGGGACTTGACCCCTGGAGGGCGGGGCTGTGCAGAGGACATGACCCCTGGAGGGCGGGGCTGTGTGGACATGACCCCTGGAGGGTGGGGCTGTGTGGACATGACCCCTGGAGGGCGGGGGCTGTGCAGGGGACTTGACCCCTGGAGGGCGGGGCTGTGCAGAGGACATGACCCCTGGAGGGCGGGGCTGTGTGGGACATGACCCCTGGAGGGCGGGGGCTGTGTGGGACATGACCCCTGGAGGGCGGGGCTGTGTGGGACATGACCCCTGGAGGGCGGGGGCTGTGTAGGACATGACCCCTGGGGGGCAGGGCTGTGCAGGGGACATGACCCCTGGAGGGCGGGGGCTGTGTAGGACATAACCCCTGGAGGGCGGGGGCTGTGTAGGACATGACCCCTGGGGGGCGGGGGCTGTGTAGGACATGACCCCTGGGGGGCAGGGCTGTGTGGGACATGACCCCTGGAGGGCGGGGCTGTGTGGGACATGACCCCTGGAGGGTGGAGGCTGTGCAGGGGACTTGACCCCTGGAGGGCGGGGGCTGTGTGGGACATGACCCCTGGAGGGCGGGGGCTGTGTGGGACTTGACCCCTGGAGGGCGGGGCTGTGTGGACATGACCCCTGGAGGGCGGGGCTGTGTGGACATGACCCCTGGAGGGCGGGGCTGTGTGGACATGACCACTGGAGGGTGGGGACTGTGTGGGACATGACCCCTGGAGGGCGGGGCTGTGTGGGACATGACCCCTGGGGGGCAGGGCTGTGCAGGGGACATGACCCCTGGGGGGCGGGGGCTGTGTGGACATGACCCCTGGAGGGCGGGGGCTGTGCAGGGGACTTGACCCCTGGAGGGTGGAGGCTGTGCAGGGGACATGACCCCTGGAGGGCGGGGGCTGTGTAGGACATGACCCCTGGAGGGCGGGGCTGTGTAGGACATGACCCCTGGAGGGTGGAGGCTGTGCAGGGGACATGACCCCTGGAGGGCGGGGGCTGTGTGGGACATGACCCCTGGAGGGTGGGGACTGTGTAGGACATGACCCCTGGAGGGCGGGGCTGTGCAGGGGACATGACCCCTGGAGGGCGGGGCTGTGCCCGGTTTGGGGCCCGGGCAGGACTACTGCAGTGGCGTGTTGGGCTTTTCCAGGCTAGGTTGGCAGCCCTGTGTGGAGGTGGTTGCAGCCCATGCTGAATGCCTGGAAGGTACTTGCTGCCCAGTAGTCCTGGAGCAGGGACCAGGGAGGACCGGAAGGTGCTCCTGTTGAGGTCATGTCCAGTCCTGTGGACACAGGCTAGCACTCTACTTTTCCACCATTCACTGTTGTCTGTACATGTGCACTCATTTCCAAGACCAGGGTCCTGCAGTGTGTGGAGAGACGGGTCGGCATGTGAGGGTGGAGAGGGGGGCTGTGGAGAGGGGAGGGCTGTGGAGGGAGGGCTGTGGAGAGGGGGGGCTGTGGAGAGGAGGGCTGTGGAGAGGGGAGGGCTATGGAGGGGGGCTGTGGAGAGGGGAGGGCTGTGGAGAGGGGAGGGCTGTGGAGAGGAGGGCTGTGGAGAGGGGAGGCTGTGGAGAGGGGGGCTGTGGAGGGGGGCTGTGGAGAGGGGAGGCTGTGGAGAGGGGAGGGCTGTGGAGAGGGGAGGGCTGTGGAGAGGGGGGCTGTGGAGAGGGGAGGGCTGTGGAGAGGAGGGCTGTGGAGAGGGGTGGGCTGTGGAGAGGGGAGGGCTGTAGAGAGGGGAGGGCTGTAGAGAGGGGAGGCTGTGGAGAGGGGAGGGCTGTGGAGAGGGGGGCTGTGGAGAGGGGGGTTGTGGAGAGGGGAGGGCTGTGGAGAGGGGGGCTGTGGAGAGGAGGGCTGTGGAGAGGGGAGGGCTGTGGAGAGGGGGGCTGTGGAGAGGGGAGGGCTGTGGAGAGGGGAGGGCTGTGGAGAGAGGGGCTGTGGAGAGGGGAGGGCTGTGGAGAGAGGGGCTGTAGAGAGGGGGGCTGTGGAGAGGGGGGCTGTGGAGAGGAGGGCTGTGGAGAGGGGGGCTGTGGAGAGGGGAGGGCTGTGGAGAGAGGGGCTGTAGAGAGGGGAGGGCTGTGGAGAGGGGAGGGCTGTGGAGAGAGGGGCTGTAGAGAGGGGAGGGCTGTGGAGAGGGGGCTGTGGAGAGGGGAGGGCTGTGGAGAGAGGGGCTGTGGAGAGAGGGGCTGTGGAGAGGGGAGGGCTGTGGAGAGGGGGCTGTGGAGAGGGAGGGCTGTGGAGAGGGGAGGGCTGTGGAGAGGGGGGCTGTAGAGAGGGGGGCTGTGGAGAGGGGAGGGCTGTGGAGAGGGGAGGGCTGTGGAGAGGGGAGGGCTGTGGAGAGGGGGCTGTGGAGAGGGAGGGATGTGGAGAGGGGAGGGCTGTGGAGAGAGGGGCTGTGGAGAGGGGCTGTGGAGAGGGGAGGGCTGTGGAGAGGGGGCTGTGGAGAGGGAGGGCTGTGGAGAGGGGAGGGCTGTGGAGAGAGGGGCTGTGGAGAGAGGGGCTGTGGAGAGGGGAGGGCTGTAGAGAGGGGGGCTGTGGAGAGGGGAGGGCTGTGGAGAGAGGGGCTGTGGAGAGGGGAGGGCTGTGGAGAGGGGGCTGTGGAGAGGGGAGGGCTGTAGAGAGGGGAGGGCTGTGGAGAGGGGGCTGTGGAGAGGGGGCTGTGGAGACGCGGCTCGTGTGGGCTGGACGCGTGGGCACGGGCTCTGGCACTCACGGGCACTTGAGGCTGTAGAACCAGAGCTGGCCCTGCATGGACCCCTCACCTGCTGAAGAGCTGGGGTCCTGTGGGGAGGAGGCCGAGGGGCCCACTTGGGGCTGTAGCCCGCGTTTGTGGACTCTGTACCCCTAACAAAGGTGAAGCCAGTGTTGTTTAGCTTGACGAGCGTGGCGTTCACAGATGACACACCAGCCTCCACGAGGCAGTCAGCGTGCGGCAGGGTTCAGTGCGCTCAAGTCCGGCTCTGCGCCTGGCTCCCTGTGTCCTGGGGTGGATAAGCAGCCCGTGCTTGCTGGGCACCACCAGTCCCTAATTGCTGTCCTCTTTCTTTGGAACTCTGCAGAACCCTCTCGAACCCCTAGTCGCACGCATGTTGAGTCCCCAGAGAGAGGCAGCCCTGTCTGTCTGTGCAGGGAGCCCTGTCTGTCTGTGCAGGGTACCTGTCTGTCTGTGCAGGGCACCTGTCTGTCTGTGCAGGGCACCTGTCTGTCTGTGCAGGGCACCTGTCTGTCTCTGCAGGACACCTGTCTGTCTGTGCAGGGAGCCCTGTCTGTCTGTGCATGCAGCCCTGTCTGTCTGTGCAGGGCACCTGTCTGTCTGTGCAGGGCACCTGTGTGTCTGTGCAGGGAGCCCTGTCTGTCTGTGCATGCAGCCCTGTCTGTCTGTGCAGGGCACCTGTCTGTCTGTGCAGGGCACCTGTGTGTCTGTGCAGGGCGCCTGTTTGTCTGTGCAGGGAACCCTGTCTGTCTGTGCAGGGCACCTGCAGGGCACCTGTCTGTCTGTGCAGGGCACCTGTGTGTCTGTGCAGGGAGCCCTGTCTGTCTGTGCATGCAGCCCTGTCTGTCTGTGCAGGGCACCTGTCTGTCTGTGCAGGGCACCTGTGTGTCTGTGCAGGGCGCCTGTTTGTCTGTGCAGGGAACCCTGTCTGTCTGTGCAGGGCACCTGTCTGTCTGTGCAGGGCGTCTGTCTGTCTGTGCAGGGTGCCCTGTCTGTCTGTGCAGGGTGCCCTGTCTGTCTGTGCAGGGTGCCCTGTCTGTCTCTGCAGGGCACCTGTCTGTCTGTGCAGGGCGCCTTGTCTGTCTGTGCAGGGTGCCCTGTCTGTCTCTGCAGGGCACCTGTCTGTCTGTGCAGGGCGCCTTGTCTGTCTGTGCAGGGTGCCCTGTCTGTCTGTGCAGGGTGCCCTGTCTGTCTCTGCAGGGCACCTGTCTGTCTGTGCAGGGCGCCTTGTCTGTCTGTGCAGGGCACCTGTCTGTCTGTGCAGGGCACCTGTCTGTCTGTGCAGGGAGTCCTGTCTGTCTCTGCAGGGCGCCTGTCTGTCTGTGCAGGGCGCCTGTCTGTCTGTGCAGGGCACCTGTCTGTCTGTGCAGGGCACCTGTCTGTCTGTGCAGGGCACCTGTCTGTCTGTGCAGGGCACCCTGTCTGTCTGTGCAGGGCGCCTGTCTGTCTGTGCAGGGTGCCCTGTCTGTCTGTGCAGGGTGCCCTGTCTGTCTGTGCAGGGTGCCCTGTCTGTCTGTGCATGCAGCCCTGTCTGTCTGTGCAGGGCACCTGTCTGTCTGTGCAGGGCACCTGTCTGTCTGTGCAGGGCATCCTGTTGACTCTGCTGGCTGGGGGTTCATGTTCTACCTGCTTGGAAGGCTGTTCGACATGCAGCAGCCAGAGTCCAGTCTTACGGTTGGCTTTCAGGAAGGGGGTGCGCTGCTGGAGTCCCCAAGGTCTGTGATCCGAGCCAGGGTCAGCTCAGCTGACGGTGGCTGTGAGCACGCGTCCATCCCAGGACGACATTCCAGACGGCTGCAAAACAACTGCCGTTCTCCTCCACCTGTTTTGAAAATGGTGGCAGATTCCTAGTGTTGGTCCAGTGCGTCGGCAGAGCTCTGCAGAGTTGCCTTCTCTATGTGATGTTTTCATGACAGGCACCGGCTGCTCCCCACAGTGGGACGCTGGGGCTCCCGGGTGGGGTTAGAAGTATTGCCTGCCTTATATTTTTGAGTCAAGGCGTCCTTATGTGGCTCAGGCTGGCCTTGAACCTGCTGTTCTCCAGCCTCAGCCTCACTCCCAAGAGCTAGCCACAGACATACGCAAGCACTTTCAGAGTGGTATTTGAGGAAGGGCTGAGACTTCTCTTTACAGAGAGCTCTTCCCCGAGACACACAGAGATAGTGCTCCCCTTCCCTAGACACACAGAGATAGTGCTCCCCTTCCCTAGACACACACAGACAGTGCTCCCCTTCCCTAGACACACACACACAGTGCTCCCCTTGACTAGACACACAGACAGTGCTCCCCTTGACTAGACACACACACACAGTGCTCCCCTTCCCTAGACACACACACAGTGCTCCCCTTCCCTAGACACACAGACAGTGCTCCCCTTGACTAGACACACACACACAGTGCTCCCCTTCCCTAGACACACAGACACAGTGCTCCCCTTCCCTAGACACACACACACAGTGCTCCCCTTCCCTAGACACACAGACACAGTGCTCCCCTTCCCTAGACACACAGACAGTGCTCCCCTTCCCTAGACACACACACACAGTGCTCCCCTTCCCTAGACACACACAGACAGTGCTCCCCTTCCCTAGACACACACAGACAGTGCTCCCCTTCCCTAGACACACAGACACAGTGCTCCCCTTCCCTAGACACACACACACAGTGCTCCCCTTCCCTAGACACACACACACAGTGCTCCCCTTCCCTAGACACACACAGACAGTGCTCCCCTTCCCTAGACACACACAGACAGTGCTCCCCTTCCCTAGACACACACAGACAGTGCTCCCCTTCCCTAGACACACACACACAGTGCTCCCCTTCCCTAGACACACACACACAGACAGTGCTCCCCTTCCCTAGACACACACAGACAGTGCTCCCCTTGACTAGACACACAGACACAGTGCTCCCCTTCCCTAGACACACACACACAGTGCTCCCCTTCCCTAGACACACACACAGACAGTGCTCCCCTTCCCTAGACACACACACAGTGCTCCCCTTCCCTAGACACACACACACAGTGCTCCCCTTCCCTAGACACACACACACAGACAGGGCTCCCCTTCCTGTTGGTGGACAGTATTGGTTGCACTAAGTCTGTCCTGATCTGCTTCTCTCTGGCTTGCTTTGTAGCCGGCGGCTCCTACTACATGATCTCCCGGTCCCTGGGGCCTGAGTTTGGAGGCGCTGTTGGGCTCTGCTTCTACTTGGGTACAACCTTTGCAGGAGCCATGTACATCCTGGGCACCATCGAGATCTTCTTGGTGAGTGTGTGTGTAGTGGTCTCCTTGCAGGTACTGTGGCTGGGGCTCCTCCGGTGATGCTGAGTGTCTGTGAGTGTCTGGTTGTGCGCCGAGACGCTCACCGCGGCTGTCGGGGGTCTCAGGCCTGGCTTGATTGATGGGGCAGCGTGCAGGTGTCCGGGGCCGGATGCAGTCCTCCGGCTGACCAAGCTGATTTTGTCCTGCAGACTTACATCTCCCCGAGTGCAGCCATCTTCCAGGCAGAGACGGCCGGTGGCGATGCGGCGGCCATGCTACACAACATGCGTGTCTACGGCAGCTGCACCCTGGCGCTCATGGCCGTGGTGGTCTTTGTGGGGGTGAAGTACGTCAACAAGCTGGCCCTGGTCTTCCTGGCCTGCGTGGTGCTGTCCATCCTGGCCATCTACGCTGGCGTCATCAAGACGGCCTTCGCCCCACCCGACATCCCGTGAGCTGCCTCTCCCCCCCCCCCCCCGTCCCTCCCTCCCCAGGGCAGGGGCTGGGCTGTCCGCGGGCCCCCCTCTCCAGGGCTCCCTCCCCCGTCCCTCCCTCCCCAGGGCAGGGGCTGGGCTGTCCGCGGGCCCCCCTCTCCAGGGCTCCCTCCCCCGTCCCTCCCTCCCCAGGGCAGGGGCTGGGCTGTCTGCGGGCCCCCCTCTCCAGGGCTCCCTCCCCCCGTCCCTCCCTCCCCAGGGCAGGGGCTGGGCTGTCCGCGGGCCCCCCTCTCCAGGGCTCCCTCCCCAGGGCAGGGGCTGGGGTGTCCGCGGGCCCCCCTCTCCAGGGCTCCCTCCCCCGTCCCTCCCTCCCCAGGGCAGGGGCTGGGGTGTCCGCGGGCCCCCCTCTCCAGGGCTCCCTCCCCCCGTCCCTCCCTCCCCAGGGCAGGGGCTGGGCTGTCCGAGGGCCCCGCCTCTCCAGGGCTCCCTCCCGGAGCTCTGAGGTGTGGACCGTGGAGGGGTTTCTGGGTGCGTCCGTGTGGACGGGAGGCCAGTGAAGGCCCCGCATCTTGTGGCTCAGGCGGCTGAGCTCTGGGCGGCCCGCTCTCCTCCTTCCTGGTCTTAGCTCACTTCATCCTCGTAGAAGCTCCGCAAGTGGGTTTTGTGGTGGAGAAGGAGGCGGCTGCTCAGTGAGCGAGTGGGACCAAAGAGGGGCCTGGACCCCTCTGGGTGGGCTGGGCAGGCTGTGGGCTGCATAGAGCTGAGGGCTGCATAGAGCTGGGGGCTGGCCAGGTGCTGTGGGCTGGGCAGGCTGTGGGCTGCATAGAGCTGAGGGCTGGCCAGGTGCTGAGGGCTGCATAGAGCTGAGGGCTGGGCAGGGCTGAGGACTGGGCTGGTGCTGTGGGCTGGGTAGGCTGTGGGCTGCATAGAGCTGTGGGGCTGGCCAGGTGCTGTGGGCTGGGCAGGGCTGCATAGAGCTGGGGGCAGGGCAGGGCTGTGGGCTGGGCAGGGCTGCATAGAGCTGGGGGCAGGGCAGGTGCTGAGGGCTGGGCAGGTGCTGAAGGCTGCATAGAGCTGTGGGCTGGCCAGGTGCTGTGGGCTGGGCAGGGCTGCATAGAACTATGGGCTGGGCAGGGCTGTGGGCTGCCTAGAGCTGTGTGGCTGGGCAGGGCTGGGGCTGGGCAGGGCTGTGGCTGGGCAGGGCTGTGGCTAGGCAGGGCTGAGGGCTGGGCAGGGCTGTGGCTGGGCAGGGCTGGGGCTGGGCAGGGCTGGGGCTGGGCAGGGCTGAGGGCTGGACAGGGCTGGGGCTGGGCAGGGCTGAGGGCTGGGCAGGGCTGGGGCTGGGCAGGGCTGGGGCTGGGTAGGGCTGAGGGCTGGGCAGGGCTGGGGCTGGGCAGGGCTGGGGCTGGGCAGGGCTGGGGCTGGGCAGGGCTGGGGCTGGGTAGGGCTGAGGGCTGGGCAGGGCTGGGGCTGGGCAGGGCTGGGGCTGGGCAGGGCTGGGGCTGGGCAGGGCTGGGGCTGGGCAGGTACTGTGGGCTGGGCAGGGCTGTGGGCTGCATAGAGCTGTGGGGCTGGGCAGGGCTGTGTGGCTGGGCAGGGCTGTGGCTGGGCACAGGCTAAGTCTAAGTGAGTCTGGATCTCACCGTCTGCACTCTACTGGGGCTTCAACCCCTTCTTGCTGAGCGAGCTGTGGGATAGCGGAGGAGGCTGCGGGCTGCGGCGGGCGCTGGTTCCTGAAGCTGCAGGGCCTGCATGGCGCTGGCCCTGGGTGCGGGTGGCTCCACGTCCCTGGGCTGCCGAGGTGAGCCGCGCCCCTCCGCAGGGTCTGTCTGCTGGGGAACCGCACGCTGTCGCGACGCAGCTTCGACGTCTGTGCCAAGGTGGAGGCGGTCAGCAACGGGACGGTGACCACCGCGCTCTGGGGCCTCTTCTGCAACGGCTCCGGCTCCAGTGCCGTCTGTGACGAGTACTTTGTACAGAACAACGTCACCCAGGTGCAGGGCATCCCCGGCGTGGCCAGCGGCGTCTTCCTGGGTGAGTGCCGGCGAGGGCTGGGTGCTGTCCGCGTGGGAGCTGTCTGCGGCCTCTCCCAGGGCCTTGCCTCCGGCCTGGCGAAGGCCTGGGCTCCTGACCGGCCGGGCCTAAGGCTGGGCTCCCTTCCCGGCACTGCCAACCAGCCTGGTGGGCCCTGCCTGCCCCGTGCCCTGAGCTAGGGAGGCCAGGGTCCCAGGCAGCCCGCAGTGTTAGAGCTGTTTGTTTCCGTGCTGCCATACCTGTCCGGGGGACATGAGCAGGAGGATCTCTTGGGTGGGGGCTGGCCCTGCTCACCCACGCCTCCCTCTGCTCTGACATTTTTGGAAAAGAGATCGTTCTCAGAGGACTCACATGCTTGTTCCCCTGGCTGTGAACTGGGTGTCCCCCGGGGCATGGCGTGACATCAGCAGGGGGTTGAGGACTGTGCCCAGCCTATGTGGGCAGGAAGGGTCAGGCACCTGAACCCCCCCGCGGGGCGGGAAGGCTGGAGAAGGTGGGAAGCCGAAGGGCAGTAGAGGGGAGGAGGTGTTGGGGCGCCTGTACAGGCCCGAGCCACATCTGTGGCCGTGTGAGGCTGCACCGGGTCTGGCGGGGGTGGCCCGGGGCCTGTCCTCTCGGTGGCCGTGTGAGGCTGCACCGGGTCTGGCGGGGGTGGCCCGGGGCCTGTCCCCTCGGTGGCCGTGTGAGGCTGCACCGGGTCTGGCGGGGGTGGCCCGGGGCCTGTCCTCTCGGTGGCCGTGTGAGGCTGCACCGGGTCTGGCGGGGGTGGCCCGGGGCCTGTCCCCTCGGTGGCCGTGTGAGGCTGTCCGGGGCTGCACTGTGGACTCCGGGACACGGTGGCTGCAGTGCATGAGGTCCCTCCGTGCCAGAGCTCACCTGAGGTTCCCACACGCCGCCCTCCCCAGGCAGGCCTCCTCTGAGCCTCGGGGAAGAGCAAGCCGCAGGGCTGGCATGGACGATTTCAGGATCCCTTGAGGAAGCTTCCAGCATGGCCTGTTCTCCCCACAGATAACCTCTGGGGCACCTACTCAGACAAGGGGGCCTTTGTGGAGAAGAAGGGCGTCCCCTCTGTGCCGGTGCCTGAGGAGGGCCGGCCCGGCGGGCTGCCGTACGTCCTCACCGACATCATGACGCACTTCACCTTGCTGGTCGGCATCTACTTCCCCTCTGTGACAGGTGAGCCTTCTCCCCAGTCTCCGTCTGTCCCCTTGGTCTGTGTCCGTCTCTTTCACCTGTCCCCTCAGTCTGTGTGTCTGTCTTATCCCATCTCTTCTCTGTCTGTGCCTTGGACTGTGTGTCCATCTTGTTCTGTCTCTTTTCTGTCTGTCCCCTGGGTCTCTGTGTCTGTCCTATCCCACCTCTTCTCTGCCCTCTGTCTGTGTGTCTGATTGGTCCTGCCTCTTCTCCGTCTGTGCCCCGTGTCAGTCTTACACCATCTCTTCTCCACCTGCCCTCTGTCTGTGTGTCTGTCTTGTCCCGTCTCTTTTCTGTCCGTTTTGTCCGATCTCTGGTGTTTGCCCTAGCTCTGTCTCTGTCTGTCTCCTCAGCTCCAGGATGGGGCTAGCGGTGCAGCATGCACTGTGGCTTCTCCCGTCTGCTCTGCAGGTATCATGGCAGGATCCAACCGCTCTGGGGACCTCAAGGACGCCCAGAAGTCCATCCCCACAGGCACCATCCTGGCCATCGTGACCACCTCTTTTATTTGTATCCTTGAAGGGCGCTGCGCTGGAGGGCTGGGCCTCCCTCAGCCTGTGAGGTCTGCCTGGGGCCTTCCCACACCGGGGCTGCTAGCGTGTGATGTAGCAGCAGAGCCTGGCCCCACTCGGGCCCTTTGTGGTTGGGCATACGATGGTATGTCACGCACCGCACCTGAGTTGACGTACCGCGTGACAGAGTGTGTGGCAGACACTAGCCACAGTCTCTTATGAAGCTGAGATTTCAGGAGGTCTTGTGTTGTCTCAGCGAGCTGCTCCTACTGACCCCCGAGGGTCACGCCACAGGCCACACCCCCTCTGGTTGCCTGAGGCTCTGCTGCAGCCATTGGAGATGGTGGAGAGGTCGGACGGCGCTCTGAGGACATGGGGTTGACAGGGTGTGTCCCAGGACCCCTGACGACAGGAGACAGGCGGTGGGGTGGGAAGTCCAGCGCAGTGCGGGCCAGGCACAGCTAGAGGATGGGACCCCTGTGTCCACCTGCAGCGTTCCCATGCTGTCCCTCCCTCCCAGGACGGACCGCTCCTTGACCCACACTGCAGATCTCTCCTGCATAGTGCTCTTTGGGGCCTGCATCGAAGGAGTGGTGTTGCGAGACAAGTACGTGCAGAGTTGCCGCTGGCTGGGCTGTGTACTCAGGGCCATCTTTTTCCTGAGGATGAGTTCACCTTTGGAATTAAAATCACCCTGAGACTTGGCTGATAGCTCTGGGATCAGGCTGCCCTCTGCCTGACCGAGGGGATCAGGTGTCTCCCCTCGTCCTGAGCCTGGGGGACTGGTCAAAGCTGAGCCGATGCCTGATGGGGGCAGGGGCAGGGAGGGCACTGTAGGGCTTTTATGGTAGTGGAGGAGTCCTTTCCACCAGAAACTTGGCTTTGAGGGTCCGGGGCCCCGAGACCCATGGATATGCTGCCGTCACACTCCGGGCTAGGCTGGGCTTTCTGTGCCGAGGGGGCCTGTGGGGTCAGGGCCACGTCGGAGCCCTTTCACGGGGTGTTGACCATGCTGATGGTCAGGCATCGTCTCTGGTCCTGTCCCCTCCGCGTCCCCTTCCCGAGGCCCAGGGATTTGCAGTGGGAACAAAGACAGGGCTGACTGTGCCCTCCCCACCCGCAGGTTTGGGGAGGCCCTGCAGGGCAACCTGGTCATTGGCATGCTGGCCTGGCCGTCCCCCTGGGTCATTGTCATCGGCTCCTTCTTCTCCACCTGTGGCGCGGGGCTGCAGAGTCTGACGGGAGCGCCTCGCCTCCTGCAGGCCATCGCCCGCGACGGCATCGTCCCCTTCCTGCAGGTGAGCTCTCGCTCCGACAGACACCGTCCTCACGGCCTGGCGCAGATCTCAGACTTCCTTGGTTCTGTGTACTTACTGCTTTACCTGCAGTCCGAACAGGGGTACTACTTCTGCCGTTTTGGGCTCTGTAAGTCTCATTCATTTCTGAGAGCCCATCGTTCTCAAAGCTGGAGAAGAATTCTGCCATAATTTTGTTGAGTAGGTTTTTGATGCTTTCCATTTATATCTCTTCTGTACTCGTGATTTGTCACTTTGGTCTTTTGATGGTGTCTTGTAAAGCCAAATAGTATCATTTTAGTGATTTATTAATGTCTTTGAATGATCCAATTCTTCTATTTTTTTTTGGGGGGGGGGGTCCGGTCGTGGGCCCTGAACTCTGGGCCTGGGCGCTGTCCCTCAGCTCTTCAGCTCAAGGCTAGCGCTCTACCACTTGAGCCACAGTGCCACTTCTGGCTTTTTTTCTTTTTGCTTATGTGGTGCTGAGAAATCGAACCCATGGCCTCAGGCATGCAAGGCAAGCACTCTACCACTGAGCCACCTTCCCAGCCCTAGCTTCTTCTTTGTACTAGCTAGGACTTTGAGTTTTTAATTTTGTTAGTAAGCTCTTCATCTTCAAGATTTAGTTTTTGTTATTAAGCTCTTCATTTTCAAGATTTAACAAATTTGATTAATTTTTTTTAATATCTTTATTGAATTCCTCTTTTGTACTCTGCCTTGTCTGTGTTTCATTTAGCTGTTTGAATTCTCTTTGAGCTCAGTTGTGGGTTTGTATCCATTTGAATTCATCACTTTAATTTTCATTGATCATTTTAGCATTGTCTTTTTGAATTTGTTGTGTTTTTTTTTTTTATTGTGAGAATACGGTACAGAGGAGTTACAATTACATGGGCAAGATAACAAGTACATTTCTTATCAAGCATTGTTGCCTCCTCATTGTTTCCCCTTCCCATCCCTTCCCATACTCCTCCCCTCCCCCCTCCGGGACCTCCTCCTACTCCACACCAAAGTTGTTAAGTTCGTTTTTCGACATAACGACTTGTACATCTCATTGTTGCAATGGGTCCATCTGTATCCCTCGTTAAACAATTTGTTTTTCCTTTCCCCTCCACAAATTATACCAACATCAAATACAGTGAAAGCAGGGTTATACTGTGGGGGAGGGACATACAAAGCAACAGAGAAATCATCTTATAAATATGATAGAAACAATTGCATGAAAGGAAAAAAAATTTGAATACTTACCTTGGGGTTCATTCCCCTAACATCAACTTACCTGACCTTTTCTGCTTGACTCAGACATATACTAGTTATTGCAAATAAGGGAAACCATGGGACCTATGTTTCTCTGGGCCTGGCTTACTTCACTTAATATAATTTTTTCCAAGTCTTTCATTTCCTAACAAATGGGGCAATGCCATTCTTTCTGATGGAGGCATAGAATTCCATTGTGTATATACACCACATTTTCTTGATCCATTCATCTACTGAGGGGCATCTGGGTTGGTTCCATATCTTAGCTATGGTAAATAATGCTGCAATAAACATAGTCCTGCTGGTAGCTGTAGTGTGGTCTTGTTTGTGATCATTTGGGTAAATGCCCAAAAGTGGGATTGCTGGGTCATAGGGGAGCTCTAGGTGAAGTGTTTTGAGGAACCTCCATACTGCTTTCCAAAGTGGTTGAACAAGTTTACACTCCCACCAACAATGCAGTAAAGTTTCCTTCTGTCCGCATCCCTTCCAGCATCTGTTGTTAGAGTTCTTGATTTTTGCCATTCTAACTGGGGTGAGGTGGTTTCTCAATGTTGTTTTGATTTGCATTTCTGTTATGGCTAGGGAGGTTGAGCATTTCTTCATGTGTCTATTGGCCATCCTTCTTTCCTCTTCAGAGAAGTATCTCTTTAAGTCTTTAGCCCACTTATTTATTGGGCAGTTGTTTCTTTGAAGATTTGTTTTTGGAAGATTTAATTTTTTAAGTTCAGGTATATTTTAGATATGAGATCCTTGTCTGTTGTATGGCTAGTGAAGATCTTCTCCCAATCCTTGGGCTTTCTATTGATCTTGGGAGCTATGTCCTTTGCTATGCAGAAGCTCTGCGATTTCATGCAATCCCATTTGTCCAACCTTTCTTTGATTTCTTATGTTTTTGGGTCTCTATTAAGAAAATTTTGGCCTGTGCCAAGGAGACCTAGGGTTTCTCCTATTCCACCCTGTAATGTTTTCAGACTGTCTGCTTTGACTCTGAGGTCTTTGATCCATTTGGAGTTGATTCTGGTGCAAGGTGATAGATAAGGATCTAGCTTTAGTTTTCTACAAGTAGTTAACCAATTTTGCCAGCACCATTTACTGAAGAGGCTGTTGAATTTGTTGTTCGAAGTGTCTTCCTCTCCTCAAGTTCTCTATGGTAGGGTCATTGGGTTTTGAGGGTGACTTGTTGCTTTGTTTTGTTATAAATAAGCTCTTCAAGACCCAGTGGAGTCACAATGACAGATACAAAAATAAAGAATTGTCTCAGCAAGGCAAAACTAACTTCTGCAGAAGAAGGCACATCAGCCGGAAAGCTGGCATGCATGCACACAAATCAGGCCGGCTGCCGCTGCCTAATGCACGTGGCCACACCCTCCACTCAGATTGGCCAAGCTCACATTCACAATTGCTCGGATTGGCTAATTTGTATAGGGTAAGGTGTATTTATATAAGGTCACCGTTAAAAGACTAAAATAAGATGAACAGTACACAAGTAATCTCAAAACATACCTGTACCTTCTGCTATTTCTTGATCCACCTGACCAGTGTCTTCTAAGGTGTGCTTTAATTCCATCTTGGAAAAACCAGTTAAGAGAAAACCTTATATTTCAAAAATACTTCCTGGTCCCAAAGCTGCTCCTCTGTTCTCTCTGCAGTAGCTAATACGGTCTTGATAGAACAATCAAGGGCCTAGCCACCAGGCCCCAGCAGGAACTTTTAAGCAATCCCCTTTGCTCACAGATTTTGTGATTTCTCACTGAGGCATTCACACTTGCCTAGCATTGAGGTGGAACTTGTCGTCTCCTGTGTCCTTTGGGTTGTTGACAGCTCAGAGATTACCTAAGGCTGTAGTGGCGGGTTTTGGTGTACTTTCCTGTTACTGGGTTTGGAGGGACGGGGCTCAGTAAAGACGTTCTGTTTCAGTGCTCAAGACCCTATGTACAGATCGCTCTGAAACAGCAGCTGTCGCTGCTGATAAAGCACAGCCTGTGTTTATGGCAATCTCTAAGGAAGACCAGTTATCAGTACTGTCCTGTATATTCCAGAAACATCCAGAAACAGTGACTTGTTTCTGTATTCATTGAATACAGAAACAAAGACATGCTTTTGTGACCTTCCGTTCCGGGATGTGCCCCTGTGATCTTGTAATGGAGCCTTCGGCCCTCTCCCCACCTTGCTGCCCGTCTTCTGCCGGCCTGATTGCTGGTGTTACCTGCCTTCCCATGACCTCCTCTATGGGTCTTGATTTTTTTTTCTTTTTTCTTTTTTTTTTTGTCGGTCGTGGGGCCTGAGCTCTGGGTCTGGGTGCTGTCTCTCAGCTCTTCAGCTCAAGGCTAGCGCTCTACCACTTGAGCCACAGCACCACTTCCCATTTTTTTTTCTGCTTATGTGGTGCTGAGGATTCGAACCCATGGCCTCAGGCATGCAAGGCAAGCGCTCTACCACTGAGCCACCTTCCCAGCCCTTGATTTTTTTTCTTATTTTTAACTCTTCTGTGAGCTCTCAGCTGAGGTCAGTGAGGCTCAGGGTGGGCCTGAGCCACGTGTTGGGGAGGGGGAGCAGGGGATGGGGATGGGTAGGCCCAGGCGAGTGTGTGAGGGGCTGGCTGGGCTGTGGCCCAGATGAGGGCCTTCAGGTATAGATGCAGGATCCATGGTTTGCTCCTGTGCTTCCTGGAGGCTACTTCCTATGTGGGCTGCTGAGCTATGGGCAGAGGTGGCCCTGCTGTCCGTGTGGTCTGTAGCCTGTAAACAAGGGGCTTGACCCACCTTCCTGTTTCTGGACCGTACCTGGAGGTGGCTGACGTACACAGGGGTTCCTTGGCTGCTCTAATAGTGCAGCAGGCCAGATGCTTAAATAGCAGAAACCCATTTTCTCTCCTTCAGCTGGTTCCCGGGCTGTCTTCCTCCTTCTTGGGTTTTCACCCCGGTACTGTCTGTGTGCGAGTCCGTGGTGAGAGATGTCTGCTTGTCTCACTTCTTTTTTTTTTGTTGGTCGTGGGGCTTGAACTCTGGGCCTGGGTGCTGTCCCTGTGCTCTTCAGCTCAAGGCGAGTGCTCTACCGCTCTACTTGAGCCACAGCGCCACTTCCGGTTTTCTGGTGGTTTATTGGAGGTAAGAGCCTCATGGGCTTTCCTGCCTGGGCTGGCTTTGAACCAGGGTCCTCAGATCTCAGCCTCCTGAGTAGCTAGGCTGACAGGCGGGAGCCACTGGCTCCTGGCTCTTGTCTCACATCTTTAAAAGACTTTTCCGGGCAGGAGTGGCCAGGCAGCTCCCCTCTGCTGCCCGGCCTCCCGCTTCCCTTCACCCTGCAGGTGTTCGGCCATGGGAAGGCCAATGGGGAGCCTACGTGGGCCCTTCTGCTCACGGCGCTCATCTGTGAGATCGGCATCCTCATCGCCTCCCTGGATGCTGTGGCCCCCATCCTGTCCATGTGAGTGGCCGGGGGGTGGGGTGGGGGGGTGGGGACAGGGCCGCCATCCTCCCTCTGGGGCCCTCACTTCCTCTTTGGAACCAGTGAACACACAGAGCCACAGAGCAGGTCTTGCAGGCCAGGTGGTCGGTCACTTAGCCGGTGAAGCTGGTGTGTCCTCACACTGGGGCTGCAGCTGTCTGTAGCACGTGGCTGTGGTGGCAGGCCCAGGACCTGGGTCTTCTGGGAGAAGCTAGTCTGGAGGGACAGGGAAGCCCTATGGAGGGGTACAGTGGTGTGGAGGGGGCTCCGTGTGGAGCAGGTGTGGGCAGGGAGGGGGGCTCTGTGTGGAGTGGGTGTGGACAGGGAGGAGTGGGCAGGGAGGGGGGCTCTGTGTGGAGCGGGTGTGGGCAGGGAGGGGGGCTCTGTGTGGAGTGGGCGTGGGCAGGGAGGGGGCTCTGGAGTGGGTGTGGGCAGGGAGGGGGCTCTGGAGTGGGCGTGGGCAGGGAGGGGGCTCTGTGGAGTGGGCGTGGGCAGGGAGGGGGCTCTGTGGAGTGGGCGTGGGCAGGGAGGGGCTCTGTGGAGTGGGCGTGGGCAGGGAGGGGGCTCTATGTGGAGTGGGCAGGGAGGGGGCTCTGTGGAGTGGGTGTGGGCAGGGAGGGGGCTCTGGAGTGGGCGTGGGCAGGGAGGGGGCTCTGTGGAGTGGGCGTGGGCAGGGAGGGGGCTCTGTGGAGTGGGCGTGGGCAGGGAGGGGGCTCTGTGGAGTGGGTGTGGGCAGGGAGGGGGCTCTGTGGAGTGGGCAGGGAGGGGGCTCTGTGGAGTGGGTGTGGGCAGGGAGGGGGCTCTGTGGAGTGGGCGTGGGCAGGGAGGGGGCTCTGGAGTGGGCGTGGGCAGGGAGGGGGCTCTGTGGAGTGGGTGTGGGCAGGGAGGGGGCTCTGTGGAGTGGGTGTGGGCAGGGAGGGGGCTCTGGAGTGGGCGTGGGCAGGGAGGGGGCTCTGTGGAGTGGGCGTGGGCAGGGAGGGGGCTCTGTGGAGTGGGCGTGGGCAGGGAGGGGGCTCTGGAGTGGGTGTGGGCAGGGAGGGGGCTCTGTGTGGAGTGGGTGTGGGCAGGGAGGGGCTCCGTGTGGAGCGGGCGTGGCGGGGCCCCAGGTGAGCTCGCTGTGCGATTGCTGGCCTCACGTGGGTCTCACGGGCCCCTCCTGCTCAGGTTCTTCCTCATGTGCTACATGTTCGTGAACCTGGCCTGTGCCGTGCAGACTCTCCTGCGCACACCCAACTGGCGTCCTCGCTTCAAGTACTACCACTGGTAAGACCGCCTGGTACTGGCCGTCAGGTGTGGGGGGGACTCAGGATACCAGCTGTTGCTGAGCCCCAAGCCCCAGGCTGAGCAGTGAGGTCCGCTGTAAATCTGTTCCTGGCCCCTGAGTGCCAAGTAGGCCTGTGGTTCGTCCTCAGACATCTAGGCATCTGTGGGCAGACGCCGCCTGCTCTGTGTTTCTCATGCCACAGAGAGCGTGTGGGTGTGGAGCGGTGTCTAGCACCGCTGGAGCTGCAGCTCCCATGGCAGGGCACTGGTCCCAGGCCCCACAGGTCTCAGGTCTCAGGGATGAGTGGGCGCAAGCCCCACTGGCAGGAGTCAGGCGGATCTCCTGGTGTTGAAGGACGATTGTCACAAGGACAGAAGTGGCGTTCGCGAGGCCGAGGCCGTGGTAGGTGCTGGCTGAGGGCCGTGCAGGCCGGAGTCTGAGCCGCGTGTCCCGCAGGACCCTGTCGTTCCTCGGCATGAGCCTGTGCCTGGCTCTCATGTTCATCTGCTCCTGGTACTACGCCCTCTTCGCCATGCTCATCGCCGGCTGCATCTACAAGTACATCGAGTACCGAGGGTGAGTGGCCGGCAGGGGCGTGCGCTCAGGAAGGCAGGCTGCGTCACCTGGCGGCCAGGCCAGGCAGCTCCCTCCCGTGGGGCCTGCCGGGGCCTGATCTGGGGAGCACTGATGGGGTTTCCTTGGGTCATGTGGTCAGGCTTCACGGTCTCTGTTTCCTTCCTGCCCTCGGTGAGGTCAGCCTCTCCCACTCCCCCTCCAGCTTGGATTTTGGATTTGCAGCCTGAGAGCTGAGACCCAGACAAGCCACAGACTCCAGCATTTATTAACACGTGCACCTACATCTGCATGCAGCATGTGCGGCTGTTAGTCTGTGCTTTGGCGGCTCTGCAGAGAGAAATGCTGGGCAGGAGTGGCGTGTGCAGGGGCTGTGTCGGACCTCGGAGGAAGCCCTGGCCCCCACAGCCACCCTGCTGCTCATGGTCACCGCCCGAATGGCACCTGCCCTCTCCCCGCGCCACCCTGCCCCTCCCCATAGCTCTTGTCCCCTGTGGCCTGCCCACCCTCCTCCATGTGGCTATCCGGCCCCTATCCCGCGTGCTTGAGACCAGCCTGGCTTGGTACCTTCACATCAAGTTTGGGCTGACTGGCTCTTGTGCTTCCTGTCCCCTCATGGCCTGGGCTGCTTGCTGTTTACATTCCTGGAGGACCCGGCCTGCTTGTCCCGGAGCAGAAGCCCCCTCTGCACAGTTCCCTGGTGGGTGGGGGCACGACCAGCAATCCCTTGGTACGTGCCTGGAGGGCTGGCCACTCCCTGCTGCGAGGTCTGGTCTCTGGTCAGCTCTGTGTGAAGTCACAGCTTTTCCCAGTACCAAGTCTTTTGCCTGAATTGCCCGTCTGCCCACAGTGACCCTGGTGGTCAGTCCTCTGCAGGGGGAGCCACCGCTATCGGGTCTGCAGAAACCTCTGGATGTCCTATCTGACGCTCCTTCCAGTGTGCTGCTGGGCTCCGTGGTAACACTTCCTCCATCTCTCTCACAGCGCA
Source organism: Dipodomys merriami (assembly GCF_024711535.1). Taxonomy (NCBI): domain Eukaryota; kingdom Metazoa; phylum Chordata; class Mammalia; order Rodentia; family Heteromyidae; genus Dipodomys; species Dipodomys merriami. The sequence goes on along the minus strand of NW_027204715.1, from coordinate 740,385 downwards.
GAGAAGGAGTGGGGTGATGGCATCAGGGGCCTGTCGTTGAATGCTGCCCGCTACGCCCTGCTGCGGGTAGAGCATGGCCCCCCGCACACCAAGAACTGGAGGTGGGTGTTGAGGCACAGCCCCCTGGCGGGACAGGGCCGGGGCCGAGGTCTTCTGCCCTCAGCCTCTGGGGCCTGGTCTGGCCATGAAGTCGTTGTCAGGCAGCAGGCCTTGGCGTCCTGTGCCGGGGTGTGGGGCGGCTGGGCCCTGCCTCTCCTGGGCTGCCTGGGCGGGGGCGGAGGGGCGGGAGCCTCAGACGCCAGGCCTGACGCCCCTAAACGTCCCTCCTGTGGTGTCCCCGCCAGGCCCCAGGTGCTGGTGATGCTGAACCTGGATGCGGAGCAGTGCGTGAAGCACCCCCGCCTGCTCTCCTTCACCTCTCAGCTGAAGGCTGGCAAGGGGCTGACCATCGTGGGCTCCGTGCTGGAGGGCACCTACCTGGACAAGCATGCCGAGGCGCAGCGGGCAGAGGAGGTTGGCGGCAGCTCTGGGTTGAATGAGGAGGGCTGGGGTGGACGCTGGCCACCGAGGCCTCGGGCAGGCCGGCTAGAGCCGCTGCGTCCTGAGTTGTTGAAGTGGGTCTTTGTATACTGCTCTGCGGATGGTTCTATCAAAGGCAGCTTGTGGGACTAAGTGTGCAGCACTTGGGGATGGGGAGGCCCTGGGACCGGGCCACTGAGGGCCACCCATGCCCAGCGCCAGCACCTGCCTCCAGCCCCTTGTGCTCAGCTGCGCCACTTCCCCTCCCAGTACTGGAGCTCAGTAGCTATGGTGGTCATGGGCTTCCCTGTGTCTGCTGGCCCTGTGGATGAGGGGGTGAGGAGCCCGAACTGCACCTGCTTGTGTGACCCCGGGGACCGGGCCCTCCCTGACACAACTTTGCCATCTGTCCATGGGTTCCTGCAGGCACACTCTACTCTTGACCACCTTGTTCACTGGTGATTTGTCAGAGAAGGTTTACTTCCTGTCTTGGAGATACTCGGACTGCAGTCTGCCTGATCTCTGCTTTCTGTCACGGCTGGTGCCAGCATCTTCCATGGGGGTGACCTCAGCGTCCCATTCTGGCTGCAGTGTCCTGATCTCAGCTTCTCTCATAGCGAGGAGGATGGGTGCTTATCTCTACCCAGCTCCAGGTTGAGAAGAGGTCTCACACTTTCTTCCCAAACTGGCCTTGAACTTCTATCCTTTTGTTCTCTGCCTTCCAAATAGTTAGGAAGACTGGTACCCAGCTACTTTATAGTACCTAATTTATAGCCAGATTGCCTTTTTTTTTTTTTTTCCAGTCCTGAGTTAGGACCTCATGCATGCTGGGCAAGTGTTCTACCACCGGGCTGTGCTCCGCTCCAGCGCACAGTTTGAACCTCCGTGTTGGAGCTGAGCTAGCCGTGCGCTTCAGCGCCCTGTCCACAAAGGCAGGAGGAGCCCCGGGGGCCCATCTGTCCGTCAGACTCAGGTCTGTCCACATTTCTCTCGGAGCCGTTTCCTCTGATCCAACTGCAAGTTTGTAATGTACAATGAGAACAGTATTGCAGAGCCTTTTTTAGTCATAAAATCTTCTATAAGAAACCGAGCTTGTCAAGACTCCGGGCCTTCCCTCTGTCCAGTTGTGTGAGGACAGGGTCAGTGTTTTAGCCACCTTGGCTTCTGTGGACTTTGCCGGCCTATGTCCGGTGGTGTGAGGAGGCTGCGGCCTTGGCCGTGTACAGCCAGGAGTGTGGTGCCATGGCCGGGAGGGGCGTGTTGGGGCAGGAGTGTGGTGCCATGGCCGGGAGGGGCGTGTCCGGGCAGGGGTGTGGTGCCATGGCCTGGAGGGGCGTGTCCGGGCAGGGGTGTGGTGCCATGGCCTGGAGGGGCGTGTCCGGGCAGGGGTGTGGTGCCATGGCCTGGAGGGGCGTGTCCGGGCAGGGGTGTGGTGCCATGGCCGGGAGGGGTGTGTCGGGGTAGGGGTGTGGTGCCATGGCCGGGAGGGGCGTGTCGGGGTAGGGGTGTGGTGCCATGGCCAGGAGGGGCGTGTCGGGGCAGGGGTGTGGTGCCATGGCCGGGAGGGGCGTGTCGGGGCAGGTCAGCATCTGCCCTTCCAGGAAGGACATCACTCTGCTGTGTCTGGGCAGGAAGTGCGCTGAGTCCCTTTGCTCTGTGTTGCCCCTAGCCAAGCCCTGATATGCTGGTCTGTTCCTAAGGCCACATCCAGGGGACTGAACACAGCCTTCCTCCTCCTCCTCTGATTCCTCCACTGTGGGGCCTTCTTACTCCTTCCTGCTTGGGCCAGTGGTCTCCACAGCGCCTGCCCGCTGGACATGCCATTCTGCTGTCCTGTTGGCTCTTGGGGGAAGCACTCTGGGTGCCGAGCTGCACGTGCATGCCTGACGCTGCCCTGTGTCCCCCGAGTGGAGGTGGAGGTAACAAGGAGTAAGAGCAAGGGCTGGAGGTGACGGGGGGGGGGGGGGGGGGGGGCGAGGAGATTGGGAACTGTGTGTGTGTCCGTCTGGCAGACTGCAGAAGTGAGCCGTGTGATTGTGTCACCACAAGGTTGGCGTGGTAGCAACCACGAAAAGGAGGGAAGAAGTGGCCCTGGCCCTCAGCGTAGGCTGCCTGTGGCTTTTGGAGGGACACCAAGATTAGGCAGTTTGTAACAACAGACTTACTTGATATTGTCAACATTAGCCTCTCTGGAGGAGGCGTGGGCAGGGCTGCGTGCCTGAGCCCTCCTCTTCTAGTTCTGGGTCTCTGGGGGTCTCTGGGTCTCTGGCAGCGTCCCTCTGCGGTCTTTAGCGCCAAGCCTGTCCTCTTCTATCTGGAATCTCAGCCTTTGCTCACAGGCACCCTCGCTATAGGACTCTATCTGCAGGACTGTCCACATAAGGCCATGTGCTCAGGCTGCACGCTCAGGCCATACCTCTTTAAGATCACAACCCACCTCCCCAAACTCACTCTGCCTTATGTGCAAAACACACCCATTATACCATGCTGCGAAGGGTCGGCCCCCAGCATCTCGGGGTCAGTTCCATCCCCCACCCCCTCACCCAGGGCCAGGCACTGGTGGGACCTGACAGGTCCTGTCCTCAGAGGGACTCCTGCACACCCGGGAGATGTGGAAATAAGGTGTCTATGTGCCCCCCAACAATCACAGCATTGTTCCTGTCCTGAAAGGGGGGTCGGAGGCCACTGCTTGTGCAAGTGGGAAAGCTAGCGGGGCAGAGGCCCTGTGCCCAAGCAGACCTGCGAGTCCGGCTGTGAGAGAAGGCCAGCATTCTATGCCTCGGGTTGTGTGTGTCCAGCCTTCCCTTAAAACCTGACTGTGCTTCTCTAGCAGCCCTAAAACGCACAGGGGCTTGGCAGCCAGCATTATCTGTGGCTTATCTGGTCCTTCCTTCCTGGAATCCTCAAAATGTAGCCTTTCTTTAGCTGCAGGATTTGACTCACTGTAGCTATATTTTCAAGTGAATTAGCACATGGCCCAAAATGTCCTCCAGCCATAGTGGGTGGTTGGCTGAAGACACAGACGGCTGTGAAGAGCGCCAGGTGTCAGCGCCCTGCTGGGTTCTGCTTGCCTCCTGCCCCCGGTGGTGCTCCTCACAGCTCACGGCACCCGCAGACCTGTGGCCTCTCCCCCTCCCGGATGCAGTACGCCTGCTTGCCTTCCATGCACTGACTCTGCCCCTCTCCCCCTCCTGGATGCAGTACGCCTGCTTGCCTTCCATGCACTGACTCTGCCCCTCTCCCCCTCCCGGATGCAGTACGCCTGCTTGCCTTCCATGCACTGACTCTGCCCCTCTCCCCCCTCCCGGATGCAGTACACCTGCTTGCCTTCCATGCACTGACTCTGCCCTTCTCCCGCAGAACATCCGCTCTCTGATGGGTGCAGAGAAGACCAAAGGCTTCTGCCAGCTGGTGGTGTCCTCGAATCTGCGGGATGGCACATCTCACCTGATCCAGTCAGCCGGACTTGGAGGCATGAAGCACAACACGGTGCTCATGGCCTGGCCCGAGTCCTGGAAGCAGGCAGACAACCCTTTCTCCTGGAAGAACTTTGTTGGTGGGTGCAGTGGAACTTCGTGGGTGTAATGTTGTGCCTGTGTGCTGTTATATCCAGTGCCCGCTTAAGAGTATGTGCTCATAGCTGGGTGCCGGTGGCTCATGCCTGTCATCCTAGCTACTCAGGAGGCTGAGATCTGAGGATCACAGTTCCAAGCCAGCCTGGGCAGGAAAGTCCATGAGACTCATCTCCAATAAACCACAAGAAAACAGGAAGTGGCACTGTGGCTCAAGTGGTAGAGCACTTGCCTTGAGCTGAAGAGCTGAGGGACAGCGCCCAGGCCCAGAGCTCAAGCCCCATGACTGACAGGATAATTAAAAAAAAAAAAAATGTGTTTAGGGCTGCTAAAGCCCTGGACCAGCTGTGCTAGACAGACAGACATGTCCTCTTGAAAGACTGCAACCCTCCTCTTCTCCCCTCCTGCTCTGCCTTTTTGGGAGGTGCCCCCTACAGGCCTCTGGCTCTGGGGGAGCTGGTGACGGGGCCTTCCCTCTTCCTGCCCCATAGAAGGAGCTCTGTGTGGACCCCCATCCCCCCCCCCATAGCCTGCTGCTGTCTCTCCACAAACACCTGCCCTTGTGTGATCTGCCCGTTGGTCTCCCAGACACTGTCCGTGACACTACCGCGGCCCATCAAGCTCTGTTAGTGGCCAAGAACATCGACACGTTCCCACAAAACCAGGAGCGTTTCAGCGAGGGGAACATCGACGTGTGGTGGATCGTGCACGACGGGGGCATGCTCATGCTGCTGCCCTTCCTGCTGCGCCAGCACAAGGTGGGGTGCTGGGGGCGGGGCCAGGAGGGAGGGGCGGGCCCAGGGGGAGGGGCGGGGCCAGGCAGGAGGCTGGCACAGCCCTGGGTGGGGCCAGGAGGGAGGGGCGGGGCCAGGCAGGAGGCTGGCACAGCCCTGGGCGGGGCCAGGAGGGAGGGGCGGGGCCAGGCAGGAGGCTGGCACAGCCCTGGGCGGGGCCCGGAGGGAGGGGCGGGGCCAGGCAGGAGGCTGGCACAGCCCTGGGCGGGGCCCGGAGGGAGGGGCGGGGCCCGGAGGGAGGGGCGGGGCCAGGCAGGAGGCTGGCACAGCCCTGGGCGGGGCCTGGAGGGAGGGGCGGGGCCAGGCAGGAGGCTGGCACAGCCCTGGGCCGGGGTCTGTGTGGTGGTCCTGCTGGAGTACCCCTCTCCCCTCCAGGTGTGGCGGAAGTGCCGTATGCGCATCTTTACTGTGGCCCAGGTGGATGACAACAGCATCCAGATGAAGAAGGACTTACAGACGTTCCTGTATCACCTCCGGATCAGCGCGGAGGTGGAGGTGGTGGAGATGGTGCGTGCCTGCTGGCCTCTGCTGCTCCTTGGGGAGGGAGACTGAGTGCTACTTGGTAGTGCGGGATCCAAAGGACATGTTCCCACACGCTGGGCTTGCACAGGCAGTGCGGGGTCCCTGCGCTCTGGGGTCACATGGGCAGTGCAGGGCTCCTGTGCTCTGGGGTCACATGGGCAGTGCGGGGTCCCTGCGCTCTGGGGTTGCACAGGCAGTGCGGGGTCCCTGCGCTCTGGGGTCACATGGGCAGTGCGGGGTCCCTGCGCTCTGGGGTCACATGGGCAGTGCAGGGCTCCTGTGCTCTGGGGTCACATGGGCAGTGCGGGGTCCCTGCGCTCTGGGGTTGCACAGGCAGTGCGGGGTCCCTGCGCTCTGGGGTCACATGGGCAGTGCGGGGTCCCTGCGCTCTGGGGTCACATGGGCAGTGCGGGGTCCCTGTGCTCTGGGGTCACATGGGCAGTGCGGGGTCCCTGCGCTCTGGGGTCACATGGGAGAAGTCAGAGGAGTCGCAGCTGCTCCAGCCTCGGCCTACGGGCCTTCACCACCCTATGTGGTGGACAGCTCTGGGAGGGTCAGTGACACTGCTCCCGAGTTCACCTGTGCTGTGGCCTCAGTTGTGTGGGCTGTATAGGTTACTCCTGATTCTTAGCATCAGAGATGGTACCCTAGTGATCAGTGGTCCCCCAATGCCGTGGGAAGGTCTGTGGTCCACCTACTCCAGCGGGAGGGTCTGTGGTCCACTCCAGTGGGAGGATCTGTGGTCCACTCCAGTGGGAGGGTCTGTGATCCACTCCAGTGGGAGGGTCTGTGGTCCACTCCAGCGGGAGGGTCTGTGATCCACTCCAGTGGGAGGGTCTGTGGTCTACTCCAGTGGGAGGGTCTGTGGTCCACTCCAGTGGGAGGGTCTGTGATCCACTCCAGTGGGAGGGTCTGTGATCCACTCCAGTGGGAGGGTCTGTGATCCACTCCAGCAGGAGGGTTTGTGGTCCACTCCAGCGGGAGGGTCTGTGGTCCACTCCAGTGGGAGGGTCTGTGGTCTACTCCAGTGGGAGGGTCTGTGGTCCACTCCAGTGGGAGGGTCTGTGGTCCACTCCAGCGGGAGGGTCTGTGATCCACTCCAGCGGGAGGGTCTGTGATCCACTCCAGCGGGAGGGTCTGTGATCTATTCTGTTGGGAGGGTCTGTGGTCCAGTCTGGAGCAAGCCTGCTGGGGATGTGGGGTGGGGCACAACAGGAGGTGGAAGGTATTCCCAGGGGGTGTGGTGTGCTGTCCTGGCCTGGGCTGCAGAGCTGTTGTTTGCCCCTGGGATCACAGATGTGGTCAGGTTGCTATCTGTTAATTATTGGCAATCTCTGTGTTTTTGTGTCAGTTCTCAGGGAACCTGGTTGTCCTATGGGCACGCCCCCCACTTCCTCCCCCCCCCCCTCACGCGTATTAGAATTCGCTTGAATTAAGGACACATTTGGGGAACACCCACAGTTGAGGGACACAAATACTTGGAACACGCACAGTTGAAGGGTCTTGAGCCCCAGGCTTGCTAGTTGGACCTGCAGGTCCGAGTCTGGGCAGCCTCACCATTTCCAGGTCCGAGTCTGGGCAGCCTCACCATTTCCAGGTCCGAGTCTGGGCAGGCTCACCATTTCCAGGTCCGAGTCTGGGCAGCCTCACCATTTCCAGGTCCGAGTCTGGGCAGGCTCACCATTTCCAGGTCCGAGTCTGGGCAGGCTCACCATTTCCAGGTCCGAGTCTGGACAGCCTCACTATTTCCAGGTCCGAGTCTGGGCAGGCTCACCATTTCCAGGTCCGAGTCTGGACAGGCTCACCATTTCCAGGTCCGAGTCTGGGCAGGCTCACCATTTCCAGGTCCGAGTCTGGGCAGGCTCACCATTTCCAGGCTGTGCACTTGCGTTCAGTGGCTTCCACTCCAGTCCTCTGCAGACTTGCTCTCTAGATGTGACCGGCTTGAGGACTCGCACAAGTAGCATTAGAAAACATCTTTGTGATGTGGGGACACGCTGCTCGGAACGTTCCCCCGCAGAGACGAGGCTTTGCCAGATGGCCCTGTGGCTGGAGAGCGGGCCCAGCAGAGCTGGTGAGGTCTCCTGCCGGGGGGACAGGTCATTGCTGCCCTCGGGCCTCTGCTCACAGCCAGGATGCTGCGGCTGACTGTAGATCGTAGGTGTGGGTTGTCAGGGGTAGGGAATGGCAGAAGAGTCCGCAGTGCTAAACACTTTTGTTCTTCCCAGCATGTTTTCTGCGCTTTCACTTCTGTGGGTGAGGAGCCCACCCCAAAACAGAAAATGCCTAGTATATGTAAGCACGTGCTCCTCAAAGCCACAGCTTCTGCAGCCAGGCACGCCCCACCCACGCCCGCCACGCGACCCGCCAACCCAGCATGCTTGCCCATGCAGGGTGACAGTGTTGTCGTCACACTGCCTGAGGTCGGGGTGGTGGAGGGGTGTCCAGTGAGACTGGAGGCCTTGCCACACCAACCCTCCTGTGTTAGAGCTCTGGGGCTGCTCTGGGCCAGGGTCTGACTTCTGTGACGGGGGCACGGGGCCCAGGGTACATGCAGGCTGCCTGCTCAGTCCCGGTGGCCCTGCGTGGAGGATCCCTGGTGACGACACAGCAGTCTTTCTGTCCATTCTGTTTACACGCTGCTTTGGAACTTCTTAGGTTGAGAATGACATTTCTGCGTTCACCTACGAAAAGACACTGATGATGGAGCAGAGATCCCAGATGCTGAAGCAGATGCAGCTGTCTAAGACTGAGCGGGAGAGAGAGGTGAGTGTGTAGAGACCTGGAGCCCCAGGCCCTTCCAGAACTGTGTGTCCACGTGCACTGTGTGTCCACGTTCCAGAGCAGACTGTGTCCAAGTTCCAGAGCACAGACTATGTCTAAGTTCCAGAACACAGACTGTGTGTGTACAAGTTCCAAAGCAGACTGTGTCCAAGTTCCAGAACAGACTGTGTGTGTCCAAGTTCTAGAACACAGACTGCATGTGTCCAAGTTCCAGAACAGACTCTGTCCATGTTCCAGAACAGACTGTCCAAGTTCCAGAACAGACTCTGTCCATGTTCCAGAACAGACTGTACAAGTTCCAGAACACTGTGTCCAAGTTCCAGAACAGACTGTCCAAGTTCCCGAACAGACTGTGTGTGTCCAAGTTCTAGAACACAGACTGCATGTGTCCAAGTTCCAGAACAGACTCTGTCCATGTTCCAGAACAGACTGTCCAAGTTCCAGAACAGACTCTGTCCATGTTCTAGAACAGACTGTGTGTCCAAGTTCCAGAACAGACTGTCCAAGTTCCAGAACAGACTGTGTGTGTCCAAGTTCCAGAACACAGACTGCATGTGTCCAAGTTCCAGAACAGACTCTGTCCATGTTCCAGAACAGACTGTCCAAGTTCCAGAACAGACTGTCCCTGTCCATGTTTTAGAACAGACTGTGTGTCCAAGTTCCAGAATAGACTGTCCAAGTTCCAGAACAGACTGTGTGTGTCCAAGTTCCAGAACACACTGTCAAGTTTTAGAACACAGACTGTGTGTCCAAGTTCCGGAACAGACTGTCCCAGAGAGTGGAGGCAGTGCAGTCTCGTGTGGGGGGGACGCGGGCACAGGTGGTATGCTGTTTGCACGGGGTCTGTGCCCGTGGAAGCTGTGGGAGGTGGAGCGGCGCTGCCTCTGGGCCGGTGCTGGTGGCCCCGGCATTCACTGTAGCTGCCGTCCTGCGGTGTGGTAGGAGAACAGGCGCTGCTGTGGCCTGGGGAAGGTGAGCGCGTGGAAGGCTAGGACTCACTGGGCTAGCAGGACACAGGGTCCGCACGGCTGGGCGGGTGCAGGGAAGGTTTCCATGGACCCAGTCACAGGAGCATGGGACCTCACTGTCCGTGGAAACTGGCTGTGTGTGGTCAGTGTGTGGGCCTGTGTCGATGGACAGCTGGCTAGGAGGTGCCCACCCTCCATCCCCCTACATCCCCGGCAGAGATCACAGGACACACTGGTCCCCTGGGCTCCAGGGAGACAGAGATCACAGGACACACTGGTCCCCTGGGCTGTAGGGAGACAGATCACAGGACACACTGGTCCCCTGGACCTCAGGGAGACAGATCACAGGACACACTGGTCCCCTGGACTCCGGGGAGACAGATCACAGGACACACTGGTCCCCTGGGCTCCAGGGAGACAGAGATCACAGGACACACTGGTCCCCTGGGCTCCAGGGAGACAGATCACAGGACACACTGGTCCCCTGGACTCCAGGGAGACAGATCACAGGACACACTGGTCCCCTGGACCTCAGGGAGACAGATCACAGGACACACTGGTCCCCTGGGTTCCAGGGAGACAGATCACAGGACACACTGGTCCCCTGGGCTGTAGGGAGACAGATCACAGGACACACTGGTCCCCTGGGTTCCAGGGAGACAGATCACAGGACACACTGGTCCCCTGGGTTCCAGGGAGACAGATCGCAGGACACACTGGTCCCCTGGGCTCCAGGGAGACAGATCACAGGACACACTGGTCCCCTGGACTCCAGGGAGACAGATCACAGGACACACTGGTCCCCTGGGCTGTAGGGAGACAGATCACAGGACACACTGGTCCCCTGGACTCCAGGGAGACAGATCACAGGACACACTGGTCCCCTGGACTCCAGGGAGACAGATCACAGGACACACTGGTCCCCTGGACCTCAGGGAGACAGATCACAGGACACACTGGTCCCCTGGACTCCAGGGAGACAGATCACAGGACATACTGGTCCCCTGGACTCCGGGGAGACAGATCACAGGACACACTGGTCCCCTGGACTCCAGGGAGACAGATCACAGGACACACTAGTCCCCTGGGCTCTAGGGAGACAAAGAGATTGCGAGGATGTACTTCCCCGGTCCATTGCAAATGAGGGGCACACCAGGACATCCACAAATGTAGAACCTTTACCGTGGGTCCCAGCACTGCCCGGGAGATGCAGTGGCTTCGTTAATGTCACATCCTGCGGGCTTGAGGGAGCCTGAGTTACAGCCCGAGGCCCTATACCCTGGGTCAAACAAGTTTATGTGGGAAGTGACTAATCCATGAAGGAGTGCGGAGTCTGATCTCTGGTGGGGTTAGTGGGAGGGAGGCCTCAGCTTCGCTGGACCAGACACAGGTGCTGGCCTTCGGTCTCTACTTCCCGGTTGGAGGACTTGGGAAGGAACGGGCCGAGGCGGGGTGAGGGTGCTGAGGTCTGGGAGGCCCACGCAGTGCTGTTCCAGGGGAGACTGGGGCCCGAGAGCATGCCTGCCTGGTACCCTCTGCCCCAGGACGCCACACAGCAGCACCCACCCACCCGGCTCAGGCTGCACGGGCTGGGCCGGCAGCGGCGGCCTTCTGTCTGTGAGTCCTACATCTCCATGTGGTGCAGTCATCCAGCCTGAGCCCGGGGCCTCCACGGGCCCCTGGCCCCACCACAGATCTGAGCCTCGGCTGTCACCGGCTGTGGTGGGAGCCTGGTTTGGGAGGCCTCTCGGGCAGCCAGCGTCAACAGGAGGGACGGGCTCTGAGGCTGGTGCCGCCCATCAGAACACACAGCGCTACAGCAGAAAACAGGTCACCTCTTCCCCGTGGGTTACCTCACGCTCATGTCAGCTCTGCCGGATCGGCTTCTCAGGTGCACTGTCCAAAGCCCAAGAATTGCCTGGGTGTAGGGAATGCCCAGCAGATGTCGGTGTTAGCAAGGCAGGTGAGCACCAGGCCAGGCTACAAGCACCAGGCTGTAGATGCCACGCTCACCAGATACGGCGTTCACCCAGCTCACCAGCTTCGGCGCCCGGCATCTGCCCAGTGCCCTCCTCCTCCCTGCCTGTGTCCTGCCACCACCCCTCTAGTGGTGCTTTTGTTATGCGAGTAGCCAGGCTTTGGATCTGGCCGTGAAGTCGGGTGATCCACCCCAGAGGCACCCTGGAGCAGGCAGGAAGGTCTGCTGTCCTTAGGGGTACCGAGGTGGCCCTCGTGGGGAATTACAGCCAGGACTGTGACCAGACACTCAGAGAAGATGCCCTGCTCTGCCCCCACCACGGTGAGGTCGGGAAGCTTCCTTTCTTTTTTTGTTTAAATTTTATTGTGAAAATACTGTACAGAGGGGTTACAATTACATGGGCAAGGTAATGAGTGCATTTCTTATCAAGCATTGTAGCCTCCTCGTTTCCCCTTCCCATCCCTTCCCATCCCCCCCCCACGTCAGAGTTGTTAAGTTCATTTTTCCACATAACGACTTGTACATCTCATTGTGCAATGGATCCACCTGTATTCCTATGTAAACTATTTGTTTTTTCCCTTCCCCTCCACAAATTATACCAACATCAAATACAGTGAAAGCAGGGGTTATACCATGGGGGAGGGACATACAAAGCAACAAAGAAATATCTTATATGATAGAAGCAATAGCAAGAAAGAAAGACCATTTGAGTCCTTATCTTAGGGTTCATTTCACCTAACATCAACTTATCTGAGCTTTTCTGCTTGTCTCAGACATAGACTAGTTATTGCAAATAAGGGAAACCATGGGACCTATGTTTCTTTGGGCCTGGCTTACTTCACTTAATAGAATTTTTTCCAAGCCTTTCCATTTCCTAACAAATGGGGCAATGTCATTCTTTCTGATGGGGGCATAGAATTCCATTGTGTATATATACCACATTTTCTTGATCCTTTCATCTGCTGAGGGGCATCTGGGCTGGTTCGTATCTTAGCTATGGCAAATAACCGGAAGCTTCCTTTCCTCTTCGCGCGGCAGCACTTTTGTGTGAGGCTGTGACTGGACTCTCCACCCACTGAGGCTCCCTCACACTTTTTCTGAGCGCCTATAATATGGCTGGCAGGAGGAACCTGGCATGGAGCTGGGGCTCGGCGATTGCTGCCGTCTCTGGCCTGGTCTGTCCAGGCACGTCCTCTCGCCGATGCCCATCTTTTCCTCAGCCCCCGGCTTCAGACATTGCGTGTTTCCCCTGCCCCAGAGCCGGGAGCCGGGTGAGGGTCCCTGTCAGGGGTGAGGGGCCATGTCAAATGAGCGGTCCTCTGACAACGTCCCCTCGTGTCCCTACACCCCCGGTACCTGCTCCCCAGGGCATTCTGTGTAGGAAGGTGAGGCATGCAGAAGGGAGCAAAGGGTCAGTCTGGAGGCCTGGGGGCCCCATGGAGGCGCTGGGGCCGGGGCCTGGTGGGCTGCTCACCAGGATCTCTTGGTTGTGGCCAGCCTGGCACACTAGTGGCGCTCCCTGTCCTGCCTCCCCCTGCCAGGCCCAGCTGATTCACGACAGGAACACTGCGTCCCATGCCACGGCGGCCGCCAGGACCCAGGCCCCCGCTACCCCGGACAGAGTACAGATGACCTGGACGAAGGAGAAGCTGATTGCGGAGAAGCACAGGAACAAGGACATGGGCACCTCTGGGTTCAAAGACCTCTTCAGCCTGAAGCCGTGAGTGGCCAGCGGGGGTCCTTCGGGGACAGAGCCTGGAAGAGCGGACCTGCGGTGGGGACAGGCCCTGACTGCCCACTGAGGGCCAGCTGCGGTGGGGACAGGCCCTGACTGCCCACTGAGGGCCAGCTGCGGTGGGGACAGGCCCTGACTGCCCACTGAGGGCCAGCTGCGGTGGGGACAGGCCCTGACTGCCCACTAAGGGCCAGCTGAGGTGGGGACAGGCCCTGACTGCCCACTGAGGGCCAGCTGCGGTGGGGACAGGCCCTGACTGCCCACTGAGGGCCAGCTGCGGTGGGGACAGGCTCTGACTGCCCACAGGGGGCTTTGGGGCGGCTCATCAACCAGTAGGCCCATTAGAATGGGAGTCAGCCTGAAGGTGCTGTGGACTTGGCGCCAGTGCCTTAGGACGTGCTGTGCACTGGTGGTGAGCGTTGCGTAGTTGAGGGGACAAGTGGAGTCTGGTCACCTCTGAAGGCTGAGGCTTCGAGGCCAACTCCGCTCCCAGCCCTTCCTGGCTGTGCCCCGCTGTAGTGCTGAGGAGGCCCAAGGCTGTTACGGTCTGGCTACCCCGAGCTACGGGCCACAGACGGACCTGATCCAGTGACCGAGCCCCAGAGGGCTGCAGCTCCTCCTCAGCAGGTCTTGGGCAGGGGGCTGACCCTGAAGGCCTGAAACCCGGGGGGGCTGTTGGAGTGGGCCCCAGAGAAGGGCAGTGGTCAGCCATGTATGTCTGGTGTGCAGTGGGATGTGTGGCCTTGGGACTAACCACTCTGTTCTTCTCTTCCGTGTAGAGAATGGGGAAACCTGTAAGTCCACCTGCATCGCTGAGCTGCCCCCTAGCCTTGTTGCTGTGCCTGCCTTTCTGTGTGCAGCCCTGTGCCTGTCAGCCCTATGTGTGTTCAGCTCTCTATATGCACATCCCTGTGCATGCACAACTCTGTGCGCATGGCCTTGTCTGTACATATCCTTGTGTGTGGTCCTGTGTGTGTGTATGTGTGTACAGCCTTGCCTGTGTGGACTGTATGCGTGTGCAGCACTACCTGTGCAGCTGAGTGTGCACAGCTGTGTGCATTAGCTCTGTGTGTGCATAGCTCTGAGTGTGCATAGTTCTGTGTGCGCATAGCTCTGAGTGTGCACAGCTCTGTGTGTGCATAGCTGAGTGTGCACAGCTGTGTGTGCATAGCTCTGAGTGTGCATAGTTCTGTGTGCGCATAGCTCTGAGTGTGCACAGCTGTGTGCGCATAGCTCTGAGTATGCACAGCTGTGTGCGCATAGCTCTGAGTGTGCACAGCTGTGTGCGCATAGCTCTGAGTGTGCACAGCTCTGTGTGTGCATAGCTCTGAGTGCACAGTTCTGTGTGCGCATAGCTCTGCACAGCTCTGTGTGTGCATAGCTCTGAGTGTGCACAGCTGTGTGTGCATAGCTCTGAGTGTGCACAGCTCTGAGTGTGCACAGCTCTGTGTGCGCACAGCTCTGTGCACAGCTGTGTGTGTGCATAGCTCTGAGTGTGCACAGCTGTGTGTGCATAGCTCTGAGTGAGCACAGCTCTGTGTGCGCATAGCTCTGAGTGTGCACAGCTGTGTGCGCATAGCTCTGAGTGTGCACAGCTGTGTGTGCATAGCTCTGAGTGTGCACAGCTCTGAGTGTGCACAGCTGTGTGCGCATAGCTCTAAGTGCACAGCTGTGTGCGCATAGCTCTGAGTGCATAGTTCTGTGTGCGCATAGCTCTGAGTGTGCACAGCTCTGAGTGTGCATAGCTCTGAGTGTGCATAGTGTGCGCATAGCTCTGAGTGTGCACAGCTGTGTGTGCATAGCTCTGAGTGTGCACAGCTCTGTGTGCGCATAGCTCTGAGTGTGCACAGCTCTGTGTGCACATATCTCTGAGTGTGCACAGCATAGCTCTGAGTGTGCACAGCTCTGTGTGTGCATAGCTGAGTGTGCACAGCTGTGTGCGCATAGCTGAGTGTGCACAGCTCTGTGTGTGCATAGCTCTGAGTGAGCACAGCTCTGTGTGCACATAGCTCTGAGTGTGCACAGCTGTGTGCGCATAGCTCTGAGTGTGCACAGCTCTGTGTGCATAGCTCTGAGTGTGCATAGTTCTGTGAACCCTGTACATGTGTAGTGCCCCGTTGGTCCTGCTCCTTCCTCTTGAAGTGGCCCAGGGTGTGTGTGATGCTCAAACGATGCTCTGTCTAAGATAACATCCTCAGCTGCTCTGCCAGGAAGCAGGCAAGGAATATGCCCACCCACGTCCCTCGGGCACAGCACACTACCTCTGCCGCCTCCCGTGGAAAGGGGTCACGTCTCGATGTCAGCATCTGAGCTCAGGGCTGGGAGTCCCGGCCGGGGTGTCTCAAGGGCGGCGTGGCTCCCGGGCAGACGTGAAGACAGCATTGCCTGCCCTGGGCCCTCTGTCCATCTGTCTCCCCTCCCTGGCCCTGCTGGCTATCAAGCAGGCGGCCACCAGGGCATTGTTGGAGTTGGGTACTTGTGACTTCATGACTGCACCTGACTCACTCACACTGAGAAAACCCCAAGAAGTTTGGCCCATCTGGGGTCTGAGGAATCTGTTGCATGCAGGAGCTCTGCCTTCTGCTCGTCTCTGTAAATCGGAGCATGCTCCCAAAGGGCTTATTACCGGACAAACCACAGAAGAGAGGCCCAGGTAGACATAGGACACACACACACGCATCGGTGTGGACGTGCCCACACGTCGGTGTGGCAGCGTCTGGGCTTGACTGGCGTGGCTCAGGAGGCCAGAGACCCGACGCTAGCTAGCTCAGGAGGCCAGAGACCCGACGCTAGCTAGCTCAGGAGGCCAGAGACCCGACGCTAGCTGGCTCAGGAGGCCAGAGACCCAACGCTAGCTGGCTCAGGAGGCCAGAGACCCGACGCTAGCTGGCTCAGGAGGCCAGAGACCCGACGCTAGCTGGCTCAGGAGGCCAGAGACCCGACGCTAGCTGGCTCAGGAGGCCAGAGACCCGACGCTAGCTGGCTCAGGAGGCCAGAGACCAGACGCTAGCTGGCTCAGGAGGCCAGAGACCCGACGCTAGCTGGTGAGGTGTGCTTCCTGCTTCCTCACAGGGCCTGTGCATGCGCTTCCTCACACTTGTGTATCCTGGCTGGTGTGCACGTGTGCTTGTGTGTGCATACTTGTGTACCCTGCATGCACGTGTACTCAATAACATGCATGTTGTGGTCATCCGTGTCCGTGGCTGTGCATGTGTTCCCTGCCCTGTGTGTCTCGGTCTGTCTTGAGTGGCCCCTAGCAGCTTGTGTAGCGAATGTCCGTCCACAGGGGAATGTCCGTGCTGGCGCCTGTGGAGCTGCTGGGCAGTGGGTCACGCAGCCTCCAGTGGCTTTTGGAACCTCAGTGCAGCCAGATGCAGACCTGGGGGTTTTGTGCTTGCCTTACCACAGACCTGTATGGTTACATGCAGTTCTAGAACCACATCAGTTTGGCCACACTCAAGACCTTTGGCCTTTCTAGATGCCCCTCTCCCTCCCCTCCTTTTTCTCTCTTTTTCTTCCCTTCCTTCCTTCTTTCTCTCTATTTTTTTTTTTTTTTGGTGGGGAGCCTGGGCACTGCCCCTGAGGTTTTTTTGCTCAAAGCTAGTGCTCTTATTGCTTGAGTCACAGCTCCACTTTAGACTTTTGGAAGTTCATTGGAGATAAGATTTTCATGGACCTTCCTGCCCAGGCTGGCTTCGAACTGCAAGCCTCAGGCCTCAGCCTTCTGAGTAGCTAGGATGACAGGGGTGAGCCACCGGCGCCCAGCAGGTTCTGTATTCCTAGATGGTGCCATGGGTAGAGGCTCAACTGTGATTTCATCAAATTAAACTAGCAAAAGAGCAGAACTCACTGTCCTGGTCTCTGCTTAGTAATTGCCAGTTAGTTACACGCTGTTTCATTTAAGTTGATGAAAGGGTTTGAGTCTGTGACCTCAGGGCCTTTCTCTTGTCCTTGTGTTTGGGGCATAGGCAGTACCCACCCAGAGCTGCATTTGAGATAAGGTAGTTGAACTGGCCGGCTAGCAGAGTCCATCCCAGGACCGACCTCAGCCTGCAGGCATGTTTTGCTGGGCTGCCTGGCTGTGCCGGTGCGTCGGGCAGGCAGCACCCGCGGCAGACATCCCGAGTGGCTTTCTGAGCACGTTTTATAGGGTTTCCCTGGCTCCCGGGAGGCGGAGTGTGCCCACCTGCTGGAAGACGTGGAGCCATACACAAGGAGGCTGGGCCTCTGCCCCCAGGGCGGCGGAGCTCTGTGTGCAGTGAGTGCAGGTGTTCAGCATTACCTCACTTAAGTGGTTTTGGCAGACGCCCAGCACACTGGGAAACCCAGAGCGCACCGTGGAGGGCAGCGGGGACGCAGCTCCACGGGCTGCAGAGCACACAGTGTAGGGCAGCGGGGACGCAGCTCCATGCAGAGCACCGTGTAGGGCAGCAGGGACGCAGCTCCACGGGCTGCAGAGCACAGTGGAGGGCAGCGGGGACGCAGCTCCATGGGCTGCAGAGCACAGTGCAGGGCAGCGGGGACGCAGCTCCACGGGCTGCAGAGCGCACCGTGGAGAGCAGCAGGGACGCAGCTCCACGGGCTGCAGAGCACAGTGCAGGGCAGCAGGGACGCAGCTCCACGGGCTGCAGAGCGCACCGTGGAGGGCAGCGGGGATGCAGCTCCATGCAGAGCACCGTGGAGGGCAGCGGGGACGCAGCTCCATGCAGAGCACAGTGCAGGGCAGCGGGGACGCAGCTCCACAGGCTGCAGAGCACACAGTGTAGGGCAGCGGGGACGCAGCTCCATGCAGAGCACAGTGCAGGGCAGCGGGGACGCAGCTCCACAGGCTGCAGAGCACAGTGCAGGGCAGCGGGGACGCAGCTCCACGGGCTGCAGGCCTGGCCCCGCCCCCGTCAGGTGCAGCGGCCTCGAGGCCGCCACACCCAGGAGCAGAGGGCACTTAGCTGGCTTCAGGCATGCACACCAAGTCCAGGCCTCTGACCCCCAGGGCCAGGCAGAGCTTCCAAGCTCCCTTCCAGGCCTGAATCTCCAGACACAGACCTGTGTGCAGGCTCACGCAGTGCTTCACCGGGGTCAGGAAGTGATGCCCTGTGGCTGCTGTGTCTTACTCTGCTTCCGCCCTTTGACAGCTGCTTTGCAGCTCTGCAGGTACCCTTTGCTGTGTATGTCTAGCTGACGGCGCCTTGCACTCTGCAGGCCCAGTTTGCAGGTGTGTCTAGCTGACAGTGCCTTGCACTCTGCAGGCCCAGTTTGCAGGTGTGTCTAGCTGACGGTGCCTTGCACTCTGCAGGCCCAGTTTGCAGGTGTGTCTAGCTGTGCCTTGCACTCTGCAGGCCCAGTTTGCAGGTGTGTCTAGCTGTGCCTTGCACTCTGCAGGCCCAGTTTGCAGGTGTGTCTAGCTGTGCCTTGCACTCTGCAGGCCCAGTTTGCAGGTGTGTCTAGCGGATATGCTTTCCTGTGCAGTTGTCAGAAGCTTGGCCCTTAGAGGCTCAGTTCCAGAAGGCCTTAGGCCTCAGCGGCTGTCCTCAGCTGGTTATCAGTGGAATGACCTCTTCTGGGGCCAGGAGCTGGTCCGACCTTGGCCTTCTCTCACGCTTGCGAGCATGGTGGGCAGGTCAGGCTGGCCCAAGGCCTCGCCCGCCCACCGCCGCCGCCCCTCCCGCAGGGATCAGTCCAACGTCCGGAGGATGCACACGGCTGTGAGGCTCAACGGGGTCGTACTCAGCAAGTCCCAGGATGCCCAGCTGGTCCTGCTGAACATGCCAGGGCCCCCCAAAAACCGGCAGGGCGATGAGAACTGTATCCTTCGTGCAGGGCTGCTCGTGGAGGGGGTTGGGGGTAGGAGGGTGCTGGGCACCTCTGCATTAGGATGCGGGGGCTGGGCGGGGCTTGTTCCTCCTGTCCACGTGAGGTCAGGTGACGCGCTCCCCTCCGCCCCAGGCACGGGAAGGTGGGGACGGGAGGAGCGGAGCCTGGCCCCTGCAGTTGGCGGACCAGGATCCTGGAGCAGACCAGGAGCTGTGGGAATTGGGTCCCTTCCTGCACTGGAGCTGGTGCAGGCCAGGAAGTGTGGCCTGGGCTATGGAGCACCAGCCCTGGACAAGCTTGACTCGTGTTGGTGGTCAGCGCTCCGGCTGCAGGCGGAAGTGCTGTGGATACAGGAGGGAAAGCGGCTTTGAGGGAGGAAGTGGATGCTGGGTGGGGAACAGGGCACAGACTGTCCGGCAGGGCAGGCTGGAGGAGAACCTTCCATCCCTCCACGAGCTGCTTGAATACTTAGGATTCACGCCATTCTCGGCCATACAGAATTCCCAAATGGCGCGGTGGGTCTGGTGCACCCTCTCCCTGCTCCAGGAAGAGCTCAGCCCCTCCCTGTCCGTGGTTGGTAGGTTGAGGGGCCGGGGGCCAGGCAGTTCCCAGCCTGGTGCAGCCTGTGTTCTGGAGCTGGGGTGGGGACCCCTCCTCCGTGCACTCCAGGGCAGCCCTGAGGTCCTGAGGTGCCCTTCCTGAGAGCCTGGGCCTAGGCTTGAGGGCAGCTCCACGGGCCTTGGCAGACGGGGTGTCCTGCTGGGTGCTCACAGGGGCCGGGCAGCGGAGGCCAGACGTCTCCGGGTTTCTCGCCTGAGGCGGCCGTGTGGGCCGGCTGCACGTTCAGGGTCCCTCGCGCCTGCTCTGTCTGGTCTGCTGACAGGGTTTGGGTTGGTGTCTGTCCTTGCTCCCCTCCCCTTCCAGGCCCTCCCCCTTCCCGGGGTCCCCTACAACTCCCAACCCCACGTGTCTGTCTCTCTCTGATGCCCCGACCACTTGGACCGAAGCTGTGTTATAAGCAGCGTTGTCTCCATGCAGCCGGGCGAGGTTGTGTGGCCTTAACTCTGCCCGCAGATATGGAGTTCCTTGAGGTCCTGACTGAGGGGCTGAACAGGGTGCTCCTGGTCAGAGGCGGTGGCCGGGAGGTCATCACCATCTACTCCTAACGCCTGACGATGCCAAGGACAGTGCCAGCAGCCTGGAGGCAGGCAGACGCGCCAGGGCGCCACCCCGGTTCGGGCCGGTCTGCTTCCTCCAGACCTGCCCCCGGCTGGCATGCCACCAAGTGGTGCTGGCTTCCTACGGGTAGAACGTGCCCCCAGCAGTGAGAGGCGGGCACAGGGCTGGGGGTTCCCTGCAAACTTAGTCGTCTAGGGCAAAACGGAGGTTCCTGCCTAGCCACGGGGAACGGGTCCTTCCCAGACTTCACCCCGGACTCCAGGGTCGCCCGTCCGTCGCAGCCCGGTCCAGTCCCGTGTTAGTCACATTTTACTTCTACCCTGTGCCCTGCTTCACGGGAAGCACACGGTCCCTTGGCGCTCCAGGCTGAGTGGCAGGCTTCTCATGGCCTCTAGGCGGGCGGAGCACCGGGGGCTGCCACCCCTCACCCACTCAGCACGCCCTAGCCACACTCCACTGAAAGGCTGTGGGCCAAGCCAGCTGGAGGGCAGCCTCATGTTTCAGGGGAGAATGGCCACACGTCGGGCACGTGGGACACCAGCGGTGTTGTGTGGGAACGCAGCCACTTGATTTCTAAAGCACTGGTGGGTCACAGCCAGAGTGCACTGGGAGCCACAGGCAGGCAGTGTACTGAGCCCCGGGTGCCACAGGCAGAAAGTGTAATGCCCCCACAGCCCCCACCGCAGACGCAGCAGCCCTGAGAGCGACGCTCACACCGGGCCTGCCCACACGAGGCTTCAGGGAGACAGCTCAGCCCGGGCACCCTCCAGGCCGGAGCCCGGAGCTCGGGTCGGCCGCCCTGAGGCCCTGCGTCCGTGCCCAGCTCAGGCCTGGCACCGCAGGGAGGCCGAGCTCTCTGCGTTCAAGGACCCGACACAAGATTTGCACTTTACCCTGCAGCCTTGCTTTGTAGGTCGTGTTCTGTTCTTGAGCTGTGGGCCGTGGGAGTAACCGTGCCTCCCCTTCTCTGTGGCATATTTATTTATTTAAAGCACCCTGGTGGGGGGTATGTGGTCCATGAAGGGCTGCCTATGTCCAGGCGCTTGGGTATCTGGTTTTCCAAGAGTCAGTGCTGCGGTGACCTGGGCTCCGAGAGGCTCAGCATGCCACTGTGGCCTAGCCAGTCCTGGGACTCCTTGCTCCTTCCCACTTAGGTCTGAATTAAAGCAGATCCCCGCCCCCCACCACAGGTCCTGAGCGCCCCATCCTGGGGGGAGCGGGGACGGGAAGGGCACCTTGGCCAGCGCAGGAAACAGACCCCGGGTGGCAGGGCGCCGCTCAGGTCCCGAGTCTTCACCCACTGTAGAGGTCTGCCTGGCCTCCTCCTCCCGGACAGACTCCGTGACCCCGGTAACTAGAGCCATGCAGAAGTGAATCCATGGTGGTTTTGGTTTTTGTTTTTTAATTTTTAGGTTCTTTGTATGATTTTGTTAGTAGAATAAAGTTCTGAAATTGCAGTGTCTGAGGACTCAGACTCACCTCTTCTACTGTGAAGTTAAAAACAACTAGAGAAAATGCACGTCACATCCCTGTCCTGACCTCCAGCGGCTGCAGCTGCCGCCGTGTGGCCCTGCCAGTGAGGACAGGTGAGGCGGGCTGCCCTGGATGAGCCTGGCGTGGCCCGGATGGAGGGCCCAGAGCCCACAGCCATGCGGTGGAGGGCCCAGAGCTCACAGCCACGCGGTGGAGGGCCCAGAGCCCTCGGCCACGCGGTGGAGGCCCAGAGCCCACAGCCACGCGGTGGAGGGCCCAGAGCCCCCGGCCACGCGGTGGAGGGCCCAGAGCCCCCGGCCACGCGGTGGAGGGCCCAGGGCCCACGGCCACGCGGTGGAGGGCCCAGAGCCCACGGCCACGCGGTGGAGGGCCCAGAGCCCACGGCCACGCGGTGGAGGGCCCAGAGCCCACGGCCACGCGGTGGAGGCCCAGAGCCCTCGGCCACGCGGTGGAGGGCCCAGAGCCCACGGCCACGCGGTGGAGGGCCCAGAGCCCACGGCCACGCGGTGGAGGGCCCAGAGCCCACTGCCACGCGGTGGAGGGGCCAGAACCCACTGCCACGCGGTGGAGGGCCCAGAGCCCACGGCCACGCGGTGGAGGGCCCAGAGCCCACGGCCACGCGGTGGAGGGCCCAGAGCCCACGGCCACGCGGTGGAGGGCCCAGAGCCCACGGCCACGCGGTGGAGGGCCCAGAGCCCACGGCCACGCGGTGGAGGGCCCAGAGCCCTCGGCCACGCGGTGGAGGGGCCAGAGCCCACTGCCACGCGGTGGAGGGCCCAGAGCCCACGGCCACGCGCGCTGTTCCTGAGGTTTCGCCTCTTTGTTTTCTTGGCGTATGTGGTACAGTGCAGTCAAGGTGTGTGCTTGTGTGTGGGCCTTGGCCTTCTCTGTAAGTGGAAGTAGAGGCAGACATTCCTCAGCATGCGCTTTCTCGGTGATGGCCGCCCGCTGGCCACACCTGTCGCCACTTGTGTAAGTGAATTCACTGTGGCTCTTTGGAAAGTGGGTTAATGCAGGGTGCAGCATATGATAAAATGCACCTATTCTTACTACACAAGAAGCGTGTCTCAGCCCCCAGTCGGCCACCCATTTGTCCTTAGGAATGACTCAAGAGGCCAGCATAGAGACACGAACTCTGTGAACCTTCACCTCCCAGGGGCCCTGCTCTGGGGCCACCCCCGGCCCCTGCCAGCCAGCCGGGCCTCCCGCTCTGCGCCGCCACCTCCCGCACCCCTGCACGGGGCCGCACGGGACCGCATCGCACGGGACAGCTTGGGTGTCTGGTGTTCAGACCGAGTCTGCCCGGCTTGCGTGGCCGGGCACCGGGATGAGGGCTGCGGCGCTGCGCTTGCACTTGCTGCTGAATCTTGGGCCACCCTTGTGCGCCGGGGCCTTGGCAGGCCAAGGACACGCGGCCCCCGGTCCACCCTTTCCCCTTTCTAGGAGAAACACAAGGTCGTGTTGGTTACTATGGGAACAGCCTCCACAGAGCTTTGCTTTTTCTTTGTCTGGCCCAACCCGGGGCTCCCAGAGGTCAGTGCTGTGCTGATGCCAGCTGCATCTGGGGAGAGCCCCGCAGAGTCTGGAATCACCGGGGAAAGCAGTTAAAATGTTCTGAGTTCCCGCTGCTTTGAGTAGTTACACAGAATAGCTTGAGATGACCAGGGGGCAGCCGGCGTGCTGGCGTTGGCGTGGTGAGGACGCGGGTGGGCGGGTCCCGGAGCGGCCCGCCTGTCTCCTGGTGCCGAGTCCCCGCTCTGGGCCCCCACCTCGGGCCCGCAGTCCTCGGTGGGACCCCAGCACTCTGCTAGGACGGGTGGAAGTGGTGGTGGTGGTGGTGGTGGTGATGCTCGTGGTGGTGGTGGTGCTCGTGCCGCTGGGTCACGGGCATCACGCAGCCCTCGGGGCCCAGCACGGGCGGCAGGTCCCGCACCACCTCGTGCTCCGCCAGGGCGGGCTGGCCGTGCGCAGTCTTGAGTGGAGAGTGGCCTTCCCTGGCCTTTTGCCGGTGCCGCTTCTGGCCGTGGGGCGGGGGCGGGGGTGGGGGCAGGTGGGGGCCGTCCTGCGCAGTTTGGGGCGGGGCGGTGGCTGCCTGGCAGTGGCTGGGGGCTCTCCCAGCCTTGCTGCTGCCTGGCCCCCCGGGGGGCTTCCCGCCACCCTTGGGGGACCTGGGGAACTGCTTTTCCAGCCCCTTCGGGCCCCGGAGGGCAGGCTCAGCAGCGGGCGCCGTGTGGTCAGCCAGCACCTGTGACCTGCGCTGCGGCCCGCTGTGTGCGCCCGGCTCCAGGGGGCGGCACCTGCCCTGGGGCTGCGTGGCCCTGCCGTGGCACTCCTGTCGGGCTCGCTCCGGAGGTGACCCTGTGGTGGCACACGGGGCTGGAGTCAGGCCTTCCAGGCCCTTTCATAAAGGTGGGCGCACCAAGGCGCCAGTGGGGTCTGCACCAGCGTGTCCTCGTCCGAGGCGGCCTGGCGGCCACAGGCATGATCACATGTCCACACCCCAGTGCACTCCAGGGAGGGCCCAGCCTAGCCCTGGACCTGCCCTGGGCTGGGGGGCGGCTCTGTCTGGAGACTCTGGCTACCGCCCCAGAAGAGGGCACAGCCGCCCTGGGCCTGTCCCGTGGGGTTCCTGGGGTAGCCCTTCTCTGCTGCTCCTCTGGGGTCCTGCCCTGTGACGGCCTCCCAGTGGGGGACCGGGATCTGGGGCAGCCACCCCCCCTTCTGGCGTGGTACTCCTGTCTTCATCAGAGGCGGGCTCTGCTCCTAGGCCCTGGGCTGAGGTCGGAGGCGGGGTGGGCACCCCCCCAGTGGGCACCCCCCCCAGCCTGTCAGTGCCCTGGCTGGGCTTCCCGAGTGGACCCTAGCGGGGCCCCACCTCGAGGCCTCAGTGGACAGGAGGTGAGGCTTGGGCCCACTCGGGGGACGGAGGGGGACTCAGGAGGGGAGGACGGTGCCCGGGCCCTGCTGCGGCGCACCAGCCGGCAGCGCCAGGGCAGTGGTGAGTGAAGACGGATACCCACCGGGACCAAACCTGGATGTGTAGTTCTCGATTCCGGCAAGGTCCAGGTAGTGGTTCCTCCGCTCCGTGTTCTCGTCCACGCAGTAGTGTCCCCGCACGGAGCAGGGCTGCGTGTCTGCGTTGGGCCTCCTGCGTGGGACAGAGGTGGGGCCTGACCAGGAGCAGCCTCGAGTGGGTGGCGGCCAGAGGCTTGGATGGCACTCCCTGCCCGGGAGAGCCGGAGAGGAGCACGCGGCCGCGTGTCAGCCACAGCAAGGCCCGTGGCCAACGGTGACCAGCCTGCAGCCCCGCGGCCCCCTCCAGGGCCGGGGAGCCAAGCCACCCAGTAGGAGGAGCACACTCAGGTGGTGGCTCCAGCCAACCAAAGCCTCCCTGTCCTGACAGGCCTGGCGCGCAGCGCTGCCCAGGCCTCCCGGCAGCCTGCAGCGCCTGGCTGGCCGGGCCGCCCGGCACCGCCCGGCACCGCCCTACCTGCAGTGGTAGGACAGTCTCCTGCCGGCCACCCTCGGGTCATCTGCGACGTTACTCTCGGTCCTGCTGCGCGGGGGCTCCTGGTCTGAAAAGGTGGTGTCCCCTCCAGCCTCACTGGTACCCGTGAACACGAGGCCCACCCACCTCCCAGCCCGTGCATTCGCCCACCCACTGCCTCCACCCTCTGCCCCCTCATGCGTCCGCTCCCTGAGCACACGTTGAATCGGTCCTCATCCAGTCACTCTCCTGCCTTTGTTCTCTTGCCCTTCCACCCTCCTCTAGACACCATTGATCTGCCCACTCGCGTTTTCATTCATCCTCATGTCTTCATAGTTTACTCATCCACAAATTTATTTTTCCAGCACTGGAGTTTGAACTCAGGATCTCATGCCTGGCTGGCTTGCTCAGCTGGTGCTCTGCTATGTGAGCCATGCCTCCATCTGGGCCTTCCAAAGGTTATTTTGGAGATAGATCCTGGTGGACTTTTCTGCCTGGGCTGGCCTAGCTATTCAGAGTAGCTAGGATTACAGACATGAGCTACCAGCACCCGCTTTATGTGTGTGTGTGTGTGTGCGCGAGCGTGTGCGTGTGCACGTGCGTGCATGCGTGTGCATGTGCGCACATGCACAAGTATATGCATGGCGTGTGTGCAAGTATTTTTTTATTGTGAAAATACCGTACAGAGGGGTTACAATTACATGGGCAAGATAATGAGTACATTTCTTATCAAGCATTGTTGCCTCCTCCTGTGTTTCCCCTTCTCATCCCCTTGTGTGCAAGTATTTATATGTGGTGTAGGAGGATATGTACGTGTAAGACATGACTTTACTCTCTTGCTAAGGCTGACTTAAAAATACACCACACCCATTCCTCAGATGTTTGCCCTGGTATGATAGCATGGCCATCACATTCATGACTAATGCATCCATCCATCCACCATCCATCCAACTATATGCCCACCCATCCACCCACCCATCTATCCACCCACCCAACCATCCACCATCCACCCAACCACCCATCCATCATCTAACCATCCACCCAACCACCCATCCATCCATCATCCAACCACCCATCCACCCAACCATCCATCTATCCATCCACCATCCATCCAACTATATGCCCATCTATCCACCCAACCATCCACCATCCACCCAACCACCCATCCACCCATCCATCCATCATCTAACCATCCACCCAACCACCCATCCATCCATCCATCATCCAACCATCCACCCACCCATCCATCTATCCATCCAGGGCCCCGCTTGCATGTTCTGTGCCCTTCCAGGTGTTGTGTTGCTTGAGGAATTGTGAACAAGACCCGGGGATGGTGCAGGAGGCAGGGGATAAGGGATGAAGGTGCTGGCCCTGGCATGGTGAAGTGAGCTCAGAGGTGAGCTCTAAGAGGCACAGGTGGGCATGGTACATGAATCAGGGCCGGGGGCAGCTGAAGCCCCAGTCTTTGGAACATGGTGCTTGGGAAACCCAGGCCTCCCGTGCTTGGGAACGCACTGAGCAGGGTGCTCCTTGGCGCAGGCCCCTCACCTTGGCCGCTGGGAGCACACTCCTTCCTCTTGCTAGAGGGTTCAGGGCTGACCGTCAGCTTCACTCGGAGAGTCTTGCTGCTGCCTGAGCAGTGGTTGATGGAGGCGTCCACAACCTCGTAGATAGTGTGCATCAGGCTGGACATGTCCTGAGACCAACACAGCAGACCTCAGGAGCCCTGCCCTCCCTGTCCCCCGCTGTCCTGCCCCCGGTGTGTGTCTGGATGGATCCAGACTACACACACATGTCCCACCCCCTGGCTGGCACTGTGGACGCCTGGACAGTTCTCATTTTCAAGGCTGATGTCCACAGGAGTCAGAGCTGGCTGTGCAAGCAGGTCAACTCCACACAGCCACACTCATCCCGCATGCTGGTGTCTGGTCCACTCCACACAGCCACACTCATCCCGCATGCTGGTGTCTGGTTGACACACGCAGCCACACTCATCCCGCATGCTGGTGTCTGGTTGACACACGCAGACACACTCATCCCGCATGCTGGTGTCTGGTTGACACACGCAGCCACACTCATCCCGCATGCTGGTGTCTGGTTGACTCACACAGCCACACTCATCCCGCATGCTGGTGTGTGGTTGACTCCATGCAGCCACACTCATCCCGCATGCTGGTGTCTGGTTGACTCCACGCAGCCACACTCATCCCGCATGCTGGTGTCTGGTCCACTCCACGCAGCCACACTCATCCTGCATGCTGGTGTGGTTGACACACAGCCACACTCATCCCGCATGCTGGTGTGTGGTCGACTCCACGCAGCCACACTCATCCCGCATGCTGGTGTCTGGTTGACTCACGCAGCCACACTCATCCCGCATGCTGGTGTCTGGTCCACTCCACACAGCCACACTCATCCCGCATGCTGGTGTGTGGTTGACTCCACGCAGCCACACTCATCCCGCATGCTGGTGTGTGGTTGACTCCACGCAGCCACACTCATCCCGCATGCTGGTGTCTGGTTGACACATGCAGCCACACTCATCCCGCATTCTGGTGTCTGGTTGACACACAGCCACACTCATCCCGCATGCTGGTGTGTGGTTGACACACAGCCACACTCATCCCGCATGCTGGTGTGTGGTTGACTCACGCAGCCACACTCATCCCGCATGCTGGTGTCTGGTCCACTCCACACAGCCACACTCATCCCGCATGCTGGTGTGTGGTTGACACACAGCCACACTCATCCCGCATGCTGGTGTGTGGTTGACACACAGCCACACTCATCCCGCATGCTGGTGTGTGGTTGACACACGCAGCCACACTCATCCCGCATGCTGGTGTCTGGTTGACACACAGCCACACTCATCCCGCATGCTGGTGTCTGGTTGACTCACACAGCCACACTCATCCCGCATGCTGGTGTCTGGTTGACTCACACAGCCACACTCATCCCGCATGCTGGTGTGTGGTTGACACACAGCCACACTCATCCCGCATGCTGGTGTCTGGTTGACACACGCAGCCACACTCATCCCGCATGCTGGTGTGTGGTTGACTCCACGCAGCCACACTCATCCCGCATGCTGGTGTCTGGTTGACTCCACGCAGCCACACTCATCCCGCATGCTGGTGTCTGGTTGACTCACACAGCCACACTCATCCCGCATGCTGGTGTGTGGTTGACACACAGCCACACTCATCCCGCATGCTGGTGTCTGGTTGACACACGCAGCCACACTCATCCCGCATGCTGGTGTGTGGTTGACTCCACGCAGCCACACTCATCCCGCATGCTGGTGTCTGGTTGACACATGCAGCCACACTCATCCGGCATGCTGGTGTCTGGTTGACTCACACAGCCACACTCATCCGGCATGCTGGTGTGTGGTTGACACACGCAGCCACACTCATCCGGCATGCTGGTGTCTGGTTGACACGCAGCCACACTCATCCCGCATGCTGGTGTCTGGTCGACTCCACGCAGCCACACTCATCCCGCATGCTGGTGTCTGGTTGACACACACAGCCACACTCATCCCGCATGCTGGTGTCTGGTTGACACACAGCCACACTCATCCCGCATGCTGGTGTCTGGTTGACACACAGCCACACTCATCCCGCATGCTGGTGTGTGGTGGCCATGCATTTCCTTCCATCTCTGTTACTCTGGACACACAGCCCTGCTGGATGGAGGCCCGCTGGGGACCAGGCTGGCCCAGCTGCAGAAACAAGATTACACTAGGCTCTGCCCCGGGAGCTAGGTACTGACGGCACCAATTCCAGCTGACTGACCACTTGCAATGGGTCCTGCCATGTCTCGAAAGATGCCAGCTAGTTTCTCCTCTCCATCCGGCATGGTCTGTCTCCCCATCTTGGAGACACACACCCCATCTGTTCATCCCTCTCTTGGACCAGCTGGATTTGCACATACCACAGGCCACGTCCTGAGTCCCCTCCCGTGGCCGGTCTGCAGCACATGGCCACGTTACCTCTCTGGTGACCTTCCCACTGTTGTCAAAGTCGTAGAGCGTGAAGGTCCATTCTTGGCGGTTGTCCTCCTCCACGGAGACATCACACTGCAGGGCCTACAGGCGGCAGATGGGTCGGGTGGGGAAGTGGCACTCAGTCCAGGGGCCAGGAGTCTGCCCTGCGACCACCGGGTCTTCACGTTCACCAGACAAGGGGACCACAACCCCAAGGGGCTTTCTACCAGAAACTTCCATGGGATGTGACTAGGCTCTCCCTTCCAGCCAGGAAAGGGATCTAAAGGCACAGCCAGAACCTCCAGACTCACCTCACCCTAGCCTAATGGCACCACTCCTTGTGGGCATCTAGCTCCAAGCCCTGGACTGGGTTTGCCTGCTGCAGGCTGCGCCCCCGCCCACGGTGGCCAGCACCGCCCGTGAGCTGTGTCCCCACTCACAGTGGTCAGCATGCACTGCACACGGACCATCAGCTGTCAGTCCAGAACCCAGACTTAACATCAGAGGTGATGTGCTGCTCCCAGAAGCCCCTGGACTCTGTGCAGTCTTCACTGACACCCGTGGGGCTGAGCACATCGACCTTAAGTGCCTCAGACATTTTAGTGTTGCACAAACAGACTTAGTCCACTTTGGAGTGACCCCCGCACTACCACTCAGCTTTAGTTTCTCTGTGATGCCTGGAACTGGCTGAGCTACCAGAAACCATGGGCTGGAAGCACCCAGAACCCACGCGGGGCCGGGCCTAGGATGCCCACCAGGGACCCACGCGGGGCCGGGCCTGAGTGCCCACGGGGACCCACACGGGGCTGGGCCTCGGATCCCCACCGGGGACCCACACGGGGCCGGGCCTAGGATGCCCACGGGGACCCACGCGGGGCCGGGCCTGAGTGCCCACGGAGACCCACGCGGGGCCTGGCCCGAGCGCCCACCGGGGACTCGTGGGGTCGGGCCTCGGGCGCCCACTGGGGACTCGTGGGGTCGGGCCTTGGGCGCCCACTGGGGACCCACGCGGGGCCTGGCCTCGGGTGCCCACGGGGACCCACGCGGGGCCGGGCCTCGGGTGCCCACCGGGGACCCACGCAGGGCCGGGCCTCGGGCGCCCACGGGGACCCAGGAATGTGCCCATATGGTAACAGAAGGCAGAGACTTACGTCGATGTTCAGGCTCTTCCTCCCTGGTCCCCGTGGACCCTCACAGCTCCCTGTCTTCTCGCCGTCCTCTGTGCCGATGAGCTGTCCTGAGCCCTTGTGGCCCTCGGCCTTCTCGGGGGGCACTGCCACTGGGGTATGAGAGGTTGGGGGTGGGCCTGGTGCCCGTGGGTATGAGGACACAGGTCTGGGTTTCTGCCCTGGCCAAGCCTCTGGCTGCTTCCAGCTGGGCAGGTGGAATGTGTCCCTTCTGAGCAAGGGGCCCATGGGTCAGCAGGGAAAGGTCATACTGAGCCCTTTCCCCTCCTGGCAACCCCAGCCAGGTGCCCCCTCCGGCCAGCTCCCCGGTGCCAATCACGCTCCTGCAGGGAGCAAAAGGTCCTTAGGGCGGCTGAGGTGCGGGGGAGTTGGGGGAAGGCCCTGCGCGGGGCTCCCTCCCCCTCTGTGCCCCAGCACCCAGTGCCGTCGCCCCGGGGCCCAGGGCAAGGCTGTAGTGGGCTCTTGGTCAGCTGACGGCCTTGCCTGCTGCAAGGAGCCCCCAGTGCTGGGCCTTGTTTGTTCTCTGGGTCCTGAGCCAGGTTCCCAGATGGCAAGCAGGCCTGCTGGAGGATGTCTGTGCAGTAGGAGTCGGGAGGAGGGTGGAGGGGCCCTGCAGCGCCAGCCGTGCCCGCAGCAGCTCATTCCAAGGTGGGCTCGCTCCACCAAAGACATGCACAGCAGTGCGTCATGGGGAGCGGGGAGCTCCACTCCACACCGCAGGGGCCCCGGCACGCCAGCCAGGAGTTGGCTCAGAATTCACAACTGTCTGTGCACAGAAGCCAGCTCCCCTGCCACTCCTGGAACGTGTGGGGACGCCGGCTCCGTCTGCTCCTCTGATCGAGGGCTGTGCAGCCTGCTCCGGGTAGGGCCTCAGGAGCCGGGTACCGTGCACCGCTCTGAAGCCTGGGATGGCTCACACTCGCACTGAGCGTCTGAGGTGCGCGTCTCACATAGGAGAAGCCGGGGCGATGCGGGAAGAGCAGCCATGGAGGCCACACTCACCTAGAGGCCCCTGTTCCTCTCGAAAAGGCCCCTCCTTGGGGTCCCCACTGAGCAGCCCCTGCAGGAGAACATTGCCGTGAGTGACCATCGGACAGGTGTGGTGTGAACTCACACCAGAAAAACCACCCTGTGCAGTGATCGGGGCGGGCAGTCACTGCCGGCAATAACTGCTGGTTGAGACGCAGTATTCCCCTGCCACAGCCCTAAACGCAAGAGGCCAAGAGTCCTGAGCCTGCCCGGCCTCTGACCCCTGGCCAGCCTGCAGCACCCCCACCAACGCTGTGCCCCTGGTGTCTGGGAGCCCAGGCCACCTGCCAGCAGCGGTGGCTGGCACAGCTTCCAGGACCAACCACCAGGAGGCGCCCGTCAGCCCACAGCTGACCTCAAGTCAAGTCACGGAAAAATGGGAAACACTTCAAACACATCCACGCAATGCTTCAGCCAAGAAGCTGCAGACAGAAGCTCACATGGTTCTCATAAATAAGCCACAGAGGCAAAGGGTAGGAGAAGAGCACAGAATAAGCCAAGGGGTGCTGCCTGCCGCCAAAGGGCCTGGGGTGGGAACGTGGAGCCCAGCCCCTCACTGAGGACATGATGATGTCCACACATTGCCCAGCCCATCACTGAGGACATGATGATGTCCACACACTGCCCAGCCCATCACTGAGGACATGATGATGTCCACACACTGCCCAGCCCCTCACTGAGGACATGATGATGTCCACACACTGCCCAGCCCCTCATGGAGGACATGATGATGTCCACACACTGCCCAGCCCATCACTGAGGACATGATGATGTCCACACACTGCCCAGCCCCTCACTGAGGACATGATGATGTCCACACACTGCCCAGTCCCTCTTGGAGGACATGACAATGCCTGGTTTCTCACTGACTGGACACAGGGCACCAGCCCAGGGGCTCTGTGTATTTGCAGGATACAGAGGAAACATTACCCTTCTCAAACCCAGGAAAGTGTCCCCAGTTTGTTGTTTCTGAGGCTTGGCAGGAAATGCAAGAAGACATTAACAACAAACATGGACAGACCAGTTATTCTACAGGCTGCTGGGAAGAAGACCAGGAGACACTCAGGTACAGTGAGAGAGAGGGGGAGGGAGGGATAGAAGGAGAGGGAGGGAGAGGGAAGGAAGGAAAGAGGGAGGGGGGAGGGAGAGTGAGAGAGAGAGGGGGAGAGATAGGGAGAGAGAGGGGGGAGGGAGAGGAAGAGGGAGAGGGAGAGGAGCCACAGCAGGACTCGGCAGCTGCCCCTGAGGGGGGCCGGGATGCCGGACGCCCCCCTGCCCTGGGCAGGGGGAGGGGTCCCTCGGGGTGGACAGAGCCTCATGAAGATACAGTGCCCACCACGCAGCCGCTCCACCCACACTCCCGCCGCACACCACCATCTTTGGAGGTGCCCCGGCCCCCCAAAGCCCGGTTGCAACGGGAATGTGTGAGGGCCATGTGAGAGCAGGGAGAGCCCCTGGGAGGAGGGAGATCCCGCCCCCCGTCTCTAGAGCCCACTCCGGCACCCCATGTCCCAGGCCCCCGTGTGTTGGACCCACCAGGAAAATGTTGCCTGTGGAGTTTGGCCTCAGGATTCCTTTTGGAGGGTCATGCCAGAGCCCATTTTAGTAAGAGAATATAGCTATCAAAAAGCACTCAGCCAGATGTTGGTGGCCCACACCTGTAATCCTAGATACTCAGGAAGCTGAGATTTGAGGATCTCGGTTCAAAGCCAGCCCAGACAGAAAAGTCCATGAAGGTCATCTGCAATTATCTACCAAACAAGCTGGAAGTGGAGTTGTGGCTCAGGAAGGACAGCGCTAGCCTTGAGCAAACAGGCTCCAGGACAGTGCCAGGCCCCGAGCTCAAGCCGCAGGACCCGGGGAGCAAAGCACTCTTTCCCTCTCTAATTGTACAGTGGCTGACCAAGGTCTTTGGCATCTGTCCCAAGCAGAGCAGAGGCCTCTTGTGTGAGGAATTTCTAACTTCTCGGGGGTTCCATGGCGGGATGGCTCGTGGGTCTCATGCCAGGCTAGACACTGCAATTCACGGACGGACGCCTGGCCCCTCACAGGGTGCGCCACTGTCCAAGGCCAGCAGGGAAGGCCACTGCTGCCGGTGCCCGGTGGGCTGGCTGAGACTCCACACCCACCTCAGAAGTCCTGCTGGCTTGCCCCAGACATGCCGGCGGGCAGGGAAGGGAGTCCGTGCACAGCGTGCACACACAGCACTTCTGAGGCTTGGCCCTGCTCAGGCCAGTGGCCCGAAGGCCTGGATCCTGCATGACTGGTGTCTCTCACCGCGCCACAAGCAGGAGTGAGACACAGCCAGGCGGGACACTGCAGACGCATCCTGGGAGCGCCTCGCCCCCTCGGCCTGGTCGGAGCCCTGCAGCCCTCTTGAATGAGAAGCAGCTTCTAGAAAGGCGCTGGGAGTCGCAGACTCTGGAGGGTGCCGTAGCTCCTGGTGAGACCAGAGGTACAACCGACATATGGGAGCCCCGAGCTGGCTACACGCAGTGATCACAGCACAGGCCACAGGGAAAGGAAGAGAGCCCACCCTGAGCACTGGCTTCGGCAAGGTTACAGATCAGAGTATAGTGAATGGATGATAGATGGATGGGTGGGTGGGTAGATGTGTGGATTGGATGGATGGATGGATGGATGGATGGACGGGTGGGTGGGTGGGTGGGTGGGTGGATGGATGGATGGATGGGTGGGTGGGTGGGTGGGTGGGTGGATGGGTGAGTGGGTGGATGGATGGATGGATGGGTGGGTGGGTGGGTAGATGTGTGGATTGGATGGATGGATGGATGGATGGATGGATGGATGGATGGATGGATGGGTGGGTGGGTGGGTGGGTGGATGGATGGATGGATGGGTGGGTGGGTGGGTGGGTGGGTGGATATGTAGGTGGGTGGATGGATGGATGGATGGATGGGTGGGTGGATGGATGGATGGATGGGTGGATGGGTGGATGGATGGATGGGTGGGTGAGTGGGTGGGTAGGTGGATGGATGGATGGATGGATGGGTGGGTGGGTGGGTGGATATGTAGGTGGGTGGATGGATGGATGGATGGATGGGTGGGTGGGTGGGTGGATGGATGGATGGATGGGTGGGTGGGTGGATGGATGTGTAGATGTATGGATGGGTGGATGGGTAGGTGGATGGATAGATGGGTGGGTGGATGGATGGATGGATGGGTGGGTGGGTGGATGGATATGTAGATGGGTGGATGGATGGATGGGTGGGTGGGTGGGTGGATGGATGTGTAGATGTATGGATGGGTGGATGGGTGGATGGATGTGTAGATGTATGGATGGGTGGATGGGTGGATGGGTGGGTGGATGGGATGGATGGATGGGTGGATGAATATGTAGATGGGTGGATGGATGGATGGATGGATGGGTGGGTGGGTGGATGGATGTGTAGATGTATGTATGGATGGGTGGGTGGATGGGTGGATGGATGGATGGATGGGTGGGTGGGTGGGTGGATATATAGATGGGTGGGTGGGTGGATGGATGTGTAGATGTATGGATGGGTGGGTGGGTGGATGGGTGGTTGGGAGAATATGGGCATTAAAGACGGAAGAGGACTGGGTTCAATCCTCAGCACTGCAAAGGAAAAACAAAAGAAAGAAAGAAAAGAAATCTGCTCAGACCCTAGCCTGGTCTCCTGGACACATTTCCAAATGCTTCAATAACCAAGACTACTTTGATCAATCAAGGCTAAAAAAGCTAATCAGGCTGCTATAACCAAGGCTGTGATAACCAACCATGGCTGCTTTAACCAACCAAGACTGGAATAAACAACTAATTCTGCAAGAAAAATCTAGACTGCTATAGCCAAACAAGGTTGCGTCACCCCACAGTGGCCGGTCCCGGGCAGGGCAGTGTGTCCAGGGAGCAGGCAGTGCAGCCCGCCAGCCCCAGAACATGCAGCTTTCTAAGTGCTAAGTCTCGAGAGCCAGACGGATCAAAGAAGAGGAAATGAGCATTTGTGGGGAAAGTAATTCGGGTCTCTGTGCCTGGTTATTTAAAGTCAAACGTTCCCTGCACTCATAAAACACTCTTTAATCTAACTGCTTCAGTTACATAGAAGGGCCAAGAACTTTAATTGTAACTTATAAAACCTGCCCAGGGCCCCTGGCCGGATGAGCTCCCCCCACCCCCCGCCCCCCAGGGCAGCGGAATCCCTAGAACGCAGAGGCCAGGCCGGGCTGGACGTCACCTGGCCCTGCGTGCACAGCACAGCAGTCGGGCGCGGCCGGTGCCCTGCAGCCCTGGCTCCCTCCTCCCCCGCTCCGCTCTCAGGAAACCTGAGCCCGCACACACCCTGCCCTGACCCTCGTCCCTTCCACCTCCCCTTGGCCAGGCTTCCTGCCACGTCCCCTCTTCACCCCCTCCGCAGCCAGCTGCTCATGTCTGCCCTGTCCAGAAACCACTGAGGAAGCCTGCCCGGCCAAGGCCCCCGCCCCCACGGGCCAGTGATGAGAGCTTGCTGACGCCCGCTCTGCCCTTGCCCATTGCAGGCGGAGTCTCCCTCATCCTGACCCTCACCGGAAGCGGCGGCTGGTCAACCCCGGGCCCTTGGGGACCAAGGTCCTCCCCTGGGGTCCTTGTCTGGCTGAGAACACGCCCCCACCACGCCAGGGCATGCTGGCACAGGGAGCTCTAGTCACCGAGAGTCCTTTTCTAGAAAGAGACACCGAGCGGTGGCGATCTGCGCCCTGGCCACGGAAGGCCTGAGTTTTGGCTGAGACGCCGCTCCGTGTCTTCCTCCCCTGCCCTCAGGCAGAGAACGCAGCACTGGTCCTCGGGCTCTCCCTCCTCAGCTGCAGAGCCACCAGGAGCATCTGGGAGGGTCTGGGTGGTCAGAAGGCTGAGGGGTGCAGGCCAGGGCCTGGGTCCCCTGGGGTGTGGGCTGCAGCTGGCCGAGGCCACTAGACCACTGCAGGAGTAGCTGGACAGACAAGAAGCCGCAGACAGGCAGCCGTGAGACGTGAAGCAGGAGACCCAGCGTCCCGCTGGGTGGATGTGAGCAACATGAGCAACGCAAGCAAACTCCTGGGGACCCAGGTTGGGGCCTCGTCCCCAGGACCCAGCTGGACGCCAAGGGTCGGGTGGAGGAGCGGCCGGAGGCCTGGAGCAGAGGCCCGTGTGGGGAGCGTTCAGGGCAGAGAAGCAGGGAGGAATAGGGCTTCAGGGTGGACCGGCCAGGCCCTTGCCTTGGCTGGCCCGACAGTCATGTTTGAGGCCATGTGTGCAGTGAGGGCTGACAGGGCGCAAGGCCAGGGGGACGTGGGGGACGTATGTCCAGGCGCAGAGGAAGCATGGGGCCTGGAGCCGTTAAGCGCAAAGGCTGCGTTCCTCCCGGCTAGAGCGCAGACCAGAGTGTCGGGGCGTCGGGGCGCCCTGCGCTCCCTCGCGTGGGGCTCTGAGGAGCACTGTTTTCTTAGGTGAGGGACCCCATCTGGTACGGCTGCAGCCGGCGGCTGGAATTCCACTTCCAGGTGCTCCGCTGGCCCGGCTGTCTGGAAACACAGAGGCTTTGAAGTCGCGTCTCGGTTTCTGCGGCTAAACAGTTGCAGATGTGACCATGTCGTTTTATGGGCTTAATAATTCCAAGACATGTGCAGTGGGGCCCGGGCCTCGGCGGGCCCCTTCAGTCTGCGGCTCTGCGTGGGGTGCTGAGACCGCGTCCAAGCGCAGAGTTGAAGAAGGCGAACCGGAGCCTGCTGGGCGGCCCCTCCAACGGCCTCGTCCGTCCACACAGGTGCAGGCCTACTTCCTTGTTTACTTCCTAAATCAGAAAAGTACCGAGACCTGAGGGACAGCTCTACTCTGCCTTCCTGCTGTATTCGTGGGTAAGGACCGTTCCGTCAGATTTTGGGACAACCCTGCTCTAAATTTACTGCTAGACTGGTAACTTGGGGTCACATGGTCTCCTAAAATCTATATACTTCCCGCCATGCCTCACCGTAACCCCGCTTCCCGGGCCAGGCCAAAAAATACAGACCTTCCCATGGTGACCTCCTCTGGCCCCTGCCGTGACTTCCTGTCCCTTCCATTAGTGGCAGGTGCCACACTGGGCGTAGACCCTCTCACCCCCAAACACGCTGGCCCCGAGATGGCTGGGACGGAGGCCCGCACACGGCCCAGGGCGTGGGCAGGGCTGGTGCGCCGTGCCCCGTCCACGAGGAAGCACAGAGCCAGGTATTCGGCGCTGCAGGGAGGAGTTGAGGCGCTGTGCTGACAGAACCTCTCCAGCACGAGGAGGGCCAGGAGACAAGCAGGGAGGCGTCGGCAACCCCTCTGCTGGAACCGGGGCGCATGGCTCCCCACCTTCACGGGGAGAAGCTTAGCAGCGTGAGTGGGAAAGGGAAGCTCAGGACACAGGCCAGCCCTGCGGGCCCTGCGGACATCCACCGTCAGCTGGACCTTCACAGGGACAGCACATAGGGACCGCTTTTGTGCGGGGACTTAAAGGACCACGAGGCAGTGTGTACCACGCCCCTCACACGTGCACGCGCGCACCTGGAGTGCTTTTAGTTGATCACGAGGTCTTCAGGGACCATGTCACAGCCAGCACCAGCGCCGCCGCTTTCTCCCCACAACTACGCCTGCTGCCATTTCCAGCTGGCAATTTAGAATTTCACAGAAAAAGGAGACCAAGCAAGGGCGGCCCTCCCACCCTGGCAATTGCTCAGAGCTCACAAGCCACTGCGGCTACAAAACAGAGAATAACACCCGGATTCCAGAGTCCCCCAAGCTCCAGACCCCATCCTGAGCTGCTGCATGAGGGCTTGCCCAACTGCTGGACATGCAGGCCTATGTCAGCACCTCTGACTCTCCACAGCAACCCTCCGGACAGCCTTGTATTCTCTCATTCATATGAAAGCCTTCTGTTCACCATTTCAAAGGAAGATTAATTCCAAATCTGGAAGAGAACCCCACTGCATTCCCAGTATTGTTTAAATTAAATTACTGCTCTGGTTTCCGTTTAGAAGGCTCCTACATTAACCACGTGTAGTGAGGGGTACAAGGCCCAGGCCAGAGACAGGTAGACAGCAAACTGCCCAGGCCTTAGGGATGAAGCGTCTCAGGAAAAAGGCAATGAACACCTCCTCCTCCACCTCCTCCTCCTCCCCCTCCTCCTCCTCCTCCTCCTCCTCCCTTCTTCTTCTCCTTCTTCTTCTCCTTCTTCTTCTTCTTCTTCTTCTTCTTCTTCTTCTTCTTCTTCTTCTTCTTCTTCTTCTTCTTCTTCTTCTTTTTCTTCTTCTTCTTCTTCTTCTTCTTCTTCTTCTTCTTCTTCTTCCTCTTCCTCCTCCTCTTCCTCCTCCTCCTCCTCCTCCTCCTCCTCTTCTTCCTCCTCTTCCTCCTCCTCCTCCTCCCCCTCCCCCTCTCCTCCTCCTCCTTTTTAAAAGTGCCTCGGTAGTGCTGTGTGGAAACAACTTCACAGCCTCTTGCTGGCTCTGCTGTTGCTGGCCCAGCTGTGGGGACCAAAGCAGAGGCCTGAAAGGAGCCGAGGGCAAAGCTACACTCTCAAACACAACCACCATCACGCTAGAGTTCAGCGAGGCTCTGTGCAAAAGATGCAGGGTCAGAGGCTGGTACGCATGCCATCCTGCCTCGGAAGCAGATTTGACCCCAGCTAGCTGAGCAGCTGCACAGCTGCGGATGGACTCTGAGGGGTGGGAACCCCGGGGACACAGCTCAGGCTGCAAACACAGGAAAGCGGGAGCTGGGGCTGGAGGCGTGGCTCAGAGTTGGAGCGCTAGCCAATGAGCGAAAGCATTAGGTACTGAGCTCGAGTCCTGGTCTTGGACCCAAAATTTAAAGAAAGAGAAAGAAAAGTAGGGCTCTGAGATGAGGAGACAGACAGACAGACGGCTGAACACCCACGGTTCAGACAAGAAAGGCCGATCAGCCAGAGACAATGCTAAGAGCAGAATTGATTGCTCTGAGCTGTTCATTTTCCCTTTAGCCCAAGAAAGTATGGTGCCTCCTGCTGTACACCCTTCATGCCCTACAGTCCTTCATCCTGTACCGCCCTTCATCCTGTACCGCCCTTCATCCTGTACCGCCCTTCATCCTGTACCGTCCTTCATCCTGTACCATCCTTCATCCTGTACCGCCCTTCATCCTGTACCGCCCTTCATCCTGTACCGCCCTTCATCCTGTACCACCCTTCCTGCTGTACCACCCTTCCTGCTGTACCACCCTTCCTGCTGTACCATCCTTCATCCTGTACCATCCTTCATCCTGTACCGCCCTTCATCCTGTACCATCCTTCATCCTGTACCATCCTTCATCCTGTACCGTCCTTCATCCTGTACCATCCTTCATCCTGTACCGTCCTTCATCCTGTACCGCCCTTCATCCTGTACCATCCTTCATCCTGTACCACCCTTCATCCTGTACCATCCTTCATCCTGTACCGTCCTTTATACTGTACCGTCCTTCCTGCTGTACCGTCCTTTATGCTGTACCGCCCTTCATCCTGTACCACCCTTCATCCTGTACCACCCTTCATCCTGTACCATCCTTCATCCTGTACCGTCCTTTATACTGTACCGTCCTTCCTGCTGTACCGTCCTTTATACTGTACCGTCCTTCATCCTGTACCATCCTTCATCCTGTACCGTCCTTTATACTGTACCGTCCTTCCTGCTGTACCGTCCTTTATGCTGTACGTCCTTCATGCTGTCCTCTGTGCTGTACAGTCCTCCATGTTGTACTGCCCTTCCTGCTATACCACCCTTTGTGCTGCCGTCCTTCATGGTGTACTGTCCTTCCTGTGGCACCGTCCTTTGTGCTATACCTCCCTTCATGCCCCTACCCCAGGTGTACCACTCAGGCGCCTTGTAGGGTATATCGGGGGCAGAGGGCTAAGTGGTTAGGACAGGTCTCGTCTCCAGGGCTTGGGTTTATAGAACCTCAGATACCAAGCTCAGCCCAGATGAAGAGCAGTCAGCAGAGGTGGGAGGGAGGATTTGAAGGATGGAACGGGCAGGGGGATTCTGAGCAGAGCCTGAAGCCAACCACGGCAGGTAAGAACACCCCGCCAAACCCAAGTCCACGCACAGGGCCTGGGCACCAGAGGAGTCGGGGGGAAGTCAGCCAGGTGAGAGTAAGGGCTGGAGCCAGCCCCTCTGTGCTCTGACCCATCGCCCACCGCCCCCGCTGACTCATTCAAGGGGCTGGAAGGGCCCGTGGCAAAGGATGCTCACGACTGCACCAGGTGGCTGGGGGAGGGCAGGGCTGCCTGTGCGCTTGGGGCAAGGTCTGCCCTAGAGACAAGTTGGAGTTAGGCCTCTCATTACTAGAGATGGAAAAAAGCCTCATTTCTCCTGTCGCTGTAGGAGGCCTGGTGCCAGCCAGCACTGACGCTGGGCCAGGGGTTCCACAGGCACACGGAGGGTGCAGCCTCCAGCCACGCTGCCTGGGTCCACGCCAGCAGCACCTACAGTACCGGGGACCCACGGAGAGGTGGGCTCTGTGAGCAGGGCTCCAGCCCCAGACTGGGACATTTGACGTGTGTTAAAATGATCACCATTTGAATTTCTGTATCAGCATATTACATGCTTCTTAGTCTCTCTGATTTCGGAACTAACTACGGTTTCCTTGGAAGATTCTGCAGAACAAAAGGAAACTAATTCCCCTGCCCCCTCCGGCTGCCACGGCAGGCCCTCATCAGGACATTCCAGCTATGCGTGGCAAACAGGATCCAACAGACACAATTTGTTCACTGCTGGCACGAAAGCTGCCCGAAGGGGCCCTGCCAAGTCTCTGTCAACAGGAAAGCCGATTAAAGCACGCGCCAGCCCGGCGGGGGTGGGGGTCCTTCCTGAAATCACAGCCCAGCTGTGGACGCGGCTCTCCTGAGGCGGCAGCTCTGCAGTGGGTGGAGTTGCTGTGAGACCAGGTTGAGGTCTGTTTGCTCTCAGGCTTCTGCACTGAGCAGCAGCTCCCAGCCCAGGTCCTGACTAAGCCAGCGCTGGCCTTCTGCTCCGGACAGCAACGTATTTACTTACAGATTTATTTTTGGTCCTAGTTCTGGGGCTTGAACTCAAGGCCTGAAACTCTTACCTGGCTTTTTCACGCAAGGCTGTTGTTCTACCATTTGAGCCACACCTCCCCTCAGCTTTCTGCTGATTAACTCATGGATGTTTCTACCTCAGATCTCACCCTCCTGAGACCTGAGAATTACAAGCAGGAGCCACTGGTGCTGGACTCAGGGAAGCAACACTGGCGTCCAGCAGGCCATAGCTGTGGACAGACCCACTCTCTGTGGGCCTGGACAGCGTCGTGTCGCTGCTCACAGAGGCCCTGCCCCATGCTCCAGGCCTGTCTCAGCCTCCCTGGAGCTTGGTTGCGCCAATGAGGCAGAATTGCGCCTTGCAACACCCTTAGTTCCCACTGAGTGGTCCAGGCGTGCAGCAGAGTCCCACTGGCTCTGAGTGCTCTGAGCCTGCAGCAGAGTCCCACTGGCTCTGAGCGTGCAGCAGAGTCCCACTGGCTCTGAGTGCTCTGAGCGTGCAGCAGAGTCCCACTGGCTCTGAGCGTGCAGCAGAGTCCCACTGGCTCTGAGTGTGCAGCAGAGTCCCACTGGCTCTGAGCGTGCAGCAGAGTCCCACTGGCTCTGAGCGTGCAGCAGAGTCCCACTTGCTCGGAGCTGGATCTGGAAGGGGGTTCACTCACATCCCCAGGACAACCCCCAATGAGTAGAGACTAGCAGGGGCTGTGTGGACCCGGCGACTGCAAGAATGTGCTAGAATCTGCCAGCACACCTCAACAAGAGTGGTTTCTCAAGAACACTGCCCTGACACACACTGTACTAGATGCACACTGCCCTGACACACACTGCCTGACACACACTGCCTGACACACACTGCCCCGACACACACTGCCCCGACACACACTGCCTGACACACACTGCCTGACACACACTGCCTGACACACACTGCCTGACACACACTGCCTGACACACTGCCCCGACACACACTGCCTGACACACACTGCCCTGACACACACTGCCCCGAGACACACTGCCTGACACACACTGCCTGACACACTGCCCTGACACACACTGCCTGACACACTGCCCCGACACACACTGCCCTGACACACACTGCCCCGAGACACACTACTTGACACACACTGCCTGCACACACACTGCCTGACACACACTGCCCTGACACACACTGCCTGACACACACTGCCTGACACACACTGCCTGACACACACTGCCCTGACACACACTGCCTGACACACACTGCCTGCACACACACTGCCTGACACACACTGCCTGACACACACTGCCTGACACACACTGCCCTGACACACACTGCCCTGGCCTGACACACACTGCCCTGGAGACACACTGCATGGACACACACTGTCCGGGTGCACACTGCTC
The DNA here is from genome assembly GCF_024711535.1 of Dipodomys merriami. Lineage (NCBI taxonomy): Eukaryota > Metazoa > Chordata > Mammalia > Rodentia > Heteromyidae > Dipodomys > Dipodomys merriami. The sequence continues at coordinate 697,936 of NW_027204715.1, read as the reverse complement.
TGTACTAACAGATTCAGGAGCTCACCCACTCAGAGTCTGCACACACCACACAGGCACAGCCTTTCCAGGCAGCTCCCAGGGCTGGAAGGACTTTTAAGGAAAAGGTAAAATACCCCTTCAACTCTAAATACCAAAGAAAGAAACCTCAGAGTTATTCACATTACTTCCCCACGTGTGAACATGAAGAGCAGGACCCGAGCTTTGAGGAGGCTACCCCGTGTTCTCCTGAGGGCCGCCTGTGGCACGGTCAGAGAGCTCCTACCGCAGGGGTGCCGGCCACTGTGGTATGAGGAACGTTCCAGACATCCAGACAGGTGGTGTCCTGGAGGCCGGAGTGAGTGAAGACAGACTCACCCAGTCCATCCGGCCTGTGTGGTCAACGCAGAGGACCTGAGGGTTCAGACGCACGGCCTCCTGGGGCACCTGGGGGCCCCGACCCTGGCCCGGGGGCCGGCCCACACATCTGTGCGGATCGGGGGCCGGCCCACACATCTGTGCGGATCGGGGGCCGGCCCACACATCTGTGCGGATCGGGGGCCGGCCCATACATCTGTGCGGATCGGGGGCCGGCCCACACATCTGTGCGGATCGGCAGGCACAGACATCTGTGCGGATTGGGGGCCGGCCCACACATCTGTGCGGATCGGCAGGCACAGACAACCAAAGAAGCAGGCAGGAGTGCTGTCAGCCACAGCCCCATCGGGACCCGGACTGCACCCCAGGGGCCCAGGCTCCATCCTCCCGAGTGTCCAGAGCGGCACAAACCCTAACTTCAGTTTTCTGTGGCTGGAGCTCCTGTGGACTGTGCACCCAGGGGTCCCAGGCCTTCTCCGTCCCTTTCCAGGGACAGAGGCCTGGAGGCGAGGAACAGCTGTGATGGTGCACCTTCCCCATCCAGAGATCCTACCTTGTCCTGAGCACCTTCCTGAGCCGTGGTGGTGCTCCCTCCTGTCCTGAGTCGTGGTGGTGCTCCCTCCTGACCTGAGCCGTGGTGGTGCTCCCCCTGTCCTGAGCACCTTCCTGAGCCGTGGTGGTGCTCCTCCTCATCCTGAGCCGTGGTGGTGCTCCCTCCTTATCCTGAGCCGTGGTGGTGCTCCTCCTCATCCTGAGCCGTGGTGGTGCTCCCTCCTGACCTGAGCCGTGGTGGTGCTCCTCCTGACCTGAGCCGTGGTGGTGCTCCCTCCTGACCTGAGCCGTGGTGGTGCTCCCCCTGTCCTGAGCACCTTCCTGAGCCGTGGTGGTGCTCCCTCCTCATCCTGAGCCGTGGTGGTGCTCCTCCTCATCCTGAGCCGTGGTGGTGCTCCCCCTGTCCTGAGCCGTGGTTGGTGGTGCTCCCTCCTGTCCTGAGCCGTGGTAGTGCTCCCCCTGTCCTGAGCCGTGGTGGTGCTCCCTCCTGTCCTGAGCCGTGGTGGTGCTCCTCCTCATCCTGAGCCATGGTGGTGCTCCTCCTTATCCTGAGCTGTGGTGGTGCTCCTCCTGTCCTGAGCCGTGGTGGTGCTCCCCCCGTCCTGAGCACCTTCCTGAGCCGTGGTTGGTGGTGCTCCTCCTGTCCTGAGCCGTGGTTGGTGGTGCTCCTCCTGTCCTGAGCCGTGGTGGTGCTCCCCCCCGTCCTGAGCAGCTCCCCAGGCCCCCAGTCTCTCTCCCCTGTTCTGGTCTCTTTTGACTGGAGGAGACTCTCCAAGCATCCCATCCCCAGTCTTCATAGAGATCTACATTTCCTTTACAGCATAAAAGCAATGGCTCTTGTTTTCTAAACTCTTTCCCACCAGCCTCAAGGGCTCCTGCAAAAATCAAAGACAGCCTGACCAAGGGAGTGACCCCCAAGAGCCACCAGCCCGTCAGCACTCAGGGTGGAGTGCCCAGGGCTGCTCTGATAACTTAAGTCCTTTGCTAGACCCTCCACGCAGCGATCACCCCGAAACCCACAGCCTAGCCCCGCAGAGAACGTCACAGGGAGGACACACAGTCCCAAGGAGCCAAAGAGCCACCTGGAGGACAGGGAGGGTGGGAGCTGGTGGGGAGGGGGGGGAGGGGGGAACTGGCAGGGAGGGGGGAGGGCGGGGAGAGCTGGCAGGGAGGGGGGAGGGCGGGGAGGGCTGGCAGGGAGGGGGGAGGGCAGGGGGGAGCTGGCGGGGGGGAGGGCAGGTGGGAACTGGGGGGGAGGGGGAAGGGTGGGAGGGAGCTGGAGGGAGGGGGGAGGGGGGAACTGGCAGGGAGGGGGGAGCGCAGGGGAGGAGCTGGCGGGGGGAGGGGGAAGGGTGGGAGGGAGCTGGAGGGAGGGGGGAGGGCAGGTGGGAGCTGGGGGGAAGGGCGGGTGGGAGCTTGGGGGGAGGGTGGGTAGGAGCTGGCAGGGAGGGGGGAGGGGGGAGCTGGCAGGGAGGGGGGAGGGCAGGTGGGAGCTGGGGGGGAGGGGGAAGGGTGGGTGGGAGCTGGCAGGGGGAGGGCAGGTGGGAGCTGGGGGGGATGGGGCAGGGTGGGTGGGAGCTGGAGGGAGGGGGGAGGGCGGGTGGGAGCTGAAGGGAGGGGGGAGGGTGGGTGGGAGCTGGGGGGGAGGGTGGGTGGGAGCTGGTGGGGGGGAGGGCAGGTGGGAGCTTGGGGGGGAGGGTGGGTGGGAGCTGGGGGGAGGGTGGGTGGGAGCTGGTGGGGGGGAGGGCAGGGGGGAGCTGGCGGGGGGAGGGGGGAGGGGAGCTGGTGGGCGGGGGAAGGTGGGTGGGAGCTGCGGGGAAGGGTGGGTGGGAGCTGGAGAGAGGGGGGAGGGTGGGTGGGAGCTGGCGGGGAGGGGGGGAGGGCGGGGGGGAGCTGGGGGGAGGGCTGGGGGGGAGCTGGCGGGGGGAGGGCAGGTGGGAGCTGGGGGGAAGGGTGGGTGGGAGCTGGAGGGAGGGGGGAGGGCGGGTGGGAGCTGGGGGGAGGGTGGGTGGGAGCTGGAGGGAGGGGGGAGGGTGGGTGGGAGCTGGGGGGAGGGTGGGTGGGAGCTGGCGGGGGGGGAGGGTGGAGGGGAGCTGGTGGGCGGGGGAGGGCGGGTGGGAGCTGGGGGGAGGGTGGGTGGGAGCTGGCAGGGAGGGGGGAGGGCGGGGGGGAGCTGGCGGGGGGGAGCTGGCGGGGGGAGGGCAGGGGGGAGCTGGTGGGGGGAGGGTGGAGGGGAGCTGGTGGGTGGGGGAGGGTGGGTAGGAGCTGGCAGGGGGAGGGCAGGTGGGAGCTGGAGGGAGGGGGGAGGGTGGGTGGGAGCTGGCGGGGGAGGGGGGGAGGAATGACAGACATGAGCAAGAGCCGGGTGACTAAGGTGGGAATGTGGCCCAGACTCCGGTGGCCCCAGCTCCAGGCTAAAGGCTGGCAGACCACAGCCAGGTGAGCAGAATGCACATGTAAATACAGGTCAGTCCTCAGTCTGAGGTAAAAACCGATGGTAATGAGGCCAGCCAGGTCCACACCGGGCTTCTGCCATGTCCCACCGGCGGGCCACGGCGGGCCCGTTATTCCAAGTGTCCCAAGCCGGCCCCAGCCCCGGGCCCGGGCGAGGGGCCGCCGCCCCTCACTGCGCATCAGTCCTGCTCTGAACACCACCCACTGGGACCCGGGCCGGCTCACAGCACTTTCCAGGGACCCAACGCTCGCCCTCCCTTCGGAGGTGGCAGCCCATGCCCAGTGGACCCAGTCCCACATTCCTGATCATGGACACGGCTGCACTCAGATGCCACACGTGGCCATCAGCCTTCCCACGGGCAAACGAGATGGGCAGGCAGCCCGAGACAAGGCCGGGGGTCACCCTGGATCGCTTCAATCTTGTTTCCTCACCAAGAGCAGAGGAGCGCGCGCCTGGCAAGCCCCTGTCCACCACCAATCTTCTTATGCTGGACCCCAGAAAGTCCAGACCATGTACAGTGCAGCATTCCACACCCCCGGAAAGCACAGGTCCCCAGCACCCCTGGTTAATGGGGGCCTATGGGGGCCCGGCCTCAGGACGGAGTTCCACACAGCCACCCCAAATATACCAACAGACGACCCCGCCCGCCCGCCCTCCGTCCACGGCGACCCCTGCCCACCCCCTGACCTCCGTCCACGGCGACCCCCGCCCACCCCCCTGACCTCCATCCACGGCGACCCCCGCCCACCCCCCTGACCTCCATCCACGGCGCCCCTCGCCCACCCCCTGACCTCCATCCACGGCGACCCCCGCCCACCCCCCTGACCTCCGTCCACGGCGCCCCTCGCCCACCCCCTGACCTCCGTCCACGGCGACCCTGCCTGCCCACTCTCCGTCCACGGCGCCCCCCGCCCACCCCCTGACCTCCGTCCACGGCGACCCTGCCTGCCCACTCTCCGTCACGGCGACCCCCCGCCCGCCCCCCTGACCTCCATCCACGGCGACCCCCGCCCACCCCCCTGACCTCCGTCCACGGCGCCCCCCGCCCGCCCCCCTGACCTCCGTCCACGGCGCCCCTCGCCCACCCCCTGACCTCCATCCACGGCGACCCCCGCCCACCCCCCTGACCTCCGTCCACGGCGCCCCCCGCCCGCCCCCCTGACCTCCGTCCACGGCGCCCCCCGCCCGCCCCCCTGACCTCCGTCCACGGCGACCCTGCCTGCCCACTCTCCGTCACGGCGCCCCCCGCCTGCCCCCTGACCTCCGTCCACGGCGACCCTGCCTGCCCACTCTCTGTCACGGCGCCCCCCGCCCACCCCCTGACCTCCATCCACGGCGACCCCCGCCCACCCCCCTGACCTCCGTCCACGGCGACCCCCGCCCACCCCCTGACCTCCGTCCACGGCGACCCTGCCTGCCCACTCTCCGTCACGGCGACCCTGCCTGCCCACTCTCCGTCACGGCGACCCTGCCTGCCCACTCTCCGTCCACGGCGACCCTGCCTGCCCCCTGACCTCCGTCCACGGCGACCCTGCCTGCCCACTCTCCGTCACGGCGACCCCCTCATGCTCACCCGCCCCCGGCGCCCAGCCCCCACCTACCGGCCGGTCCCGAGCGCGGTGCTCCACACCGCCCGCTCGCCGCACCGCGTCCTCCGCACCACTGTGGCTGTCCTTGCTGGCCTGCGACACCGCGAAGCTGTCCCCTGTGGACGGGGAACGCGGCACCGTGGGGGAGGGTGTGCTGTGATCCCGGCCATGCCCACCCGTGCCCGGGACTGCTGGGGGAGCGCTGTGAGCCCACCCGTGCCCGGGACTGCTGGGGGAGCGCTGTGAGCCCACCCGTGCCCGGGACTGCTGGGGGGATGCTGTGGGCCCACCCGTGCCCAGGGCCGCGGGGAGGGGGTGCCGTGAGCCCACCCATGCCCAGGGCCGCGGGGAGGGGGTGCCGTGAGCCCACCCGTGCCCAGGGCCGCGGGGGGGGGTGCTGTGGGCCCACCCGTGCCCAGGGCTGTGGGGGGGGTGCTGTGGGCCCACCCGTGCCCAGGGCTGTGGGGGGGTGCTGTGGGCCCACCCGTGCCCACCCATGCCCAGGACCGTGGCCGCCACCCTGCCCCAGGGCACACCTGCTCACCTTCAGGGCTCTCTCTCCGCTTGCAGGCGTGGGCAGCTGCAGTGACAGGGCATGCAGTAACAAGAGGGGCCGGTGAGTGGAGGGGCCGGGGAGAGGGGGACAGGAGGGGACGGGGACAGGAGGGGATGGGGGACAGGCGCGGATGGGGGACAGGAGGGGACAGGGCAGGAGGGGACAGGGCAGGAGGGGACAGGGCAGGAGGGGACAGGAGGGGACAGGGCAGGAGGGGAACAGGAGGGGACAGGAGGGGACAGGGACAGGGGACAGGCCAGGAAGGGACAGGGCAGGAGGGGACAGGAGGGGACAGGAGGGGACGGGGACAGGAGGGTAACAGGAGGGGACAGGAGGGGACGGGGACAGGAGGGAACAGGAGGGGACAGGGCAGGAGGGGACAGGAAGGGACAGGAGGGGACAGGAGGGGACAGGAGGGGACAGGAGGGGATGGGGACAGGAGGGGACAGGAGGGGATGGGGACAGGAGGGGACAGGAGGGGACAGGGCAGGAGGGACAGGAGAGGTGGCCCCCGCCCGCGTCCCCGCCCGGCCCGCACCTCACCGTGCTTGGACTGGAATGTCCCCATGTTGTGCCGGGTGGGGCCAGGGCCGGCGTCGCGGGGGCGCGGGGCCCTGGTGGACCAGCCCGGCGGGGCAGGGGACAGGCACGGGGACCAGCGCGGGGCGCGGGGCGCGGGGCGCGGGGCCGGGGCGCGGGTCTCGGGGCCGGGGCGCGGGGCGCGGGGCGTGGGGTTCGAGGCTGGGGCGCGGGGCGCGGGGCTGGGGCCGGGGCCGGGACACAGGGCGCGGGGCTGGGGCGCGGGGCTGGGGACGGGGCCGGGGCTGGGGCGCGGGGCTGGGGCGCGGGGCTGGGGACGGGGCCGGGGCTGGGGCGCGGGGCTGGGGACGGGGCCGGGACACGGGGCCGGGGCTGGGGCGCGGGGCTGGGGACGGGGCCGGGACACGGGGCCGGGACGGGGCCGGGGCTGGGGCGCGGGGCTGGGGACGGGGCCGGGACACGGGGCCGGGGCTGGGGCGCGGGGCGCGGGGCCGGGGCCGGGGCCGGGACGGGGCTGGGGCGCGGGGCCGGGGCCGGGGCCGGGACGGGGCTGGGGCGCGGGGCCGGGGCCGGGGCCGGGACGGGGCCGGGACGGGGCCGGGGCGCGGGGCGCGGGGCGCGGGGCTGGGGCCGGAGCCGGGACGGGGCCGGGGCGCGGGGCCGGGGATGGGGCGCGGGGCCGGGGCCGGGGCTGGGGCCGGGGCCGGGGCGCGGGGCTGGGGCCGGGGCGCGGGGCTGGGGCCAGGGCCGGGCCCGCGGCGGCGGCGGCGGCGTTGGCTCCTCGGAGCGCGCGCCCGCGCCCGGCTTTAACCGCGGCCCCCGCAGCGCCCCCCGCGGCCGCGGCCCGCAGCGCAGGGCCCGCGCCGCCCCTGCAGCCGGGCCGCAGCCTCCCGCTTCCCGGGCCAGAATGGCAGCTGCCCGCTGGGCGCCCTGCTGGCCCCCGCGCCCCTACGCACCCCAAGCCCTCCTAAGCACCCCGGACGCCCTCCAGCACCCCAGACACCCTTCAGCACCCCAGACACCCTCCAGCACCCCAGAAACTCTCCAGCACCCCAGACACCCTCCAGCACCCCATCCTCCAGCACCCCATCCTCCAGCACCCCATCCTCCAGCACCCCATCCTCCAGCACCCTAGACACCCTCCAGCACCCCATCCTCCAGCACCCCAGACATCCTCCAGCACCCCAGACACCCTCCAGCACCCAGACACCCTCCAGCACCCCAGAAACTCTCCAGCACCCCAGACACCCTCCAGCACCCCATCCTCCAGCACCCCAGACACTCTCCAGCACCCCATCCTCCAGCACCCCAGACACCCTCCAGCACCCCAGACACCCTCCAGCACCCCAGAAACTCTCCAGCACCCCAGACACCCTCCAGCACCCCATCCTCCAGCACCCCAGACACCCTCCAGCACCCCATCCTCCAGCACCCCATCCTCCAGCACCCCATCCTCCAGCACCCCATCCTCCAGCACCCCAGACACCCTCCAGCACCCCATCCTCCAGCACCCCAGACATCCTCCAGCATCCCACCCACCCCCAATCACCCCAGGTGCCCCCTACGCGCCCCACTAAGTGTCCCACTGAGGGGCGCTGCCGGGGAGGGCGCTGGGCGCAAGGTTGGCGCTCAGGACTCTCACTGGGCATCCCGGCCTTGACACCCTGGCTGTAGAGGAGCCTGAGGTCCCAAGGAAGACCCTGGGGACCCCTGCCTCAGAGACCCGACTGGATCCGTGGGCCGCAGAGGACCGTGGGGTGGGGGAGCAGAGGAGGGGACGGCCCCCCACCCTGCTCTGGCCCTGGGCACCCTCCGCCCTTCCACCGGTGACCAGCACTGGCCAAGACCAGAGCCATCTGCACTCAGACACGCTGCCGGCTGCAGTTGGGTGGCATCCTGGCCGCTGTGGGCTGTGGCGGGCGTGGCTGGCTGTGGTTGGCATCCTGGCCGCTGTGGGCTGTGGCGGGCGTGGCTGGCTGCAGTTGGCATCCTGGCCACCGTGGGCTGTGGCGGGCGTGGCTGGCTGCGGTTGGCATCCTGGCTGCCGTGGGCTGTGGTGGGCGTGGCTGGCTGTGGTTGGCATCCTGGCCGCCGTGGGCTGTGGCGGGCGTGGCTGGCTGTGGTTGGCATCCTGGCCACCGTGGGCTGTGGTGGGCGTGGCTGGCTGCGGTTGGGTGGCATCCTGGCCGCCGTGGGCTGTGGCGGGCGTGGCTGGCTGTGGTTGGCATCCTGGCTGCCGTGGGCTGTGGTGGGCGTGGCTGGCTGCAGTTGGGTGGCATCCTGGCTGCCGTGGGCTGTGGCGGGCATGGCTGGCTGTGGTTGGCATCCTGGCCGCTGTGGGCTGTGGCGGGCGTGGCTGGCTGCAGTTGGCATCCTGGCCGCTGTGGGCTGTGGTGGGCGTGGCTGGCTGCAGTTGGCATCCTGGCCACCGTGGGCTGTGGCGGGCGTGGCTGGCTGCAGTTGGGTGGCATCCTGGCCGCTGTGGGCTGTGGCGGGCGTGGCTGGCTGCGGTTGGGTGGCATCCTGGCCGCCGTGGGCTGTGGCGGGCGTGGCTGGCTGCGGTTGGGTGGCATCCTGGCCGCCGTGGGCTGTGGTGGGCATGGCTGGCTGTGGTTGGGTGGCATCCTGGCCGCTGTGGGCTGTGGCGGGCGTGGCTGGCTGCGGTTGGGTGGCATCTGGCCGCTGTGGGCTGTGGCGGGCGTGGCTGGCTGCGGTTGGGTGGCATCCTGGCCGCCGTGGGCTGTGGCGGGCGTGGCTGGCTGCGGTTGGCATCCTGGCCACCGTGGGCTGTGGCGGGCGTGGCTGGCTGTGGTTGGCATCCTGGCCACTGTGGGCTGTGGCGGGCGTGGCTGGCTGTGGTTGGAATCCTGGCCGCTGTGGGCTGTGGCGGGCGTGGCTGGCTGCGGTTGGGTGGCATCCTGGCCGCCGTGGGCTGTGGTGGGCATGGCTGGCTGCGGTTGGGTGGCATCCTGGCCGCCGTGGGCTGTGGCGGGCGTGGCTGGCTGCGGTTGGGTGGCATCCTGGCTGCCGTGGGCTGTGGCGGGCGTGGTTGGCTGTGGTTGGCATCCTGGCCACCGTGGGCTGTGGTGGGCGTGGCTGGCTGCGGTTGGGTGGCATCCTGGCCGCCGTGGGCTGTGGCAGGCGTGGCTGGCTGCGGTTGGGTGGCATCCTGGCCGCTGTGGGCTGTGGTGGGCGTGGCTGGCTGTGGTTGGCATCCTGGCCGCCGTGGGCTGTGGCGGGCGTGGCTGGCTGCGGTTGGGTGGCATCCTGGCCGCCGTGGGCTGTGGCGGGCGTGGCTGGCCGGGTGGGCTCCGGCTGCCCTTCCCTTGCGCTGTGTCCTCCCCGCAGCACTCCCCCACGCCGTCCTGCCCTCCAGAAGAGCCCAGACCCTCTCACCTCCTCCTCAGGACCCGTCTCCCCTTGGCTTCTCGCTTTCTCTGGAGCAGAGGAGCGCTTGTCCCGGAGCAAGCGGTGGTGTTCCTTGTCACCCACACTTGCGCCTCTGCTCCCCACGGTTCTCCTGTCAATTGTCCTCTTGCAGTACACAGCTCAGTGGCGTTTCCTCATTCACAGATATGTGCAGTTATCCCTGGGGTCCATTTAGAATGCTCTCTCTGCCTGGGACAGTACAGTACATCCTACCCTGAATCTTTTACTCTCCCGTCTCCTCCAAACCACTCCAGCCCTAGACAGCACTAATCCTTGTTGGTCTCTAAAGATCCCTATTGTGAACATTTCATTGTCTGCAGTGGGCTTGGTCCTGGGGCCTCATCCTGGGGCCTCCTTCTTCCAAGGCTCCCCCCTCCCCTTTGCTGGTCTCTGTGGTCGTTGGGGTCACCAGCAGCTTCCAGGGCCGTGTCTTTGTTTCTCAGGCAGGCCAGGGTGGGAGGACGGAAAGAGGGCCCTGGACCAGGCAGGGACTTGCCTGCACCCCACACCCCACATCTGTTCACGGCCGTCATCCTTTGTGTTGCGTCGCAAACCCTGTGTCTGTGTTCTGCTTTCCTCCGCCCGAGGCCCTTGGAAAAGGTCTGTGAGCAGATACAATCTGCTCCCAGGACTTTCAAAGTGCTGCAGCAGCAGCACTGTCTTGTTAATTTGTGTTTGTGTGGCGTTTCAAAGCGTTTCGTTGGTATCTGTCAGAGGTGGGCAGAGCCGCGCTTACCTCAACCTGAAGAGCGGCAGCCGCCCACACCCGTCTCCCCGTGGCCTCGGCCCTCGGACAGGGCAGGCTGCATGCCGCGGCGCGCCCCCTGGGACAGGGCAGGCTGCATGCGGTGCGCCGTGTGGCCGCTGTCAGCCCGGGGTGCGGCGTGCTCCCTGCGGGGCCCGCTCTTGTGCCTGTGGGCCAGGTCTCTGGTTGATCTGAAGCCAGGAAGACATTTGCACTTATGAAATCTTCCGAAACACAGTCCTGCATGTTATTCACGGGACCGGGCTTCCACCGTGACGCGCTCGCGTCTGTGTCCCTGTGCTGAGAGGCGAGGCCTCCCTGGGGGAGGTGGCACTGGCCCCGAGCCTGGGGTTCTGACGCCGTGGTCCACTGCCGTTCTCCTGCCCTCCTCAGAGGGACGGCGCTCAGCTCCCCGGGCCGTGTGGACGTGGCTGTCTACGAGTGACCAGGGCTGATGGGGTCTTACAGAAGTGACTCGTGACGGCAGCAGGGCCCTCCCTGCGTGTGGAGGCCCAGCGTCCTGTGGCGCACGCCGTTTTCCGGCCTCTGCTGGACACCAGGGCCCTACCCAGCTGCCACTGGGGAACCAGCTTGGTGTGTGACCCGCCGTGCCGTGTCCCAGGGCTGGGGCTGCTGCACACCTCCACGCGGTCCTTTGCCCACAGACAGACGTGCTCCAGGAAAGGAAGAGTGTGGCGAACGCCTTCTCGGCCAGCGAGGAAGAACGACCACCACACCAGGAGTCTTCTCAGATCACACTTTATTGGAGAGCCTTCTTACTTGTAGGAGAGCTTGAGCGCGAGAGAGAGCGCACAAAAAACATGGCCGCTTATATAGGGAATAGTCCTATCATTGGTCGTCTGCCTTTCACCGTCACCAGGTGCCACGGGATTGGCTGGGGACTCTACGTGGCTCACGCATGCGCAAAGCCCAGGACCCACCGTCCCGCCAAGCACTGCCTAATATGGAGTTGTTTACCTCAACGCTGGAAGGGAGTGGGCGGAGCCTAATTGCGTTCGCCCCGGCTCCCCGCAGAAGAGGAGGCGATGTGCGTGGGTGTGAGTGTGCACGCACGGGTGTGGAACCACCGCGCTACCTCTGCTTCCCTGGGAGCTTGGCCTCAGCGTTCACTCCACGTGGAGTTTGGCTGTTGAAGACCCTCAGGGTGGTGGGGCCAGCTCCCCTCATGTGCAAAGCTTTAGGGTACCCCTCACACTGACGTGGGGTGCCCTCCTCCATGACACTTTGCTAGCATGGTGCAAGAATGGGCTGGTCCCCCACTAAGCTCACAAGCACAACTGGAGGTGGCGCACGGCCCAGCCTCCAGGGAGCCCGGGGTCGCACGGCCCAGCCTCCGGGGAGCCCGGGGTCAGGCGGCCCAGCCTCCGGGGAGCCCGGGGTCGCATGGCCCAGCCTCCAGGGAGCCCGGGGTCGCGAGGCCCAGCATCCGGGGAGCCCGGGGTCGCGAGGCCCAGCATCCGGGGAGCCCGGGGTCGCATGGCCCAGCCTCCGGGGAGCCTGGGGTCGCACGGCCCAGCCTCCGGGGAGCCCGGGGTCGCGAGGCCCAGCATCCGGGGAGCCCGGGGTCGTGCGGCCCAGCCTCCGGGGAGCCTAGGGTGGCACTCAGGTAGCACCACACACTTCGGGACAAGCATAATGCTTGATGACAGGGTCAAAGCTCCGCCAGTCTGGCCTCTCTCTGTGCAGATGCCTCTCACACACAGAGTCCAGGAACAGGCATCTGTTCATCACTTTGTGAATGGATTGTTGTGTATTCAGGTGCCCAAGATGACCTCAGGATTGCCCCAAAGCCATCCTGCAGTCCCGTCTGCCCCCCGCCCCTGCTTTCTTCTCGTGTCCTTTGGTGCTCAGGGGCCTGGCCAGTGGCAGTTGTTTTTGAAATATTTGCTGCCAGCTCTGTACTTGCACCTGCTTTTCTTAGCATCAGCACAAGCATGGCATTTTACAGAACCCTGTGAGGCCTGGACCCTAGGTCGGCGTGAGCTCACAAAGCAGTGTCTCTCTCTCAAGCTGTGCTCTCTCTCCACAGTCACCCCATGAAAGCATATTCTGACTCACAAATGTGTTGTGGTGTCATTGCTTGTGTCGCTGCTCAAAGCTACTACAGGGGAAATGGCTCTGAAGCACACCTGGGAGGTGTGCCAGCCCCCGGCTTCTTAGAAAGAGAAGTCAGCAGATCCCCACGCTGACCAAGAATCACCTGCACAATTCCATGCATGACCGCACCTCTCCTCAGAAACTAGCATCATGGGTGGCGTGGAGACACAGCTTTTCACAGAAAGGGGACTCTTTGTGCAAGTTTCCTGCTATTCACAAAATGATCATTCAAAACACCTCCTCAGCATGGCTTGCGTGCATTGTTTTCTGGATTTTAATCAGTTTTTCAGGCTGAGCAGCAGGGGCTGGTGGACTGTGTGCAGACCAACTCTGAGACCCAGAGCCCGCCTGCACCTCACACAGAACACAGCTCACCTTTGGATATAGTATTCTTTGAGGCGGGAGGGCTGTCGGTGAATCTGGAAAGCCACCTGGAGCCCTGTGCCTACTTCCAAAAGCCCATTCTGCTAGGGGCCGGGAAGTGAGAGTCCCGTGTCCTTACCATGTGCGCGCCTGCTCACCAGTGCTCCTCCACCTGGGAAGGTGTAGTGCTGGTCCTTTGCAGCTGTCAGCTCCGAGATGGAGGAAGGTCTTGGTGGCAGGGCATGTCCGGCACGCCAGGGCCCCTCTCGTTCCCTGGTGCAGGGCTCCTTCCCCAGGCCAGAGGCTCTCCCTGGGGACCAGGCATTCGGGTGCAAAGGTGGCTGCTGCTGTCTCTGGCGAGGCTGCAGACGGCCGGTTTTCACAGTGTCCTGCCCGACACCTCTACTACCCCAGAGGTCCCTAGACACTGGCTTCCTGTGCCTTTCCAAAAGGAGCCACACTCCCTGTTGCTGCTGCATTGAGTGCTCTGGGTCGCTCCAGCTAGACTCTGAGGTCTGTCCCTGCCAGCTAGGTGTCTTCCCGAAGGCCCTCTCGGGCTTCCTTTTATCAGGCCCCGTTGACCCTGCTGAGCAGTGTCTTACAATGAAGGGAAGCCACGTGTGGCATTGTGGCCGATCACCCCAGGAGCAGAAGGCATTTCCAGCAAGAAAAAGCATGACACTAGGCTTAGACTGTACCAGTGATGCGTCCTCCTCGGCCCCAGATTTCAGAGACAGGAGGCTCGAGGCTCTCCAGCCACTGTGAAGGTGGATGTGGTGCTGGGAGGGGAGGAGGGGGGAGTGCTATGCTATGGTGGGGCCCAGAAGCACATCAGTGGTGACGAGGAGGGAGCTCATACCGGCTGGTGACAAGGAGGGAGCTCACACCAGCTGGTGATGAGGAGGGAGCTCACACCGGGTGGTGATAAGGAGGGAGCTCACACCAGCTGGTGATGAGGAGGGAGCTCACACCAGCTGGTGATAAGGAGGGAGCTCACACCAGCTGGTGATAAGGAGGGAGCTCACACCAGCTGGTGATAAGGAGGGAGCTCACACCAGCTGGTGATGAGGAGGGAGCTCACACCAGCTGGTGATGAGGAGGGAGCTCACACCAGCTGGTGATGAGGAGGGAGCTCACACCAGCTGGTGATGAGGAGGGAGCTCACACCGGCTGGTGATGAGGAGGGAGCTCACACCAGCTGGTGATGAGGAGGGAGCTCACACCGGGTGGTGATGAGGAGGGAGCTCACACCAGCTGGTGATGAGGAGGGAGCTCACACCGGGTGGTGATGAGGAGGGAGCTCACACCAGCTGGTGATGAGGAGGGAGCTCACACCATCTGGTGATGAGGAGGGAGCTCACACCAGCTGGTGATGAGGAGGGAGCTCACACCAGCTGGTGATGAGGAGGGAGCTCACACCATCTGGTGATGAGGAGGGAGCTCACACCAGCTGGTGATGAGGAGGGAGCACACACCAGCTGGTGATAAGGAGGGAGCTCACACCATCTGGTGAGGAGGGAGCTCACACCATCTGGTGAGGAGGGAGCTCACACCAGCTGGTGATGAGGAGGGAACTCACACCAGTGGGTGACAGATGAGGGAGCTCACACCCTGACTCCCGGCTCACACAGCCCCTGTTGTGGGGCTCAGGCCCCACCCACGGAGGCCCACACACCTGCTCCACCTCGCTGTTGCTGAGGAAGCTCCCAGCACCAGGATGGGGACTCCACGCCCCCAGGCCCAGGCTGGGGGGGGGGGCAGGGATGAGCGCAGGCCCAGGCTGGGGGGGGGGCGGGGGGGGGAGCCAGGGATGAGCGCAGGCCCAGGCTGGGGGGGCGGGGCAGGGATGAGCGCAGGCCCAGGCTGGGGGGGCGGGGCAGGGATGAGCGCAGGCCCAGGCTGGGCGGGGGGCGGGGCAGGGATGAGCGCAGGCCCAGGCTGGGGGGGCGGGGCAGGGATGAGCGCAGGCCCAGGCTGGGCGGGGGGCAGGGATGAGCGCAGGCCCAGGCTGGGGGGGGCGGGGCAGGGATGAGCGCAGGCCCAGGCTGGGGGGGGCAGGGATGAGCGCAGGCCCAGGCTGGGGGGGGCAGGGATGAGCGCAGGCCCAGGCTGGGGGGGGGGGGGGCAGGGATGAGCGCAGGCCCAGGCTGGGCGGGGGGGGGGGGGGCAGGGATGAGCGCAGGCCCAGGCTGGGCGGGGGGCAGGGATGAGCGCAGGCCCAGGCTGGGCGGGGGAGGGGCAGGGATGAGCGCAGGCCCAGGCTGGGGGGGGCGGGGGGCAGGGATGAGCGCAGGCCCAGGCTGGGGGGGGCGGGGGGCAGGGATGAGCGCAGGCCCAGGCTGGGCGGGGGGCGGGGCAGGGATGAGCGCAGGCCCAGGCTGGGGGGGCGGGGCAGGGATGAGCGCAGGCCCAGGCTGGGCGGGGGGCAGGGATGAGCGCAGGCCCAGGCTGGGGGGGGCGGGGCAGGGATGAGCGCAGGCCCAGGCTGGGGGGGGCAGGGATGAGCGCAGGCCCAGGCTGGGGGGGGCAGGGATGAGCGCAGGCCCAGGCTGGGCGGGGGGCAGGGATGAGCACAGGCCCAGGCTGGGGGGGGCGGGGGGCAGGGATGAGCGCAGGCCCAGGCTGGGGGGGGCGGGGCAGGGATGAGCGCAGGCCCAGGCTGGGCGGGGGGGGGGGGGGGGGGGGGGGGCGGGGCAGGGATGAGCGCAGGCCCAGGCTGGGCGGGGGGCAGGGATGAGCGCAGGCCCAGGCTGGGGGGGGCGGGGCAGGGATGAGCGCAGGCCCAGGCTGGGCGGGGGGCAGGGATGAGCGCAGGCCTTTCCATCCTGGCCCTCAGTGGGATTCTCTGAGGGACACTCCAAGTCCCACTTAACCTCTCGCCTGTCTCCTTCACACACCACTGCTGTTCGGGAAGCCACTGCAGAGAACTGTCTGTGGTGCTGAGCGTGGAGGCCGCGGGGAGCAGGTGTCGGGGGTGGAGGCGTGAAGGCCTGGGCACTCTTCCTGCTGGTGACCCGGGGCTCTGCCATGCAGCCCCGCAGGCCCGGCGCCTGCCCTCCTGAGGGTGGCGGGGGTGGCCACCCTGCTCTAGGTCCTTACAAAACAAAGTGCTGACCTCCGGGGGCCACGGCCTGGCACCACCGCTACCGCCACGAACACAGCGGCAGGGGCTGCTTCCAGGCTGGAGTGGGCTGAGGGCTGGCTGAGGCCCCCTCCCCCCTCCCCTCCCCTCCCTTCTTCCCTCCCCCTCCCCCCCGTGGGGGAGGAGCGCTGTCTCCCAGAGCAGGGGGAGGGGGACACACAATGTGTCTGTTGAAGGTTAGTCACTGGTACCTCCAAACACCTAGCCTGCAGGGCCTGGGGCTGCGTCCCTGGAACTCTACCTCCCTGTCCATGGCACCCGGCATGTCGCCTGCCCCGACTTCCCCAGGCCCCTCCAGCCCTTAGAGAAAGATGACAATCAGAGTTGTCATAGTAGAATAAATACTCCATTAGTAGGTGATAGGAAGTACATGGCCACCCTCTGGAGCACTGGGCATTGTAATAGGCTGGGGGTGGTCTCCAGCAGTGTCACGTGACCCTGTCAGGAGGGACCCAGGCCTGAGGAGATGACCAGAGGGCAGGGCGGGCAGAAGGGACAGGAAAGAGACGTGTGGCCGGCGGAAGTGAGGGGTGGCTCAAGCATGGACGCTGCTGGACGGGGTCATGAGCCCTCCTGGGCCTCCCTGGGTGGCGTGGGCTCCGTGGACCCGTGTCCATCACGCACGTGCTGCTCACAGAGCCCGCAGACTCAGTCCTCATCTGGCTCAGTTGCTGGGGGTCGGGGTGCCCTCGCTGACCGCCTGCGGCTTGTCTTGTGGCTGGAACAGGACTTGGAAGGTGTGTGTCACAGGGACCCTGTGACCATGTGGAGCCACCGTGGTCGAGGTCCGCCTGTGTTCTAGAAAGCTGTGACTGGGCCGCATGACCAGCTGCCCCAGAGGTGGCGCCAGATGCAGGGAGGCCTGTCGGGAAGGTGTGGGGTTCAGGGCGGGGAAAGGCTGGAAAGGCCGCAGCAGGGGGCAGGCTCATTCCTGCACCCCGGGGCCCCTCAGCCTCCTTTTCGTGAGGCGTGGCTGCCTGGCGGCCTCTCTCCTGTGCCCCCTTTCTTAGATAGTGGGGGCCCCACTGTCCTCAGGGGTCCTGCTGGCTTGGGCTGTCTTTGGGGCCCCGCTGGCCCCAGTGCCCCCAGTGCTACTGGCAGGAAAGCACCTTGACCTCAGCCTGTTTCTAGGGTTGGACCTGTGAGTCGAGGCTTCTCTGAGGCTCCCGGCCACTCTCTGACCAGACTCAGCCAGGGCCCATCGCCTCCCTTCCCCAGCAGCCTGAACGTGTGCTGACCAGGTCCCTGGACGACCTCAAAAATGCCGCAGTGGCGGAGCTCCAGGTGGAGGCCCCGTGGGTGACTGTTACTGTGTTCTCCCCAGGCAGTGAGCCCAGAACCCACCACGCAGAGGAGGACTATGCAGGCTGGCCCCTGCAAACAGACACACAGACACACCTGAACACACGTGCACAGACTCCAAACACACACACAGACACGCATGAACACACAGACACACAGGATTATACACATGTGAACACATGTGCACAGACATGCGAGCACAGACATGCACAAACATGCATGATCACATAGACCCGAATATAACAACATGCACACTCACGAACATATAAACACAGAGACCCACAGAAATGCACAGACACACATGAACACGCGTGAACAGACATACATGAACATACATGATCACACAGACAGGAATATACTGGCATGCACACATGAATACACAAATACACTGACATGTGTGATGACACACACACACATGATCACACAGACAGGAATATACTGGCATGCACACATGAATACACAAATACACTGACATGTGTGATGACACAGACACACATGAACACAAGGACATACATGGACACAATGCACAGATACAAACTCACACACACAGACACACATGTATAGACATATAAATACAGCTATGCACAGACACTCATGCATGACCATATGGACACACAAATACACTGACATACATGAGCGCACGGATAGACATGCACAAGTGTTCATAGACACACAGGAGGCGCGTGTGCGTGTTTACACACATGCTGTTCACACGTCTGTGGGTGGGGGTGAGGGAGGGGCTGGGGTTTTTACACATGCTGTTCACGCGTCTGTGGGTGGGGGTGAGGGAGGGGCTGGGGTTTTTACACATGCTGTTCACGCGTCTGTGGGTGGGGGTGAGGGAGGGGCTGGGGTTTTTACACATGCTGTTCACGCGTCTGTGGGTGGGGGTGAGGGAGGGGCTGGGGTTTTTACACATGCTGTTCACGCGTCTGTGGGTGGGGGTGAGGGAGGGGCTGGGGTTTTTACACATGCTGTTCACGCGTCTGTGGGTGGGGGTGAGGGAGGGGCTGGGGTTTTTACACATGCTGTTCACGCGTCTGTGGGTGGGGGTGAGGGAGGGGCTGGGGTTTTTACACATGCTGTTCACGCGTCTGTGGGTGGGGGTGAGGGAGGGGCTGGGGTTTTTACACATGCTGTTCACGCGTCTGTGGGTGGGGGTGAGGGAGGGGCTGGGGTTTTTACACATGCTGTTCACGCGTCTGTGGGTGGGGGTGAGGGAGGGGCTGCAGCTGGGCGGTGGGGTCCAAGAGGCCTTGCCACCTTCTGAACCATGACGCCCTTGACCCCGGGTCCTGTCAGGCGCACAGTGGACACCCAGGGAGACAGGGTCCTGGCTCAGGCGGGTCGTTGTTACCGGGGAGCCCCAGAACCCCAGAACCCCCCAAACCCTTCAGCTTTGTGTTAGCAGGACATGCTGAGCTGGTGGGGCTCCGTGGGCCTCGGCCACGTCTGCCCTTGCCCTCTGTCCGCAGTGTCTCCATCCGGTGAGGCTGTCCTCGGTGTGGATGCAGGTCTGTTTTCTCTGCTTCGGTCTGCATGTCCCATCCGCCCGACCCCCCGTGCGTGGGCGCAGCTGTGAGGCACCTGTCTGGTGAGAGACCAGGCACTTTGTCCCGGGTTGGTCACCGCACATGTGCGGGGCCTGTGAGGTCCCCGGGGCCGAGCAGGGCAGGCTGGTGGCGCCCCAGGGCACAGGAGCGAGGCATCTGGGAGAGTCTGCGGACAGTGAGACACGGATGCCAGGCAGGGCGCGTGCGCTCGGACTCGGGCTGTCAGACGCGCAGTGCACACTTCTGCTCCGTGGTCGTTGGACTCGTCTGACCCAGCAGTGGGGACCCGATGCCCCTCGGAGGGCGCCGAGGTCAGAGCAGGAGAAGGTGTGGGCTGTGTGCTGCTCAGGGGCTACAGGCCCCGCTGGGCCTTCAGGATGATGTCCAGGCGGGGCCCCGGGCAGGCCCAGCGTGGTGGCTCAGCGCAGGTAGGCCCCACATACTGTGAACTGAATCAAGCGGGGGGGAGGACATTCCAGAATGTTCTGGGAAGGCACCATCTGTCCTGGAGCTCCCGGGAGCCAAGAGTGTTTCCTGTCTCTCCAGATGTCGCTTTGGCCTTCAGGGGTCTGTCAGGATCGTGAGAGGAGCCGTGGGCACCATCTGCAATGTCTCCATGCCCCCGAGCACGCCGTGTGGGTGACAGCAGACGAGAACCCGTGGGTTCCGAGGCCTCTCCCCAGAGACAGACATGCACCTGCTCCAGCCTCCGAGGAGCGCATTTGGCCGTGGGGCGGGGCTGGCCCCTGCTCTGCCAATGCCAACGTCTAGGCGGAGACCAGACGAGGCACTCGGGTCCCTGTCGGGAGTCACTCAGGCCTGGGCCCACGTGGCCAGATTTGGGGTCCTCAGGGCCCCCTGCACCTGCATTTCTCTAAGCACCCCGGTGCCTGTGTTCCACTGGAGGGGATCCTGTGGAGGCCGTGCGATACTGGGTGTGTCCCGTACCCTCTCATCCCCGTAATGAGTGTAATTATGGGCTTCTCTAGCCAAAAGACGATTGTAAGATAGGCCAAGGTGACTATTAGCAGGGGGGATGACGCTGGGAGCCATCTTCAGGCACGCCTGGGTGAGGTGGGGGGGCTCGGGCTGGGGTGGCTGGAGGGACTCAGCCAAGTCTCCCCACGCCTAGCACTCCCTGTCCGCCTGACGCTGCTTCCTCGGGCTCCCGCTGGGTGGGAGTCCTTCTGTGACCAGCTTGCTGAGCAGCTGCTGGCCCTCCATGTCTCTGGAAATTTCCACAGGGCCTGTGCCCTGGCACAGTGGCACACAGTGTCACGGCCCAGGTGCGAACCAACATCGGGCAGAGGGACTGGCGGTCAGGGCGCCCGGGTCCACAGAGCCAGAGCCTCCCCTGCTTCCCACCCACCCTCCTCCCTCTCGGTGCGGGGTCTCCCAACCTGGAGAGACAGTGGGGAGCCGCCAGGCGCGCAGTGTAGCTTTGGGTCTGGCCTGAGCCGCCCTTGGGGTTTGAACTCAGGTCCTCTTGCCTGCTGGGCAGGCTCTCTTCTGCTTGAGTCATGCCCCCAGACCCTTACTTATTTTTCAGATAAGGTCTTGCGCTTTTGCTGGTGTCAGCCTCAGATTGCAATCCCCCCACGTATTTACTATAACTCCAGAATTACAGGTATGTGCTCCAGCGCCTCATTTCTTATGAACTTGGAACTCTTGGGCTGAAGTAAGAGACTATCTTTGGAGAACTACCCACCATCCTGGGAGGCGCAGAACATTTTCCTTCAGGTGGCAGGGGGTGGGGGGGAGATCCAGTCTCCTCAAGGCTGGGAGGCCACCCTGAAACCGAGGTGAGCCGGTCCCTCGAGGCTGGGCGGGGGGCAGGGTGGTCTCCACAGGTCCCCAGCACAGGATAACCTCACTACTGCAGTTACCCTTTCGGTTTGACATCGTTGGTCTTGTTCTCTGATTACATATTTACACACATCCTCGCTGCTCTGTTCTGTTCTTTGTGTGTTGCTGGGGTTCCTTTTATTTATTTATTTTTATTGTGAAAATACTGTACAGAGGGGTTACAATTACACGGGCAAGATAATGAGTACATTTCTTATCAAGCATTGTTGCCTCCTCCTGTGTTTCCCCTTCCCATCCCTTCCCATCTCCCCCACCCCGTCCCCTCCCCAGCCACCCCCTCCCCTCCACGTGCCAAAGTTGTAAAGTTCATTTTTCTATATAACGTCTTGTACATCTCATTGTTGCAATGGGTCCACCTGTATCCCTATTTAAACAATTTTTCCCCTTCCCCTCCATAAATTATACCAACATCAAATACAGTGAAAGCAGGGGTTATACCGTGGGGGAGGGACACACAAAGCAACAAAGAAACCATCCTATAAATGTGTTAGAAACCGTCACTGCTGGGGTTTAGTTTGGGGTCCCGCAGCAGGCTTGCCAGGCCCAGTCTCTGCCCACCATCAATAACGTTTTGTTGTTTGTTTATTTTGGTCCTGGGGTTGAACACGAGGTCTCACTCGGGCTTGTTGGGCACATCCTCAGCCACTCATCCCTTTCTTATTTCTTTATTTATTGATGTTACTAAATTTTAACTTGGGGTTTAACTTGCTAAGTAGAGGCTTCCCCAACTCCCCCCAAATCGCCAAACCCCAATCCCAAGGGATGATTTTTTCTTTTAAAGGGACTATACCACATTGCTGTGTGCAAGGCAAAAGCAGTCGTGTTAACTTCTCAAAAGAAAGCCTACTCCACGCCCCTCTCTGTCAGACCCTGCTCCGGGACACGGGCATGCCCATTCCTGGCTTTTATTTTTTGAATGCTAATCCTGGGGCTCAGTGAACTCAGGGATGGGCACTGTCCCTGAGCTTTTAACAGGGCTGGTGCTCCACCATTTGAGCCATCTCTCCACTTCAGGCTTTTGTGGTGCTTCATTGGAGATAAGTGTCTCGTGGACTTTCCTGCCTGGGCTGGCTTCAAACCTTGATCCTCAGATCTCAGCCTCATGAGTCCATATCTGCTATTCCTTGTTGTTGTTGTTAAGAGGATTATATTTACTGGGTTCTATCCAAATAAACTGCACGTTGGGACTATATCATTTCATCACGTTTCCATAGACTGATATATCAGAAGCCACATACACCGGCCATTCCTGATGGTTTGATTCTGAACGTTTGGCTGTCTGCTGCAGGACAGTGGCATTTCGTGTGATGTGTTATGCTGCTGTGGATTATTTTAGCATTTAATTGTCTGAAGGAACCTCTGCTTTTGTTTTTCAAAGATATTTGACTAGGCTAAAAGCCATAGGTTGATGTGTTTTTAATGTTGACCCATCACGGTCTCATAGCTCACCACAAGAAAGCGGCTCCTCTCTTTACCTTCGTACTTGAACGTGATGCACTTAGTTCTGATCGCTACCGAGATTTCTCTTAAGCCGGGGCCCCATGCCCTTGGTGTGTTTTTCTTGATTCTTGTGCAAGGAGATTGTCTTGGCTCACATCAGATTTGAACATTTTAGGCCATTATTTCTTCGCATCTTTTGATGTTCCTTCCTGGGCCCTGCTTGTGGAGACCGCTCTGAGATCCTGTGTCTTTCTGAGGCAGGACCGCTTTTTCCAGTTTTTAGCTTTCTTTATGTGGGCAGATTCTGCTACTCTTTCTGGCCAGGCTTCTGTCTCCACAGTAACTTCACATATTTATTTTTTCATCTCAGATATGTAATTTTCATCCCCAGAAGTTCAGTTTTCATTAACCGTGTTTAGGATTTCCAGCAAGCAGTGGCTTCCCATTGTCATTGATCTCAGTTTGTCCACAAGATTAGTTTTATGCCTTTTGTCTTTGTGGTTGTGTGTACTGTGGTATGCTAAGTTATCTGTCTATATTTGGCTGTTTGGGGGAACTTTATTTTCTATTTGCTAGATATCTATTTGCTTACAATGTACATAATACTTTAAGATTGAATGCATTTAAACAATCTATCAATGTTTTAACTCAGATTGTGGGCTTATGAGAGTCAAGTTAAAATCTATGCATTTGATAACTAACTGAAGTTTATCTTTTCAAAGCTATGTTGGGTTAAATCTTACATATAGATGCTGTGTTTAACTTTTGTCCTTTAGTGTGTGTCACCACTAATTTTGTTTTACACAAAAGCACTGCTGGGAGCTGGGAAGGTGGTCTAGTGGTAGAGTGCTTGCCTAGCATGCATGAAGCCCTGGGTTTGATTCCTCAGCACCACATACACAGAAAAAGCCAGAAGTGGCGCCGTGGCTCAAGTGGTAGAGTGCTTGCCTAGCATGCATGAAGCCCTGGGTTTGATTCCTCAGTACTACCTACACAGAAAAAGCCAGAAGTGGCGCTGTGGCTCAAGTGGTAGAGCGCTAGCCTTGAGCAAAGAGTGCCTAGGCCCTGAGTTCAAGCCCCAGAACTGACAAAAAAAATCACTGCTTGCTCCAAGTGTTTCTTTCATGTTTGTGTGTGCCAGGCACAGCCTTTTCTCCCTGAATCTTTGGTCTCCAGGGACATTCTGGCTGGAAAAGTGTCCTGTGGCTGGAACCCGCTTCACTCTCTCCTCATCTCCACGAAGAATGAAGTCATCACACATGTGCCGCAGAGCTGCGTGGCGACCAGAGCAGGGGGACAGTGACACACCGGACCCTGTCCCTGCTGGGCCGCACAGATCTGGCACACAGAGCAACCTGGCCAGGGTGGGATCTCCGTGTGTGGAATTCCTGTGGCTGCCAGTCTCAGACACAGGCCTTCATTGTCTGGGGTCTGAGGTAAAGGTGTGGCAGGCTGCGGCGCGGAGGGAGGGGCCCCCAGCCCTGTCTGGTGCCTGGGAGCCCTTGGTGGGTAGATGCACTTCAGGAAGTGGGTGCTGTCTGCACGCTCTTCTTGCCTGTGAGCTAGCGCCAGGCTCCTCTCTTTATGAAAACACACTGGACAGTACGCTGGGGGCCACCCTATTGTCCTGCCAATGTGCGAACGGTCAAGGCACAGATCACCCGCCCGGCTTCTTTCCCTTTCGTCTTTCTTTGTCTCTGTCTCTGTCTGTCCTTCTCTCTCTGTCTCTATCTCTTTCTCTCTCTGTTTCTATCTCTGTCTCTCTGTCTCTGTCCTCTCTCTGTCTCTATCTCTGTCTGTCTCTATCTCTTTCTCTCTCTGTCTGTCTCTCTGTCTCTGTCTATCTCTCTCTGTTTCTATCTCTGTCTCTCTGTCTCTGTCTCTATCTCTCTCTGCTTCTATCTCTGTCTCTGTCTGTCTGTCTGTCTCTGTCTGTCCATCTCTATCTCTCTCTGTTTCTATCTCTTCTGTTTATCTCTCTGTATCTCTGTCTAGGTCTCTGTCTCTGTCTGTCTGTCTGTCTCACTCTCTGACTTTCTTCTTGTTCCCCGTCTTGTTCTCACCCCTGCTCTGGGGGTCCCCAGTTGGTTTCAGGAATCAAGCCCAGGTTTTTTGTAACTAGCCTGGAAGTCAGCCAGGCCACTCTCCGCCGGCTTCCGGAAGCTGTTAGAAAGTCCCCCACGCCTGATGTGTGGAGAATTCCCACTCGTTGTCGTAGACTTGGGCTCCACTGCTCACTAGAGAGCTGGCCCTACTGGACCTGAGGGCTCCTCCTGGCTGAGGGCACCATTGTCCCCTCAGAGATGGAGAGACAGAGAAATGGAGAGGCAGAGAGACGGAGAGAGACCTAGAGAGGAGAGGTCATTCATTTGTGGGGGTGGGTGGGGGGGGTCTCAGGGCCTAGAGGGTGAAGCTGCCCAGGCCTGGGCGCGGTGTGCGGCGTGAGCTAGCCTCTCTAGGCTGTGTCTCTGTGGCCTGGAGGAAGAGTGCACAGCTTGGCATCTGCTCGGGCTGTCCGTTCATTCTGAACTCAGACTGGCAGCCAGATGCTTCCTGTCCAGTAATCCCAGCTCTCTGCCATTGTTTTGTTCTTCTTAAACTCACCTAGCCAGCTGAAGACAATAAGCCAGCCTGCCATGTTACCTCTTTGTGAGCCTATGTGTGCGTGCATGTGTGTGTGTGCGCCTATAGGGCTCGAACTCAGGGCCTGAGTACTATCTCTTAACTATGTTACTAAGGCTGGTGCTCTGCCACTTGAGCCACAATTTTACTTCCAGTTTTTGCTGGTGAATTGGAGGTAAGAATCTCACAAACTTTCCTGCTGGGGCTGGCTTCAAACCTCTTAGATCTCAGTCTCCTGAGCACTTTAGAATTACAGGCGTGAGTCACCAGCTCAGTGCTACCTCTTTCAGCCCTGAGCTCCTCCTCCTCCTCCTCCATCCTCCTCCTTCTCTCTCCATCCTCCTCCCTCTTCCCTTCTCTCTTCCTTCTTTTCTTCCCCTTCCCTCCTCCCTCCTCCTCCTCGTCCCTGTATTCAGATGAACTCTCGGGCAGCCACATATGCACAGGGCCTCCGGGGTGGAGGAGCTCCCAGGGAGCACTCTAGCTCCTGGTGGGGACCTCCTCCTGGAGGCAGCAGGGGCGGGGCCCTGGCCGCACTTTGCTTGAGGCGGTGCTCACTCTGGACAGAGCTGGGCGTCGCTGCCCTGGGGCTCAGTGTGGAAGACCCCTGGGCAGGGAAGGAAGTCAGGCCTCAGGTCCACCGTGGGCCCCAACATCTGAGTCTCACCAATGAGATGGAAATCCAAGCAAAGGCCGAGCTTCCTCCTAAGGGGACGCAGGTCACTCCCCTCAGGGAGCCCGCTGTCTGTCCAATGTTTAACAAGAGCCTCCTGGCCGGCCACACCCCCCCGCAGCCACAGCAGGCCGCAGGGGCCCTGGGCGCAGAGCCCGCCCCACGCGCCTCCAGTACTAAGGTCCTTGATTGTCCCACGTCTTTTAAAATAGAGGCCTATGTTCTTTATTCAGCTCTTGAGATTTGATTTCAAAGGAAGCACGAGAAGGAGGGTGATCCTTGCGGTGTGCGAGGCCAGGCTGGCTGGGCTGCGTACGGGCTCGGAACGCCAGCACGACATCCCTGGCCTCCCAGGGGCGGCCGCGCTGCCACGGCAGCCAGCCCAGTCCAGATGCAGGGGCGTGTGCTGGCCTTGGACACGGCTGCAGGAGTGCGTTTGCTTTCCTTTTTTGTGGCTTTCTATACTTCCCAAATTTCCCACGATGAGCACGCCATGTTTTGAGTTTTTAAACATCTGCCAACATTTGTGACTAATTTGTGGGTTGTAAGTCATGCTGCATACCTACCCGCTCCGTGGGACGCTTCAGGGGCTGTCGGTGATTGCCGTCCCGCCGGCTGTAGACCGCCCTGCGTAGCCACCCTTCCCCATCTCCTCCTTCCTCCGGCCCAGCAGCCACACAGCTCTAGACCTTCAGGAGGGCAGCAGACGTCTGTGGAGATGTTTGAGGGATCAGAGAGTGCAGGAGACCACAGGGGCAGCCGAACCTCAGGCTTCAGGGGTGAGTCACTCTGGTGGGGAGCTCCGTGGACATGGTCTGGTGGGGAGCTCCGTGGACGTGGTCTGGTGGGGAGCTCCGTGGACGTGGTCTGGTGGGGAGCTCCGTGGACGTGGTCTGGTGGGGAGCTCCATGGACGTGGTCTGGTGGGGAGCTCCATGGACGTGGTCTGGTGGGGAGCTCCGTGGACATGGTCTGGTGGGGAGCTCCGTGGACATGGTCTGGTGGGGAGCTCCATGGACGTAGCTCTGGTGGGGAGCTCCGTGGACATGGTCTGGTGGGGAGCTCCGTGGATGCAGCTCTGGTGGGGAGCTCCGTGGACATGGTCTGGTGGGGAGCTCCATGGACGTGGTCTGGTGGGGAGCTCCGTGGACGTGGTCTGGTGGGGAGCTCCATGGACGTGGTCTGGTGGGGAGCTCCGTGGACGTGGTCTGGTGGGGAGCTCCATGGATGTGGTCTGGTGGGGAGCTCCGTGGACATGGTCTGGTGGGGAGCTCTGTGGACATGGTCTGGTGGGGAGCTCTGTGGACACAGCTCTGGTGGGGAGCTCCGTGGATGTGGTCTGGTGGGGAGCTCCGTGGACGTGGTCTGGTGGGGAGCTCCGTGGACGTGGTCTGGTGGGGAGCTCCATGGACGTGGTCTGGTGGGGAGCTCCGTGGACATGGTCTGGTGGGGAGCTCCATGGACGTGGTCTGGTGGGGAGCTCCATGGACGTGGTCTGGTGGGGAGCTCCATGGACGTAGCTCTGGTGGGGAGCTCCGTGGACGCAGCTCTGGTGGGGAGCTCCGTGGACGCAGCTCTGGTGGGGAGCTCTGTGGACATGGTCTGGTGGGGAGCTCCATGGACGTGGTCTGGTGGGGAGCTCCATGGACGTGGTCTGGTGGGGAGCTCCGTGGACGCAGCTCTGGTGGGGAGCTCTGTGGACATGGTCTGGTGGGGAGCTCTGTGGACACAGCTCTGGTGGGGAGCTCCGTGGATGTGGTCTGGTGGGGAGCTCCATGGATGTGGTCTGGTGGGGAGCTCTGTGGACGTGGTCTGGTGGGGAGCTCCATGGACGTGGTCTGGTGGGGAGCTCCATGGACGTGGTCTGGTGGGGAGCTCCGTGGACGCAGCTCTGGTGGGGAGCTCCATGGACGTGGTCTGGTGGGGAGCTCCGTGGACACAGCTCTGGTGGGGAGCTCCGTGGACATGGTCTGGTGGGGAGCTCCGTGGACGCAGCTCTGGTGGGGAGCTCCGTGGACATGGTCTGGTGGGGAGCTCCGTGGACATGGTCTGGTGGGGAGCTCCATGGACGTGGTCTGGTGGGGAGCTCCATGGACGTGGTCTGGTGGGGAGCTCCGTGGACATGGTCTGGTGGGGAGCTCCATGGACGTGGTCTGGTGGGGAGCTCCATGGACATGGTCTGGTGGGGAGCTCCGTGGACGTGGTCTGGTGGGGAGCTCTGTGGACGTGGTCTGGTGGGGAGCTCCGTGGACGCAGCTCTGGTGGGGAGCTCCATGGACGCCGCTCTGTGACATGCTCCCTGTCCTCTTGCTGGAGCATCGGTCCGCCTGCTGTCAGTCTTTTGGCCTTGGCCCCATTGGTGGCAGTGAGTGACAGTGACAGTACACCCAGCAGTCACGGCAGGTGCTTGCATCTGAGGAGGCCTGGCCGCTCCGCTAGGCCCTCTGTGCCCCTCCTCCCATTCCCCCTCTTTCTGCCGCTCTGTGCCTCCACCTGCCACAGCCCCTGGCCGGCATCTCACCGCATGAGGGCCGGCCATCACTGTGGGAGCAGCCTGCGCTATCTCTCTCTGAGATTTGCCTTTGGACGGCCTGCCCAGGTCTGTGAGGGACCCCTGAGGTGGTGGGGGCAGAGGAGCTGCTTTGTGAGGGCTGGCCAAGGAGGCGTGGGCCTCCAGGAACCACACACCAAGAAGGCAGGAGAGAAGAAGGGACCTCAGTGCCGGCTCTGCAGGCCCCCAACCCTGGCTTCTCCACTCACCGCCACCCCGGCGCCGCCCCAGAGCGAGGGACCGTGCCCCACGCTCCTCACTCACCCCGGCGCCGCCCCAGAGCGAGAGACCGTGCCCCACGCTCCTCACTCACCCCAGTGTGCACCCCAGAGCGAGGGACCGTGCCCCACGCTCCTCACTCACCCCGGCGCACGCCAGAGCGAGGGACCGTGCCCCACGCTCCTCACTCACCCCGGCACACGCCCCAGAGCGAGGGACCGTGCCCCACGCTCCTCACTCACCCCGGCACATGTCCCAGAGCAAGGGACCGTGCCCCACGCTCCTCACTCACTGCCACCCCGGCGCGTGCACCCTGGTGCCCCGTGCCCTTGCTTGCTCTGCACTTGGCCGTGTCAGTCTTAAATTTTAGCCATTGTGTTGGATGTGTTGGTAATTCACTGTGGGGTTGGTATCCATTGTACTCAGGTGGGAATGTCCCTTGCTACCCCCAGTGACTGACCAGCTTCCGGGAGAGCCACATCCCAGCTCTCTGCCCAGCTTTGACAGGTTGCCTTTCTTATTCACGATGCCCCTCACACTTGTTCCTTTGTGTATAATGTCTTTTTCTCAACATCACGTAGATAAAATAGATATCAAAGTCAAAGGGGTGTGTGTGTGTGTGTGTGTGTGTGTGTGTGTGCTAGGGCTTGAACTCAGAGCCTGGGGACTGCACTTGAGTATTTTTCTTTGCTGGTTCTGGTGCTCAAACTCTGAGCCTGGGCACTGTCCCTGACCAACTTTTTGCTCAAGGCTAGCACTCTACTCCTTGAGCCACAGCAGCACCACTTCCAGCTTTTTCTGTGTTTTAATTGGAGACGAGAGTCTCACTGATTTTCCTGCCAGTGCTGGCTTCAAACTGCAATCCTCAGAGCTCAGCCTCCTGAGTAGCGAGGATTACAGTAGTGAGGTACCTAGCTCCCTGGACTTTCGGACTCAAGGTTAGCCCTCTACTACTCGAGCCACAGTTTTTTAGTAGTTAAGAGGTAAGAATCTCTGATTCTCCTGCCTAGGCTGGCTTCCATTTGTGATCCTCAAATCTCAGCCTCCTGAGTAGCTAGCATTATAGGTGTGAGCCACTGGTGCCTGGCCTATTTCCTTCTTTTTAATCTATATTCTGTTTGTTACTTTTTTGCTTTGTTGTACTGGGAAGATCCTCTTGTAAATGTTTTATGAACCTGAGCGGAGCTGGTATCTGTGACAATGTCCCCTGCGTGGTCCTGAATGCTCAAGTCACTCACATTTAATGTCTGTGGATATTCGTCATGTAAAGGAATGTACTTGCTTTTCTTTCTTATTTTCAATTTTCATAGTGAATGGGAACTAAATTTAGTTTTTCAGTGTCTATTGAGATAATATTCAATTATATATGATGTGCTTTTATTAAATTTAATTTTTATCATTCTTGCAAACATGGATTATACCTTATTTAGTGGTGCTATATTTTCATACTATTGGTTCTGTTTGAAAATTCTTAAAGGACAGTTGAGTCCCTGTTTATGTCAGTAATCGCTATAGTTCTTTCTTGACCTTGTCAGATGCTGATGACAAGGTAAACGTGCTGGTCTTTTTACAACACCAGAAAGCATTACACAGCTTTTCTTCTTTCTGAAGTTTGTGTAACTTGGTGCTATTTATTCCCCAAACTTCAAGGATTGACTTTCAGAGCCAGATGGACCTGAAGCTTTTTTTGTTTTTTTGAAGGAATGTTTTTACTAGAATCATGCAGACTCCCAAATATTTGTTATACTAGTCTTTTCAGGGTTGGCTTTTAAGAATTAGTATAATTCACTTAAACTGTCGAAATTATTAGCATGAATGTTATTCAGTATATTTCTTACTACCTTAATGTCTGTGGGATCTGTGGTGGTGTCTCTATCACTCTAGTGTCTGTGGGATCTGTGGTTGGGTCTCTATCACCTTAGTGTCTGTGGGATCTGTGGTTGGGTCTCTATCACCTTAGTGTCTGTGGGATCTGTGGTTGGGTCTCTATCACCTTAGTGTCTGTGGGATCTGTGGTTGGGTCTCTATCACCTTAGTGTCTGTGGGATCTGTGGTTGGGTCTCTATTGCATTAGTGTCTATGGGATCTGTGGTAGTGTCTCTGTCTGTGGGATCTATGGTTGGGTCTCCATTGCCCTAGTGTCTGTAGAATGTGTGGTTGGGTCTCTATTGCCCTAGTGTCTGTAGGATCTGAGGTGGCATCTCTATCACCCTAATGTCTGCGGGATCTGTGGTTGGGTCTCTATCACCTAGTGTCTTTGGGATCTATGGTGGTGTCTCTATCCCCTAGTGTCTGGGGGATCTGTGGTTGGGTCTCTATCACCTTACTGTCTATGAGATCTGTGGTGGCGTCTCTATCACCCTATAGGATCTGTGGTGGTGTCTCTGTGTGATCTATGGTTGGTCTCTATTGCCCTAGTGTCTGTAGGATATGTGATTGGGTCTCTATTGCCCTAGTGTCTGTAGGATCTGTGGTTGGGTCTCTATCACCCTAGTGTCTGTGGGATCTGTGGTTGGGTCTCTATCGCCCTAGTGTCTGTAGGATCTGTGGTTTGGTCTCTATCGCTCTAGTGTCTGTGGGATCTGTGGTTGGGTCTCTATCACCTTAGTGTCTGTGGGATCTGTGGTTGGGTCTCTATCACCCTAGTGTCTGTAGGATCTGTGGTTGGGTCTCTATCGCCCTAGTGTCTGTAGGATCTGTGGTTTGGTCTCTATCGCCCTAGTGTCTGTGGGATCTGTGGTTGGGTCTCTATCACCCTAGTGTCTGTGGGATCTGTGGTTGGGTCTCTATCACCCTAGTGTCTGTGGGACATGTAGTTGGGTCTCTATCACCCTAGTGTCTCTGGAATATGTGGTGACGTCTCTATTGCTCTAGTGTCTATGGGATCTGTGATGGCATCTCTATTGCCCTAGTATCTGTGGTGATTTCTCAGTAGGTTGGTGTCTGTATGATCTATGATGATGCATCTGTTTCCTTCCTGAAATTGTCATATTTGCGCCTCCTTGTATTCTATGCCAACAAACAAAAGTCAGCCTTTTTCTTTTGTTTAGAACATCGATTTCATAAAAATGATTCTGCTAATTAATGGCACACATGTCTAAATGTACCATTGGATAATTTGCCTGCTGGTGGTCTTCTTAGTTGTTTTAGAGTCTTTCTTGTTAAATTTTTAATAAAAATTTAATGTTATTATAAAAATGATGTTCAGAGCGGTGTAGTCGCGCAAGTCAGGCATAGAGTGTATTTGGAGTTGCACACAGATCAGCATTCAGTGCAGGCTGCTCTCATGAGACAGACCCCCGGAGGAGCCCCCGAGGAGCTTGTATGCTGCAGACATGCCCTGGTCTCGGGGGGTTCCTCGTATTCCAGGCCCAAGGCTGGCTTTCTAAGGATGAGGGTGGAAGGTTCCTGTGTCCTCTGGGCAAGCCTGCCGCTGGAGACAGGACTGGATGAGGAGCGGCTGAGTCCTGTGCTCCTCCACTCTGCGGCTTCATATGGAAATAATATTGTGCCTCATGAACGACTGAGGTTCTTGTTTCACGTTATGAAACAGACATTCTCCTCGGATAATACCATGTCAGGCCATGGGGAGGTTTTGAATTCCAACTTCAAGGGGAAGTTAAAATTAGTTCTCAACCACAGCATGTAACTTCATAATAAATTGGAGGCTATATTCTGTTGCCAATTAAAAGTAACTTTTTGATCCATAATTTCTTTGAATTATTCGTGCAGATAGTATAGCCTTCAGAAAGCCTTAGGTTGTGAACGAAAGCATAAACTTGGAAAATAATTAAATTTTATGACAATAAACTTCAAAGAACAGCAGAGCCTCTTCAAAGCAGGAAAACAAATGTTTCCAGCTAAAATATGATGCCCTACAAATGGCCGGTGTTTTCATCTTGAAGGAAGAATTGTGAGACACTTTGGAATGAGGCTGTGGGTCTTGTTCTTGTTTTCCTCTCAATAATGAAGCATTGTCAATTGCTTACACTTCAGTCCCAGGGAAGTTGTTAACGAGGAGTCCTGATGATCTGGAGGAGGGGGGAGGGGCATGGTGGTCTAGAGAAGGGGGGTCCTGTGGTCTGGAGGGGGGAGGGGCATGGTGGTCTAGAGAAGGGGGGGTCCTGTGGTCTGGAGGGGGGAGGGTCCTGTGGCCTGGAGGGGGGAGGGGTCCTGTGGTCTGGAGGGGGGAGGGGTCCTGTGGTCTGGAGGGGGGAGGGGCATGGTGGTCTGGAGGGGGGAGGGGTCCTGTGGTCTGAAGGGGGGAGGGGCATGGTGGTCTGGAGGGGGGAAGGGGTTGCTCTTGGCCAGGACAGGCTGCTCCCCAGTCTCTTGGGGGAGGAGCTGTTCTTCAGACTTGCATTTTGACTAAGCAGTGTTATAAAAGCAGCCAGCTTTTCAGCTTTGAGAACTTTCTAGTAAACTTCAGACTGGGGACTCTTGATTGACAACTGTGCCTCCTTGATGCCTTTGGAAACTGAAAACAAAGGGTCAGCTTAAGTTACAAACAAACACCTAGTCAACGGGGCTGGGAGGCGGCTCAGTGGATCAGCTTAAGTTACAAACACCTAGTCAACGGGGCTGGGGAGGTGGCTCAGTGGTAGAGCGCTTGCCTTGCATGCCTGAGGCCCTGGGTTCGATTCCTCAGCACCACATAAGCAAAAAGAAAAAAGCCGGAAGTGGAGCTGTGGCTCAAGTGGTAGAGCACTAGCCTTGAGCTGAAGAGCTGAGGGACAGCGCTCAGGCCCAGAGTTCAGGCTCCACGACCGGACCCCCCCCCCCCAAAAAAAAACCCATCTACTTAAGAGGCTGAGATCTGAGAAACATGGTTAGAAGCCAGTCCAGGCAGGAAAGTCCATGAAACTCGTGTTTCCAACTAACTACCAAAAAGCTGAAAGTGACGCTGCAGCTCAAGTGGTAGAGCCTTGAGCACAAAATGCTCAGAGACAGTGCTCAGGCCCTGAGCTCAAGCCCCAGGACTGGTACAAAAGTAAACAAACAATAACAGAACAACAAAGTTCTTCTTAAACTCTTAGCTAAAATGCATAAAGATTAATCTCAGATGCATATCAGGATTTGTGAGAGTAGGCAATTATGTCTTCCTGAAGCCACATACCCATGGAGGAAGCCTCTGCCTTCAGGAGATCACTTTATGCACACAAACAGGAGCCTTGTCTCATTGCTTTAGTGAGTCCTGGCACTGGTGACGGAAGCCACCCAGCTTTACGGGCCTCAGGACATTTTCCCAACTTCTATTTTCCAGCCACAAATAGAACTGCCCAAAGCTCACCAAATGTTCTCCATTTCTTCCTGGAGGAGAAGCAGCATCCTTTCTTGGGAATCCGTTGCTGGGTGTGAGCCCTGGCTGGGGAGCCATTCTGTGTATGAGCTTCCATGAGGCCAGTTGAGGCAAAGGCTTCGTCATCGCCCACATGTTTTGTCTGAACCACTGGGCAGCTTTGGCAGGTTTCGGACAGCGCCACCGTCCCGGGACCCTGCATCCACAGGCTTTCCTTGTGGAGTAGAATGGAGGCTCTCCTTCTTCCCTGGAGCTCAGGACATGAGTGCCATGGCCCGTGGGAACCTGCAGCACCCCTCCACCTCAGGGCTGGGCTTTGTCCAGTCACTCCAGAGAACGAAGGCGAGGAAGGTCTTGTTGATGAGACCCGGTCCACTGGGTTTTCAGACCCCAGGCCCCAACACCTGGAGCCTCATGTTAGGTCCTACCGTTGTACGGGATTTCAGTCATGAGAAACAGAGAAGCCCTATTTTGAGAGGTTGTATTGGGAGTCTTTACTGGAGAGCCAGCAACTGCAGGTGGACACATGTCTCCAGAAAACTTGCAGCCGCAAATACCATTAACACTTAGAAAACTGAGCCATGAGAATAGTAAAGCAAAGAAAGAGCAGAAAAACAATACCAACACACCAGGTCAACTCCAATGGAGAGTTGGGATGCCATGGTGACCGGAGGAGAGCCAGGCCCAGGCCTAAATAAGGTCCTGGTCAAGGGGCAGGTTCACAAGGAGCTTGAGAGCTCATGACCCAAGACTGGCAGGTCCAATAACCTATTGTCCAAGCCCTGTCCAAGCCCTGACCCTGCCTCTAGGAATTCAGACTCACCCATCACCTCGGGGGATGGGATTTTACCTTCCTCCACCATGAAGACAAGATGATGCCAGTT
Source organism: Dipodomys merriami (assembly GCF_024711535.1). Taxonomy (NCBI): domain Eukaryota; kingdom Metazoa; phylum Chordata; class Mammalia; order Rodentia; family Heteromyidae; genus Dipodomys; species Dipodomys merriami. The sequence goes on along the minus strand of NW_027204715.1, from coordinate 663,685 downwards.
TAACCCAATTCCTTATCATCCACCACATGGCCAAGATGGCACCAATTAGACCTAGTATCCTTATTTCACCACCACATGCTCCCATGGGTCAAAAAAAGAGATATGATGAAAGACAGAGAAAGGAGACTGATTACATAGCAACCATGGGAAGATGGTGCTTCTGCACTTCTTCAGCTGCCTTCAGAGGTAAATATTGGCCTTGGGTTAGAGAGGAAGACTTGAAGACAAGGAATAAAAAAAGGTAGGTATCATTAGAGCAATCTCAAGTCACAGGTATGGCATGGTTGACCCTGAGCTCAGTCTTTGTCTCTATGGGTTCTGGAGAAGTTGTTACTGTATTTACGTGAGGGCAGAGCAGTTTGCCTTTTTCCCACAAGATACTTGTCCATGAATTTTACTCTTCCTGGAACCCAAAGTGATTGTGAAGTGACTGCAGGAGAGAGTGGCTTGGATCAAAGTATTGAAGGTATCTCCATTGGTAAGAAACAGAGAAGCCACATTCTGAGAGGCTGAATTGGGAGTCTATTGGAGAGCCAGCATCTACAGGTGGATTCTTGTCTCAAAGACCTGCATCCCTGTACAGAACGTGAACAAAGCTTTAAAAACAAAAACCATATGCTTGTGGTAGAGACCAAGCTTCAACAAAAATAGATCTTATTTGGGAAGTAACTCAGGTGCCAGCTTAAACCTTCTATATAGGAGTATATGCCTCAAACCTTCCATATAGGGAGATAGCTTCAGAGGCAAGTGAATGAAACCATTTAGGGAGAAACTGAAGGCCAGAATTCTCTGTAGCAAGCTTCCTAGGTCTAAACGCATAACATCTTCAATTCAAGGGGTAGGCTTTTTAGCACTTGGTGGAAAGCCCTCTCCACTCAGCAAGGCACCAGGATGGCTGGCAGAAGTTACTTAGACTCAGTCTCCTCACTTCATTCCCCACTGGTTTTAAGTACATAAGTCAAATCGTTGATTTCTCAGTGAGAGAGCTGCATTGGGCCTTTAGGACTATGCCTAACCAGGTTACTTTAACCAAAGTTTACTAAGGAGGCTCTTCTGGCCTACATGAGCTTCATTAACACTAAAACGACATAACCAGCAATCCTTTTTCAGGTCTGGCTGGGTAAGATTTACAAATCTATGTATCACAGAAAGAATGCCACACAACAAAGGTCTTAATTCCAGCTGCCACCAGCGATCAGCCACATGTGATGGAGCCGGCAGGGGTCCCGTCTACTTTCACTACTGGATGGTCAGGATGACAATGTACAATCCCTTCCAGATGGCTGTGAGCCGTTCTTGATGGACTTATTAACCCAAATGGAATCGCCAGGTTGGAAGAGATGGGCTGGGTCCAGGCTGAGCTGAAGTGTCTCCCAGTGTCTCTCTCAAATCGATTGCACACATCCGGCTGGGTGGCCTGCAAGTTCTCCACAGACTTAAGTCATAAAGCATTATTAACTTAGCCTAAGGTGGGAACCTGGCTTCAGTGAACTCTCCCAGGACTCTTCCGGGTGCTTCCTCTGAGTATGCAGGCTTGGCAGGCAGGGCCCCGCTGGTTTTCAAGGCAACTTTGAGGCAGTGGCCCTGGGGCAATGTACCAGGGTGACAACTTTCGTTAACCAGATTTCATTCAATAGGGCTAGGATTTTCTGGGCAGACATAGAAGGCTTGAAGTAGTAATCATATTACTATTTCCCATGCCTCTACCTTTTATCTATCCTGCCTGATTTTTCCAAAAATTACTTTAGTCCCTTGATCTTAAGGGGAGTTGATGGACGAAGATCTATTTTCTACAACTTCTTCAAGCTGACTCAGGGGTACTGGCCCTGTCTATTTTACCAAAGGGTTGCCAGGATCAGATGTTTTAACTGATATTTTAATTCCAAACTGGACAGCAGATACAACAATGAACAACTACACAGACTTTTCCTTGGGCTGCAGTAGAGTAGCTTGTTTAGCACTCTGGTTTGAAAAGCATTTTCCTGCTTCCTGAGGACCTGCTCTTTACTGTCCCTTACAATGCCTAAGTGACCTGTGCAGGCTTTTTGACAGCTCTCAACAGGGACACCACAACCTCAGGTCCATGCCCTATTGGGTAGACACCTCTTTTCCAGAACAGATGGATGTATGAGGCTAGTGCCAGACCAAATTTCACTGTCAATTAGGGTTTTGAGCAGATATTGGGGACTAGGATTTTTTAATCATCCCCCATTTGACAACTCTAGGTTCATACTACCTACTGTACCAGATAGCTGACAAGCAAGGGTGTAAATTCCTGCCCAGTTACAAAATAGACAGAAATGGGCATTAGATAGGCATGCTTCTAAACTATGTTCTTATGACTTACTGGCACTGATTAATTTTGAAGGACCAAGCACAAGTGGCTCCAGGATCTGACACCATCTCCTCTCATCTGAGCAGTGTCTTCCAACAGCCTCTGGATGCTAAACCTTTGCTTTGTCCCTGGAGTGTCTTCTTCATGCTGGGATAATGCCTCTGTTGGCATTTCTCCTGAACTTAGGGCCTAGGCACTGTCCCTGAGCTCTCCTGCTCAAGTCTAGCACCCTACCACTTTGAGCAACTTCCAGCACTCTGCTGGCCAACTAGAGATGAGAATCTCACAGTCTTTTCTTCCCAGCTGGCTTTGAACCACAGTCCTCAGATCCAATGAGTCTTTGTCAAAAGCCCCTTTACTCCAATTGAAGCAACAAGAAGATCAGTAGAAGTTGTTTTTTTTAAAGCATAGCTTACCTGGAACTTATTTCAAGTCAAAGTTACATCTGATAAACTTTTAAGAATCATCTGACCCTCTGTGAGCCTACCTATAATTGCTAAAAGACCCGTAAGGACAAAACATAAGCAGCAATTAATGATTGCATTTTGGTAGTCCTAATTTCCCCCATTTTTCACTTTGAAACAAACATTTAGGATAAATTTTACTTTCAAATTTTCTTTATCAGGGCTGGGAAGGTGGCTCAGTGGTAGAGTGCTTGCCTTGCATGCATGAAGCCCTAGGTTAGATTCCTTAGCACCACATAAGCAAAAAGAAAAAACCTGGAAGTGGTGCTGTGGCTCAAGTGGTAGAGCGCTAGCCTTGAGCTGAAGAGCTGAGGGACAGAGCTCAGGCCCAGAGTTCAGGTCCCACGACCGGGCCCCCAAAAAAATTTTTTTTCTTTATCCAGGAACTCATTTTTCATTTCTTTTGCACTTCACATTTTAGCTTCCATTTGCATTTGAATTAACTCAGAAGCCTTGAAGCAGAATTTAAAACAGCTCTGATTTTTTCCTACATGTAAGAATTACCTGTAGAATTACCTGGCACTGCACTAAGAGTCCAGATTTAACAAACTTAAGGAATCCCAGACCATTTTCCCTTCCCGATATGCATCTAATTGCAAATTAACATTGAAACCAAATAACATTACATAAACTTTTTACACTTTAAATCCTCTTTTTAAAAATGTCTCCAATATTTAATTCATTCCAAGAGGCAGTTTTTAAGAATACTAATCACATCACTCACAGTACCATCATGTTTTCAATGTCCATCTGTAAGGAAAAGAAAGCCAGAATTGAAGACAGGCCTCCTCCCATACTATACAGTGGGCATACAGCCATACAGCTCTATGGGGCTGCATGAGCTGCACCTTTTAGCTAGCTCATCCTCTCACCCATAAGTGGACTCCCACTGGGGTCTCTCCCACCACCCTAGGACTACACCTTTTTGCCAGACCAATCCTTGCCCCTTGAAGATAGGCCTACTGGCCCATCCTGTTTTTTTTATTCCCTTTTCTTTGATTTTTGACTGAAATAAAAACCAAACCATTTCCAGACAAATAGAATGGACAATATCTTTAAAAGTGATACATAAACCCTTATACTCAAACTTCTGATCTTAGCCCCCAATTTTAACAGTGGAGGGAAATAAACTCTAAGTCCTCAAGAGATTTACATTTTTTATAAGCCAGATAACTCTTGGTGACAGTGCTAACAGCTTTTATCCTGAATCTGTTCATACCCGCACACACACACGCACACACGCACACACACACACACATATACTTGTGCACAGAGATCTTAAAGCACACAAAAATTGATATCTGTCATACATTTTCTAGAAACAAAACATCTTACTCTACAGATGACCAAGATCTAGGTGTTTATACAAACTTTTCTAACAAAGTACATAAGTTGGGCCTCATTTCTCCAGGTCTTGCTTATAATAGCATACCATCTTCAGATGGAGGAAGGGGGGGGGCATCTGAAGTTAAACTCTTAGCCCACCAGGTGTCCCAACTCTGCCTTTTGTGCAATTTTTTTTACTACAGCACTTTAAATTTTCAATTTATACTGAGACCAAAATTAACCAGGGGTCTGAACCAGGCCCAAGTCTGTTTGTGGCCTGCTTCCAACTGCAGTACTGAGCCTGCTGTGTCTTCAGCCAGACCCTAGAACTTTCACTCCCCCCATAGAGATAGTTAAATGAACAACAGTGACACAGAAAATAAGGATCCACATTACAAACTGGTACCAATTCTTAGACAAGACCAAAAGGAAACACAAAAACTGAAGGCTGAGTTGGGGCCTCTCCCACCATGAATAGGCCCCTTAGTTCAGCCCTATCCAGAACTCTCTACTGTCCTGAGAGCCAAGACACTCTACAATATGGGATCACTAAGGAGATGCCAGGAGGCCTGGTCCTCTGAGGGACCTCCAACCACAGCAATACCAGACGCTGGGTGGCCTGGTCCTCAGACCTCTAACCATGGCAATACCAGATGCTGGGTTGCCTGGTCCTCAGACCTCTAACCATGGCAATACCAGAACCAGTACCCTCAAGTCTTGTCAGAAAAGAGGGAAGTGATGTGTGTGTGTGTTTGAGGACACCTGCTTCCCTTACCTCCCCAATTTCAGATGGATCGATCCCCAGAAACCAGAAAAACATACAAACAGAAAACAGAGACAGACAGACAAAGAAACACTCCAGAGATCTCCTAAGCAACTCTAAACTCCAAAAAGATTTAGTGGCCGATCCGACATCCTTGATCTTGGCTGTCGGAGTGGTGGAAGAGCCATGGGGCCATAAGAAAACTCTCAAGCTGGAAGTGGCGCTGTAGCTCAAGTGGTAGAGCGCTCACCTTGAGCTGAAGAGCTGAGGGACAGCGCCCAGGCCCAGAGTTCAAGCCCCACGACCGACAAAAAAAAAAAAAAGAAAAAAAAAGAAAACTCTCAAGCAATGTGTGCTCTACAGAGTCTCCCATCCTCTGGCAGCCCCACTTACCCAGGGTGTTTGCCAGTGTGGCTTCAAGGAACCCAAGTACACCCGTTAGCCCTAGGATCTCACTGACTGGGATCCCAGATGAGCCCCCAAATGTCCGGGAATTCAGTCATGAGAAAACAGAGAAGCCACATTTTGAAAGGGCAAATTGGGAGTCTTTATTGGAGAACCTGTGACTGCAGGTGGACTCTTGTCTCAAAGCCCAGAATTGAGCTTGCAACAAGCTTTTAAACACAAAAACCACGTGCTTCGGGTGGGCAACAGTCATTCTCTGGAGCAAAACTTCCCAAGGCTAAGCAGCATGACATCTGCATGTTCTCTGAAACAGACCAGCCCTAGCTCTTCTGTACTAAGCATTTGCAATTCAAAGAATGGCTTGTCTCACCTTTAGGCCTATGGAGCTGGATGAAAACCCCAACCTCCCAGCAAGGTAGCAGGATGGCTCTGAGGACAAGGTGTGTTACTGAGATCGTCTCCTTATTTTAGTCCCAAGTCTCCTTTGTCCAGGCACAGATGTGAAAGAGCAGCTGGAGGTGCCAGTGGCCTGTGCACCCTGTCATCATCGTTGGCTGAAGCCATCTCACTCTGAATAATCTAGGAAGTTTAAAAGCCTTGCCAAACTTCACCCACATCCTGTGTGTCACTTCTGTGGGGTCACATGTTGAGTTCCTACCAAGGTGAGGTGATCCAAGCCATTATCTCCAGCCAGCATCAAACACAAGGCACATCTAAGTGGAGCTGGGTTCCTCTGGGGTCCTTATCACTGCTTGTTTGTTCCTTGCTTATCATAGGTGAGCTTCAGCCAGGCTTGTGACAGCAACACAGAGGAAAGAGAATGTGACCATGTCTTCCTGTGCAGACAGAGTAGACCTCACAGTGGGTCACTGAGTCTTAACAACTTTATTTCCAAACAGAAAGAACTTAAACCTTTAGCAAAAGAAGGGAGGAAAGATGTCCTACTGCAGGTGGTGTATGTGTGAGTGTGCATGCCTGTGTGTGCTATCTTGTGAGCATACAAGTCTTGTGAGTGTGCATGTTTGTATGTGTGCACACCCTCCTGCTTATGCTTGTGTGAGCAGGCATGGTGGTGTGTTTGTTCATCTTTGTGTGTGCAGATATTTGAGTATGCATGCTTGTGTACACATGTGCAACCTCATCACAAATAGTCATGTCCTTTTAAAATCTTCAATTAGACTTCCCCCTGTCCCTCAGGGCAGAGAGACTTGAATTCAGGGCCTGGGCTGGTGCTCTATGACTTGGGCCACAGCTCTACTTCTGGCTTTTTTGAAGCTGGCCACCTCAAGGACCCACTGTGGTCTTTGTGTGCTTCCTCCAGAGAGTGGATCCTCTCCCCGTATGACTCTGGTGAGAGATGTCCTGGGCCCAGGGTGTCTTGGACCTCAGTGTCAGCTACTACTGTCTCTTCAGCTATTAGCTGAGGCAACGTGTCCCATTTCTCACAGACCCCTGGGTTTGCGGGGCCCTGGACTCTCAGCGTCTCTGTATGGTGTTGCCCGACTCCAGCTCAGTACTGTTTGGGCATGCCTGAAAACCCTTGGTGGCCCTAACCCAGCCTTGCTCCCACCTTTCCCCAGCCTTCATTTGTGAGGGTCACCGAATGTAAGCTGAGTCTCACAGAGGAGCGAGAGGAAGGAGAGAGGGCAGAGCCAGGCAGAGCGGAGGGTCTGGCCCCTCCTTGTGCACCTCCCATCCCTAGGCAGCCTCCTGTTCCCTTCTTGCTTTGAACATAGTGCTGGTTCATGGAATCCACTGCCTTCTGCTCTGACTTTCAGTTTTTCTGGTGGGGATCAGTTTCCCCTCCCCTTGTGTAGTTTTTCCCTGCAGAATTATCTCCTCTCCAGAATGCACACTGCCATCTGCTTCCTCCATTAGAAGGTGAGGCTGGTCTCTGCATGGGCTCTAACCCTCAGTTTACAATTTTCTTCTTTTCCTTCCTTCCTTCCTTCCTTCCTTCCTTCCTTCCTTCCTTCCTTCCTTCCTTCCTTCCTTCCTTCCTGTGCTAGTCCTAGGACTTGAATTCAGGGCCTGGGCTGGTGCTCTACGACTTGGGCCACAGCTCTACTTCTGGCTTTTTTGAAGCTGGCCACCTCAAGGACCCATTGTGGTCTTTGTGTGCTTCCTCCAGAGAGTGGATCCTCTCCCCATATGACTCTAGACTCACTTGGCCATCTGACCAACAGTGGCCTGTTGAGATTTACCATCTCACGCTGCCTCCAGCAATGGTCCCCACGTTCTGCTCTTCAGTTCCTCCCTGAGTCTTTGTATCAAGGACAAGGACAAGGTGGGAAAAATGAAGACAGAGAAAGAGAGAGGGAGGTGTGGCTGGATGTGGCTTAGTGATACAATGCTTGCTTAACATGCATGATCCCTGGGTTTGATTCCTCAATACCACATACAACAGAAAAGGCTTCAAGTGGCACTGTGGCTCAAGTGGTAGAGTGCTAGCCTTGGGCACAGAGAGGCTAAGGGACAGTGCCCAGGCCCTGAGTTCAAGCTCCTGGACTGGCCAAAAAAAGACACAGACCAGCAGTGGAAAGGAGGGAGGGAGGGAAGGAGAGAGGGAGGGAAGGAGGAAGGAAGGATGGAAGGAAAGAAGGGAGAGAGACTCCAGCAGTGACGTTTGGATGTGCAGATGGCTGTGCTGCCTGATTGGGAGTACATGAGCAGGACTCCAGCAAACAGTCTACTTCTGTCTAGGAGCCTTAGAGGAGAGGCAGGCATGGAGCAGAGCTAGGGGTAGGGATTGCAGGAAGTCACAGCTGCAGGAGAGGGGAGGGGCAAAGATTCTGCTCACTGGTGAATGCTCAGGGAGTCAGAGCACACTGCTGGTGGTGCTGTGTATGAGCAGGAGGGAGGGAGTGGCATTTACATGGCTGGGAATATGGACATGAAGAATCCTCCATGCACTCCACAATGCCTCCTAGTATGCACCCAACAATGCCTACCTGCACCCCTGAACCCTGGGGTCCCTGCAAGGCGTCACTGCCCCCTGGATGGGGAACAAGGGGAGGCCATGGGCCCCTTGAATATCAGAAGACTTCCTGAACTGAAGTTGGGGGTGGGGTGTTCAGCAACATCTGTGCTACACTTTGCAGTGCATATGTTTAAGATCTGGGTAAAGAGACTCAGCCAAAACCACGTGGGGTTTTATCCAATGGTCCTCTAAGACATTCCACAAACCCACAGAGCGACTCTGCTCAAGCCAGAATGCTGCATGAACAGATAAGCTGTGAGCCAGGACCTCTGGCACAGCAGTCTTTCCTCAGGATGCATGTACTGCCCAAGGCTCCGTCATGGTCTCTAGGAATGGTGAGCATCCTGGGGAATACTGGCCATCAGTCCTAGGAGAGCCCTCCCTCACTACTGCACACCACAATGGTGAACTTCAGCTACAGATCCCCTACACTGCACACCAGCCACGGATCCCCACACTGCACACCAGCCACGGATCCCCACACTGCACACCAGCCACGGATCCCCACACTGCACACCAGCCACGGATCCCCACACTGCACACCAGCCACGGATCCCCACACTGCACACCAGCCATGGATCCACACACTGCACACTAGCCACGGATCCCCACACTGCACACCAGCCACGGATCCACACACTGCACACCAGCCACGGATCCCCACACTGCACACCAGCCATGGATCCCCCACACTGCACACCAGCCACGGATCCCCACACTGCACACAAGCCATGGATCCCCACACTGCACATCAGCCATGGATCCCCCACACTATGCACCAGCCACAGATCCCCACACTGCATACCAGCCATGGATCCCCCATACTGCACACCAGCCACGGATCCACACACTGCACACCAGCCACAGATCCCACACTGCACACCAGCCATGGATCCCCCCCACTGCACACCAGCCACTGATCCCCCACACTGCACACTAGCCACGGATCCCCACACTGCAATCAGCCACGGATCCCCCGCACTGCACACTAGCCATGGATCCCCCACACTGCACACCAGCCACGGATCCCCACACTACACACCAGCCATGGATCCCCCACACTGCACACCAGCCATGGATCCCCCACACTGCACACCAGCCATGGATCCCCCACACTGCACACCAGCCACGGATCCCCACACTGCACATCAGCCACGGATCCCCCACACTGCACACTAGCCACAGATCCCCACACTGCACACCAGCCGTGGATTCCCACACTGCACACCAGCCACGGATCCACACACTACACACCAGCCATGGATCCCACACACTGCACACCAGCCACGGATCCCCCACACTGCACACCAGCCACAGATCCCCACACTGCATACCAGCCATGGATCCCCCACACTGCACACCAGCCACATTCCCCCACACTGCACATCAGCCACGGATCCCCACACTGCACACCAGCCACGGATCCCCACACTGCACATCAGCCACGGATCCCCCACACTGCACACTAGTCACTGATCCCCCACACTGCACACCATCCATGGATTCCCACACTGCACACCAGCCACGGATCACTACACTGCATACCAGCCATGGATCACCACACTGCACACCAGCCACGGATCCCACACTGCACACCAGCTATGGATCCCCACACTGCACACTAGCCACTGAAGTCTATAACCTCTGGACTCTTATGTTTCTGACCAGGGAGTTTTCTAGTCTGGCAGTGAGGGGAGGCCTTTTCTACAGAGAGGAGCAGACAGAGGTGCTGGCTCCATCCTAGCAGTGGTTATCAAGGGGAGAGGTAGGAAGGTCTCTGTCTGGTTGAGACATGCAAGAGGAGGCTGACCTGAAACATGGCACTTGCATGCTGGCAGCAGTGGAAATCCCATGTGTGGGGTCATTGTGAGTCCCATCCAAAACCTGAGCCCCCGTCTGGAGTGAGGAAGGGGAAGCGGGCCCACTCTTCATCTCTGGAACGTGCCTCTGCCTCCCACAGTCTCCTTGATTTTAAACAAAAAGAACTGGGGATGGAAAGGGGAGGCGGCCAGAACCCTTCGCCCCCCTCCCCAAGACTGTTTGCTCCACCTGCTCTAGGCTCATAGCCCAGCTCTGACTAAGGAGACCCGTCTCCCAGTGCTCACACACGGGTCTCCGTAGACAGGGCTGACACTGTGTGTGAGCACTTGGAGACGGGTCTCCTTAGACCCGTGTGTACATGGTGGTGATGTGGCAGTTGCTGGGCATGGGTCCACACGGCTTTGGTGGTCTCTGTGCATGATCATGATCTGCAGCCTCTGAGATGATGACCCCCAGGTCACAGGCAGGATTCCTCCCCCTCCCCAGCCCCCAGCTCGAGGTTTGCACTCTTCATTAGGGCTGGCACGTGGCCCTCATGTGTCACTGACTCCATCTTCCTTCTACAGGAGCACAACCCCCACCCTACTAAACAGTCCGCCCAGGGAGTCCATGCTTGGAGTCCCAGCTCCATTTTCCATCCCATCTTCACATTCAGCCTCTCATCCTCTTCTCCACTCGCAGTTCGTGTTCCTTCTGTCGAGTTCCTGAGTTTGTACAACTCCTTAACCTCTTCTGCACTGGACTGGTGATCTGACAAGACAGAGCTCCGAGTTCTCGCTGGCAGGCCTTGCTGACATCTGTGAGCCCACATTTATCCCGAGCCATCAAGTCGGATGCAGGACGGCTGTGCACACTCTCCACACCCTCTTCTGTCCACAGTGGCTGTGACCTGGGTGAGGCCCTTCTGTCAACCTCTGCTTTCAGCCCCCACTGACAGCCAGGTAGGGGCAGCGCTGGAGCAGGGCCAGCTCCTTTGTAGGATTATCAGAGGGGCACAGATTCTAGTGAGAGAATTTGGAGGATGCCATGGTTGCAGGTCCTTTGCCTCCAGCATCTCTTAGCGTGGCCAGTCAGTCAGTGACGGGAACAGGCCACCCCCTGCGCTAGAGTGTGGCCCCTTCTGCACAGTCTGCAGGAGGCAGATGGCAGGAGAAAAGGATCGTGCACTGTCCCCTTGACCGAGGAGTAGCGCTTGTCTCCAGAGACGTGGATGACAGAGGTGAAAGTCTGTCCATGCTGGCCCCAAGTGTCTGAGTTCTCCTCACCTTTGACTATCTAGTATGAACTGGAGGGCAAATTAAGGATGCTGACCATGTCCTATACCTATGTAGTGAGAAATGGAAGTGGACCAGGCCACAGGGGAAGGTGACAGAGCCTGAGGTCTGCAGCCTGTGCGTGGGCCCAGGTCTGGGTCTAGCACCTCAGGTAGATGAGGAGGAGGCCCAGCAGGAGGAGCGAGGCCGCTGCTGGGCTCCGTGGGTCAGGCAGCAAGAACCGCACCGTTATTTATTTTTAGATGGGGACATGAGGTGACGATGCAGGCAGAGGGGTGTGCAGCGCTGTGGACTCAGATGGGCCGGAGGTCTGGGAGTCTCAGGGTGGAAGTGCACAAGCTCGCCAGCTCACCAGCTGCTCCAGAGTAGGCCCCAGCATCTGCGTCTTGGGACCGGGGTGAGCTCAGGTGAGCCGGAAGTCCTCCTTCTGGATGACCCAGGAAAGGAGAGCAGGAACTCCAGTCTGGCTCTGTGTCCGGGATGGCAGGGAAGAGGACAGCAGGGGACGATGCCATCGACCAGACACCCGCAAGGCCTGGGCCCATAGCCAGAGGCCAGGCCAGTGCACCGGTGCGGACACCCAGGGCCGCAGGGTGTGGGAATGGACAGCTGTCCAGGGTGCCCAGCAGTGACCTGTTCTGGCTGAGCCTCCAGAAAAGCAGATCGGTGCTGACGTGTGTGCAGCTTGTGTGCAGAGGGCAGAGGGGAACAGTCTGGATCGAGAGCAGAGGACAGCCCTGGCCCCAGCCATGGGTCACACAGTGCCATGCCCAGGACACCCACACCCCTTCCCTGCCCGCCCTGGACCTGTGGCAGAGCTGGAGCCCCACGGTGACATAGCAGGCTGGTGTCCCAAGCTCCCGAGGGGCCGGCACCTCGTGACCCGGGAACCCCTGGGCCCTACCCACCACGGCCACGGCCCGGCGCTCCGGTCTGAGCCCAGTTGGCCACAGCCCAGGGTCACACCAGATAAACCCATTTTCCAGGCGGGAGACATGAGCTCCAGCGATGGCGGCTGAGCGGCCCAGCGTGGGTCATCACAGCCCTGGCCTCGGCAGGAGAGAAGCTGTTGCCATTTCCTTGCTCTGGAGCTGGTAGGGCCTCAGGGCGGGTAGGGGGCCGCAGCAGCCATGGCCCCGTGTGCCGCCCAGCACACATCCCTCCTGCTGATTTAAATAAAAGCAGTGCGTGGGCCTCATTTCCCCCGGAGCGGGGACCACCTCCCAGAGGGCTTGCAGGCCCCCTGGGCTCTGGCACACACCGTGGATGGAAACTTGGCTCCAGCACACACTGGCATTTCCCTTGAGAATGATCGGCCTTCCATTTCTTTAATGGGAAGAGCGATGGGGCGCAGCCGGGCCGCGGTGGCCTGCTGAGGCGTGCCAGGCCCCGTCCAGGCTGCCGTGGGTGCCTTACACTGGCAGTACCCCAGGGGGCACAGGGTCAGGCCACCGGGCTTGCAGCTGCCATTGGGACGTGGGCGAAGGTTCCGCTTGTGACAAATCCGTGGTGCTCACTGGAGTGAGCTCCGTGCTCGGGGCTGCCGCTCCTGGCTGAGCTTCCTGGACTCCAAGAGGGAGGGGGCCATCTTGCCAAGTATCGGCACAGTCTGCGTCGTGAACCCAGTTCACAAAACTGAGCACGGACCTCTGTCCCTTTGGTTTGTTTCACCCTGAGTTTGGCTAGGGATTAAAGAACCATGTGACGCCACATGTTGCTCTGTGTCCCACGCCCAGAGGACTGCACACGTCGGATGGAGGGCAGGCCACTGTGTCCCCCGCTGGGGCGTCTCCCTGGAGTCAAGAGAGCAGCCTGTGAGAGCAGTCCTCACAGATCTGCAGGGGAAGCATGCACGCTCCATGAAGCGTCCAGCGAAGGCAGGACGGTGACTTCCCCAAGTGCAATGGCCTCTTTCCTAAGAAACTGTCTAGCCTAGTGGAGAAAATTCAGCCCTGGCATTTAATAAGCCTCATGCTAGAGACTTGTCTCCCCAAAACCACTCCACCACGGCGTACCAAGGCAGGCAAGGGCGGCGCGTCCCCGGGTGCCTCCCTCTACCCATGTTCACACGTCTTCCTGCTGCTTCATACCTGGGCAGACAGAGAAGGTCTTTTTGCCGGAGTCCTTACCCAGGGAGCTTGCTGTGTTGGAGGTAGAAAGCTTAGCCTGACCCCAGTGGCCCACATCTGTAATCCTAGCTACTCAGGAGGCTGAGCTCTGAGGATCAAGGCTTGAAGTCAGTCTGGACAGACAAATCTTAGAGACTCAAGTGCAATTAACCAGCAAAATGCCAGAAGTGGACCTATGGCTCAAATGGTGGAGTACTAGCCTTAAGCAAAAAAGCTAAGTAAAAGGGCCCAGCAAGCTGGGTGCCATTGGCTCACGCCTGTAATCCTAGTTCTTCAGGAGACTGAGATCTGTGGATCGTGGTTCAAAGACAGCCTAGGCAGAAAAGTCCCCATGAGATTCTTTTCTCCAATTAACCACTTGAAAATTGGAAGGGGATCTGCGGCTCAAAGTGATAGAGCACTAGCCTGGAGCAAAAGAGCTTAGGGACAGCACCTAGGCCTTGAGTTCAAGCCCCAGCATGTGTGCACACATGTGCACACACACACACCAATTCACCACACAGCCCTGTGTTAACAACCCCGCCGCCCCCCCCCCCAGCTTTGCACACAGAACAAGGTCCCACTTTGCATCCAAGATGGGCACAGAGCATGACCGACAGGGATGGGAAAGCCAGCAGACTTGGTGAGATGGCCGGGAGATGCCAGCACGAATGGGGCCAAGCCCGGCAGAGACGTGAGCAAGGCGTCTGCCAGGCCCTGGCTGCCCGGCCTGAGCAGTGGCTCAGGAAGGATGGGTGGGCAGGTGAGCGGCCCCAACCCGGCCGTCAGAGAAGCCAGCCACAGGGCCACACCGCCCCTTTGTGAGGCAAAGCCTTGGTCATAAAGGCCGTGTGCGGCGGGAAACCAAACCAGCAAAGCCGGGCTGGGGGAGGGGGCGTCCCAGAAAGCTTGGAGAAAAACAAACGGGGGGGGGTTGCCCAACTCCAAACAGCTGGGGGCCCAGGGTGTGGGGCGGGGAGTCCAGAGGTGGCCGGGCATGTGAAGCCCGGGCATGTGAGGCTGGGCCTGGGAGCCTCGGTTGCGGCGGCCCTCGGCTGTGGCCCTCGGCGGCGGCCCTCTGCGGCGGTGGCCCTCTGCAGCGGTGGCCCTCGGCGGTGGCCCTCTGTGGCGGTGGCCCTCTGCGGTGGTGGCCCTCTGCAGCGGTGGCCCTCAGCGGTGGCCCTCGGCGGTGGCCCTCTGCAGCGGTGGCCCTCGGCGGTGGCCCTCTGTGGCGGTGGCCCTCTGCAGCGGTGGCCCTCGGCGGTGGCCCTCGGCGGTGGCCCTCTGCAGCGGTGGCCCTCGGCGGTGGTGGCCCTCTGCAGCGGTGGCCCTCAGCGGTGGCCCTCGGCGGTGGCCCTCTGCAGCGGTGGCCCTCGGCGGTGGCCCTCTGCGGCGGTGGCCCTCTGCGGCGGTGGCCCTCTGCGGCGGTGGCCCTCTGTGGTGGTGGCCCTCTGCGGCGGTGGCCCTCTGCGGTGGTGGCCCTCTGCAGCGGTGGCCCTCTGCGGCGGTGGCCCTCTGCAGCGGTGGCCCTCGGCGGTGGCCCTCTGCAGCGGTGGCCCTCAGCGGTGGCCCTCGGCGGTGGCCCTCTGCAGCGGTGGCCCTCTGCAGCGGTGGCCCTCAGCGGTGGCCCTCTGCAGCGGTGGCCCTCAGCGGTGGCCCTCTGCGGCGGTGGCCCTCTGCGGTGGTGGCCCTCTGCAGCGGTGGCCCTCAGCGGTGGCCCTCAGCGGTGGCCCTCGGCGGTGGCCCTCGGTGGCTGTGGCCCTCCAGGGCTCAGGTCCCCAGGCGGCTCAGCCCCAGGCCCATCGGCAGCTTGCCCCGCCACTGGGGCTGCAGGCTCCGCAGCCCACGCCTGGGCATCTTCCGTCTTTAACAGACACCGACCCGCTGAGCTGCGGCTGAGACGCTGTGGCCCAAACGACTGGAGAACATTCCGAGAATCTTAGCGTGGCGGCCCTGTGTTCTCCGGCTCTGTGAGGTGGGATGCTGTGTGATCACGGACAGAGCCGTGGCACTGGCTGTGGAGTGTCATCTGAAGAGATGCCCGCTTCCCGGCACGAGGCCGGGGGAGGCGCGAGGGGTCTGAGGGATGCGGATGATCTGCCACCGACGAGCTGCAAGATCGCAGCAGGGAGGTGGGGTCTCCCGCCCCCCCGGCCAGGTCCTCCATGGCCCCTCCCTGTTGGCCCCCCGAGCCCGAATCAGCAGAACACAGCCCTCCTGGGCCTCCCCCGGGACTGCAGGGGGAGACACAGCCGCCGCAGTGGACTTGGGGTCACACAGGAGAATCTGGAGGCACAGTATATGTGGGGGGCTGGGCAAAGGTCAGGACCCTGCTGTGCCGCCCTGAGACAACCTGCGCCAGGAGAGCAGAGGCCGGACAGAACCCCTCCCGGACAGCCTCCCTCAGACCGGGGCCGGGCAGACAGCCCCTGGACCCCATTTCTGTCCTCAGTGAGAAAGACCCATTTTCAAGATGGACAGCCGAGGTTCCATGAGCCTTGGGATCCTGGGGAGCCTTGAAACCTTCAGGAGACAGGGAGGGGGAGCGGAGCCCCACTTCTGAGGAGTGGAGGCCAGAGACGGCTGCACAGACGGAGCACACGGGGGGGAGCACGGGGAGCACAGCAGGGAGCACAGCAGGGAGCACAGCAGGGAGCACGGGGAGCACAGCAGGGAGCACAGCAGGGAGCACAGCAGGGAGCACAGCAGGGAGCACAGCAGGGAGCACGGGGAGCACAGCAGGGAGCACAGCAGGGAGCACAGCAGGGAGCACAGCAGGGAGCACAGCAGGGAGCACGGGGAGCACAGCAGGGAGCACGGGGAGCACAGCAGGGAGCACGGGGAGCACAGCAGGGAGCACGGGGAGCACAGCAGGGAGCACAGAGAGCACAGGGAGCACAACAGGGAGCACAGAGAGCACGGGGAGCACAGCAGGGAGCACGAGGAGCACAGCGGGGAGCATGGGGAGCACAGCAGGGAGCACGGGGAGCACAGCGGGGAGCATGGGGAGCACAGCGGGGAGCACAGCAGGGAGGACGGGGAGCACAGCAGGGAGCACGGGGAGCACAGCAGGGAGCACAGGGAGCACAGCAGGGAGCACGGGGAGCACAGCGGGGAGCATGGGGAGCACAGCGGGAGCACGGGGAACACAGCAGGGAGGACGAGGAGCACAGCAGGGAGGACGAGGAGCACAGCGGGGAGCACGGGGAGCACAGCAGGGAGGATGGAGAGCACAGCGGGGAGGATGGGGAGCACAGCGGGGAGGACGGGGAGCACAGCGGGGAGCACGGGGAGCACAGCAGGGAGCACGGCAGGGAGCACAGCGGGGAGCACGGGGAGCACAGCAGGGAGCACGGGGAGCACAGCGGGGAGGATGGGGAGCACAGCAGGGAGCACGAGGAGCACAGCAGGGAGCACGGACAGGGGAGGCAGTGGCTGGAAAGCGAGAAGGGAAGACATTGTTCACAATGGTTCACTACACAAACGAAGACAAAGGGAAATGATAACGCTCAGAAATAACACCGGAAGGCGTTCCCACACACCTTACGGGATGTAATAACAGTATGTTGGATGCAAACACAAAGTCAGTTATTGACTGCAGTGCTAGGCCACACGCGAAAATGCAAAACCTGAGGACAACAATACCATTGAGGAGAAAATGGAAAACTTCACAGAGAGACATTAACAAGACCCGGGTTCAAGGAGAGGCCCGAGCTGTGAGCAGGCCTGGATGCTGCCACCAGCAGCCACGCAGCAGCCACACTGGACACACGAGGCTGTGGAGTGAGGGGTGGGGAGGGGGCCAGAGCCAGAGCCAGAGCCACACGGGACAGCACACTCCCCGCAGAGTCCTGGGAAAACGGCAGTCTTCCATGAATAAGGTAAGGCATGTTTTCACCTCATACAATAGGTAAAGACAAACCCTCGGTCTATCAGAGACCTAGCCGCTGTACACTAAATTAAAAATAAATTAGAGAGAGTACAGGGTGAGGCACTTAAACCTCTAAGTACAGAGAAACTACTTTAAACACAGAAAATGCACAAACCATCCAAGTAAAGGTTCCTATTTTCAACAACCGTAAAAGTAAGACAATCTGGGCATGAGCACAGAGAGTCAAGGTGAACAGAAATGCTTGCGATGCGCACAGCACAGTATGAGTACTCAGAAGATGTAAAGAATCTCTAACACTCAGCGAATACATAAGCAACAAGTACATCTAAGGTGCATCATCCGTTATCAGCTAAATGGAAGCTGGTGATGCTGAGGCTGGAAGGGAGGTGGACCAGGTGGTCAGTCCAGGAAACAGCTGGTCACACATGGCTGAGCTGGATGTCCACTGCCAGCCTGTCCACTGTGAGCCCAGTACTGCCCAGTCCACGCAAGGAGGGGTGCAGGAGGGGCGGACTCAGGGTGGGGGTGGTCTCTGCAGCAGAGGGAAGGGTCACACAGCCCTGCATGTAGCCATGAGCCGTCAGCACGGGCGGATCTCAAGTTGTCACACCAAGCAGAAGGAGCAGGTCACATCCCAGTGCGTCTCCACGGACAGGAGTCGGCAGCGGGCTGTGTCCTACAGGCGTCTGAGTTAGCGGGGAGAGGTGCTGGGGCTTCTGGAGTAGGGGCTCTGAGATCTTAGATTATTGTCTTATCTACATGCAAGTATACTTTTACACATGTGTGCTTGTCTTCCTTCCCTAGAAAAGAGAAACCAATGCCCTGTCTTCAGCACCTCTGCACAGCAGCTACAGACAGCACAGCCCGGGTTGGGGGAGGCGGGGCCGGAGCCTGGACCGGCGGATGCCTGCAGTGAGCGAGGAAGTGGGCAGCGAGGTGCGTGGCTGCCCGGCACGGGCCCCACGGGCAGCGGACTGGGCTCCTTGAGGGCCCCGGGAGACGGTTATGTTGGCTCAGAGGTTAGTTCAGCGTGTGGTCTGCACAGAGATCTGGCTGGTAACCGCCTGTGGAGTGGCTCCATTGTTGACCGCAAGCTGGCCAGACTTCAGACGGTAGAGCTGGGCCACAGCCTGGGCACTGCGTGTCCCGGAGACGGGCCGGCTCTTCTGGGAGGGTGAGGCAGCCGGACGGGCTCGGCTGCCCTGTGCATCTGGCCGGAGTGCGGAGCGGAGACCCTGTCTTCCAGTGAATAGCAGAGAAGCCCCCAGCTCCCCGTGTGGGTCCCTGGGAAGGAGCCATAGCGAGTCTGCCCTGTGCTGACGCAGCTGGGTGGCCGCTGGTCCAGGCCCAGGCGGCCCGCCTGCTGACGGCCCTCCTCTGCGGGGATCTCCCACTGCGACGGTGACTTGCCCTGCGGTGGAGGACAGAGTGGATGTCAGGGATGTCCAGGGCAGGGATCCGGGCTCTACTGGGGTCCTCCGGCGGGGCTGCGACCTCGGCCAAGCTCTGAGCCCCCTGCTCAGCTCCAAACTGTGGGCAGAGGAGGCTTGGCTCCCGAGGGAGACCCTGGTCTGGCGAAGCTTTGCAGGAGTTCTCTCCTTGTATTCCCCTCAGCACAGAAGGGGGGGCGGAGGACGCAGGCCACATGCTGGGTGGAGGCTTAGCCGGGACCTTGACCCACTGGGCGTTACCTGGCTGGAGTCCCGTGTCTGCTCCAGGGCAGTGCCAGCCCCTGATTCCGGGGCTTCACAGGGGAAGAGGCCGGCAGGCTCCATGCCCGACGGCCAGCTGGCTGCCCAGGCCGGGGCCACGGGCAGGCCATGCGTAGGTTGCTGTGACTGCACAGACCATGAAGAGAACGCCTCCAAGTAAGGAGTCTGCACAGACATGTGTGCACACACGTGCAGGTGTCATTACTCACAGACATACACACACACCAGGCACAAACACATGCACAGCCATGTGTGAGCACACCGTACATGGCAACCCACATGCACGCATATGAACAGACTTTCCTCTCACACATTTGTGCACACGTACTATGAATGCTCAATCTCAGACATGTGCACACCTGCAGACACGCCAATGGTGTCCTACTCAGATGCACGTGTGTGCACACAGTGCTCATTCACACACACCTGTGCACATGCACACACCCCATGTGTCCTTCCTGCTTTGCCATGGACCGGGTTCTGTCGGGACGACGGAGGATACCTAGGGGAGGAACCTGGAATAGGACGGGGAGATGGCAAACAGACAACTCACACACATTAGGAGTGGATGCTGAGTGCTGAGTGCGATTTAATGCAGAGGATAACAAATTTTTATAACAGAAGTCTCATGAGAAAGGGCAAAAGGTTACACAATCTTGCTGCAGGGCTTCATTCTTAGGTGGTCACCAGCTGGCCGCCTGAAAGGCACTTGTTTCCGGCTTATCTCTAAGAAATATAATGGGTTTCGACGTTTGTCACCATCTCACCATTACCTTATTTCTATAGAGGCCTTAATTATAAGGTTACGGAGGCCTAGATCTAGCAAGTCTCTTAGTAAATGAGAGTACCAGGAAGTTCTTTCTCCTAAGTAGTTATCTCAGCAACTGCCATACATTCCTTCTGTTCTAGCCGCGCCTACAGCTTCTTGTAAATTTCTTACAATTCCTTCTGCTGGAGTGACTTTGTGAAACCCCCAATACTTTTATATTTACTTATAATTTGTCTATTAGTCTTCATAAGAGGGGTTTCAGGGTAGCACTTAACTCTGGTGAGTTAGTCATATTTTTGAGACACTCATCAGATATTGGAGTCGTCAACACTCTTTTAAGAAAGAGCTTTGAATAAGGGAACGTTGACAATGAGTAAGCACAATGAGCAGCAGAAACAGTAAAAGATTAATAGGCACTCTTATACAGTGAGGAAAAGAAAGGCAGAAACACATCTTTCCCAGGGGTTTGCCAGCCTTTTTCCAGGAGTAGGCCTCTTAGAAGCCCTATTCTCCGAGGTAGACTTCGGTGAAGTCCCAAAACTTGGAGATAGGTCTCTGAAGCCCCTATCTTGGTCTGATAGATGGTTTCCCATGCTAAGCAGACTCCACTGGGATCGGCGTGGCACAGCTTGTACTGTGTGTCTTCATTTATGTTCAGTCTGCTCTCATCTGTGCCATATCTGAGTCTCTCCAACCACATTCATGTGATCAGATGCTTTTTAACTTGTTTTCCATGCCTGCGATTGCTTGTTCTTTTCTTAAAACAGTTTCCTAACTTTTGCTGGCTATTATGTCTGTGGTGTCACAGCCACATCACATCTGCTTTTCTGGACCTGGCACTGGCTTCCAGGAGCTTACATCTGTAACGGATCTTAGTTCACTTGCAACATCAGCGGGCTGTCTCTGTGACAGGTTCTCATCATCTGGTGGAATCTTATTTTGTTGTTTTGCATGATGGTTGGGAGATTTGGTTTCTGTCCATGTGGTGGTGGTAGTAAGGCGGTGGTATGTATGTGTGTGCATGCATGTGTGTGCACACTTTTTTGTAAATGCATTCACAGAATCTTCAAAGAAGACCTGTGGCATGAAGAACTGTAATGCAAGGTTGTCTATGAACATAGCAGAGTACTACAAAGACACAGAGCCAAGAGGCTGAGCACTCAGCGCCAACAGAGAGCCTAACAAATTACACCACAAAAAGTCCAGTCTATTTACCAAGGAAAGAACATAAGATTGACACCACATGTTTAAGGAAGAACCCTTTACTAGAAAACAATGGAGAGACCCTAGGGAAGAAACTGTGAGTCAGGAAGGTTTTAGGCAACCAACCAGTTCTTCAAGAATAAAGGACAACAGTCATAAATAGGCCCGGGGAGATCACCCCCAGGCCCTTCCCTGGGAATGTGCCAGGTAACAAACTTCCCACAACCCTGAAAAGCTGCAGGGTTTATCAGGAGGGAGGGTGGGCCTGGAATATATTTAGTTGTAGAACTAAAGCTGATGAATCTGGGTAGGATGACAAAGTTGAATATAAATGCGGTATCTTTTGAAACACAAACACATGTAGCTAACATGAACGTGACCGGGGGAGACCTCCACGTAGCGTACGTATCCGAGGAAAATGGGCCAGCCTCCCGAGGAGTGCAATGACCGGCAGTAAAACTTCTAGTGCCAGCAGGGAAGGGAGTAGCAAGTTCTGGCTTCCCGTGTGTGTCCTGTCCTGTGAACTTGTCATGGAGACAAAGAAGACGCACAGGCCTTCGGGCTGAGGAGGCCACAGACGCCTCACACAGGCCCGCCGGCTGGCTCCAAATTCAATGCTTTCCTTCCCACGTCCCTGAATCTTTCACTAAATGTCTCCGTGAGCTTCCCACCGTATTCAGTGTATTCAGTGTGTATTCAGGGCTCGGAAGGCCTCTGCCCTTCCAGAGTGGGGAACGCACCGTGACACCTTCCACAGCCTCGCGAAGCAGCCAGCGACGTGGGTTTGAAGGCAGGTGTGGAGAAGCTGGTTGGGCCGGCGTGTGGACGCTCACCTGAGAAGAACGTCACGATGTCCACCACGAACACCACGCCACACAGCCACCTCCACCCGGAAGCTCATCAACCTTGTGTCTGTCTGTCTGTCTGTCTGTCTGTCTGTCTCTCTGTCTCTCTGTCTCTCTGTCTGTCGATGATTCATTCAGGGGACCTAGTTGGACTTGTGGATCTCTCACTCCCCCTCCATCTCTTCCCCTGTGTGTCTTTCCGTCGGTCGCTGGGTCTCTGTCTCTGTGTCCCCCCTCTCTCTCCCTACCCCCCACTCTCTCTGTCTCTCTGTCTCTTTCTCTGTCTCTGTCTCTCCTCTCTGTCCCCCCCCCCCTTGCTTTTCGTTGTGGACTCCAGGAAGAACCGTATTTCAGTCCCAGCGGGGCTCTGCTTACTCTGCTTGCCAGCCTGGAACCCACCAGCGGCAACTTCTTCCTTGGAAGAAGGAAGGAGGGAGCAGGAACCAGCGTCCCAAAAGAGACTCTCATTTTGAACGTGGGCACTCAGTCTGTGAACAAGGTGGATGCCGCCGCCGCCGCCGCCACCGCCGCCGCCGCCGCCGCCACTGCCATTTAGGCCCGTGCTGTTAGGGGAAGCTGTCTACCACCCAGACACTTTCCCAGCCCACCTCCTTGAGAATGACTCCTGTGAGTAACACTGTCTCCACCACGGGACTCCTGCGAGTAACACTGTCTCCACCACGGGACCCCTGTGAGTAACACTGTCTCCACCACGGGACCCCTGTGAGTAACACTGCCTCGTCAGGCCCAGGGAGAGCCGCTCTCCACAGCAGTTTTTCCAGATGCATTGGCTCCCTGTGCCCTGGGCTTAGCCTGTTCTGAGCAGCATGACCTCCATGCCGGCGTTTCTTCTATTAACTGCTAATGCGTCAGCACAAACTAGGCACACAGGTTATCCTTTGACTTCAACAAGAACAAAAATAAATCATTGCTCTTGGAAAGATCAACACTCTGCCTCAACTTTTCTTTCAGTCTCAATTTATAGGCTGTTCCACCACCTACATTTTAATCACCACCCAGTGTGTGTGTGTGTTGCAAACAATGCAATTATTCTTGCTTTGCTAACTGCTCTGAACCTTGGATCTGGAACGCATCCAATATTCATGTCAACACTTGCGTTTTCCCCTGTGAACTGCAAGTTCTTTGATCTTCATCTGAGATTCAGGTTCTGCAGGTCTGTGGATGTAGTTGTGAGGATAAAGGTAGGATGGAGTTGTCCAGGTGGACAAAGGTGTCGACAGCATCGTGGTCATCCGAGGCAAGGCTGACCATGTCCAGGAGCATCTCAGCCCATCTCGTGTCACCACCACCAAGCACCAGAGTTCTGCCGCAGTATGGGAACACGTGTGCAGTGTGCACACTCGCACCGGACTGGCACTGACTGTCCTCTGTCACCAATGCAGAGATGAGCTGCAGACTGCTGGTGGGAAGTGATTGTGACCATCCCGCCATGCACGTGTGTCCTGCCATGCATGTGTGTCCATCCTGTCATGCACGTGTGTCCTGTCATGCACGTGTGTCCTGTCATGCACGTGTGTCCTGTCATGCATGTGTGTCCTGTTGTATATGTGTGTGTCATGTGTGTCCTGTCATGCAGGTGCCCTGTCATATATGTGTGTGTCCTGCCATGCATGTGTGTCCTGCCATGCATGCATCAAATGTTGCTATGTGCCCTGTTATATATGTGTGTGTCCTGTCATGCATGTGCCTGTCCTGTTGTGTATGTGTGTGTCCTGTTGTGCATATGTGTCATCATGTATGTATTGTCCTGTCATATATATGTGTCCTTTCTGTCCTGGCATGCATGTGTGTGTCCTGTCATGGGTGGGAAGGAGCATACCATGTGCATGTTGGGAAGGGGTGTGTCATGCGTGTATGGGGAGGGGTGTGTCATGCGTGTATGGGGAGGGGTGTGTCATGTGTGTATGGGAAGGGGTGTGTCATGTGTGTATGGGAAGGGGTGTGTCATGCGTGTATGGGAAGGGGTGTGTCATGTGTGTATGGGGAGGGGTGTGCCATATACAGGTTGGGATATGTAGCTCCATGAAGACATCATTTTCTGGAATGAATCCATGCAATGAATGTGATTAAAAACTGTCTGGAACACTGTGACGTACCTAAGCAACAGCTCATCTGCACTGTGAGCGTCAGGTGCAGTTGCACATAATCTAAAAACCTGGGACTCAAAGGCAGTTGGATGGTCAAAGCCAGCCTGGGCTGTGTGGAGAGACCTTGTCTTCAATAAAGGAAAAACAAATAGACAAAAGCTTTCTGTGAGAAGGCCAAGGAACTGGCCAGATTACAGACTTAAAATCAACTTTTAAGTGGAAAGTGCTATTGGATTTTAAGATTTATTGTGTAACTACAGAAATCAAGACAGGTGTAGCCGCACCCTGGCTGGGGCTGGGATAAGAGCTCTAGCAGGAAGCGTGCACTGTGTGCAGAGCTGGCAGGAGGTCCTCGCGGGACGGAGAGAGTGAAGAGAGAATCTTGAGCTAATGGAGATGGTGCCACCAAGGGAAGAATGATTACTGTAGGCAGCTAGATAGACATGAGCAGGGTGAGGACGAGGATCCCGTCCCCTTCATGGAGGCAGAATTATAAAGCCCCAGGGGGGTATGTGAACACCAGTGATGATGCCTATGCCCTCCGATGAACCAGCCGTGGCTCAGGGCCAGGCACGAGCCTTGAAGGAGTGCTGGCCACTACACAACAGCCCATGGCATCTGCCCTCACCTTTGCAAAAGTGGTGTGAGGCCCGGCACTGGTGCCTCACGCCTGTAACCCTAGCTACACAGGAGGGTGAGATCTGGGGATCACAGTTCAAAGCCAGCCTGGGGAGGAAAGTCTGTGAGTCTTCTCTCTAAATCACAAAAAAACAGAATTTGAGCTGCGGCTTCAGAGTAAAGTTCTAGCTTTGAACAAAAAAGCTCAAGTGCCAGGCTCTGAGTTCAAGCCCCCAGAACTGGCACACATGCACACACACACACACACACACACACAAATACCTGTGTGTGACTCTTCCCTCTGTGTGTGACACCCCCCCCCCCCCGTGAGCAGCCATCAGTCCACTGGGGAGGGTCAGCCCCTCCTGATGGATAATTACACCTGACAACTGGGGCGCAGCTGGCCTTGATTCAAACTTCCATCTCATGCCTCAGGTGGACTTGCGTTTTGCTCAGAAACCATCCCTGGCTATCTCTTTGTGGGTCTTTTGCTCTGCCTGGGCAGTGTCCTAATCTTCAATGTTGTAACCAAAACTCTGGAAAAGATCTAGGTCAGTATCTAGCAGTAACGGAGACAGGGAGTACAGAAATAAACTACAGGAACTCCCCAATCTGGAGCATAAAGGAAAACAGGCACGGTGGTAAGAGCAGCAGCACCGGTCAAACAGCGGTGCCCCTGCGCACCCGAAGCAGGAGAAATAGCTGGAGTAAAAATGGCTGTGATTGCTCGAGAATTAGTGAAAGACATCACAGAGCCAGATCCAGGAAGTTCAGAAGACAAATGGGACAAATTCCAAAACAGCTATACCTAGCTGTGTCATGCTCCTGCCGCTGGAAATGAAATGATGAGAAGGCATGGAGGAGGGGGGAGGAGAGAGGAGGAGGGCGGAGGAGGGAGGAGGAGAGCGGAGGAGGGCAGAGGAAGGAAGGAGGAGGGAGGAGGAGGGAGGAGGAGGGTGGAGGAGGGAGGAGGAGGGCGGAAGAGGGAGGAGGAGGGAGGAGGAGGGAGGAGGAGGGAGGAGGAGGGCAGAGGAGAGCGGAGGAGGGCGGAGGAGGGAGGAGGAGAGCGGAGGAGGGCGGAGGAGGGAGGAGGAGGGTGGAGGAGGGAGGAGGTGGGCGGAAGAGGGAGGAGGAGGGAGGAGGAGGGAGGAGGAGGGAGGAGGAGGGCAGAGGAGAGCGGAGGAGGGCGGAGGAGGGAGGAGGAGGGCGGAGGAGGGCAGAGGAAGGAAGGAGGAGGGAGGAGGAGGGTGGAGGAGGGAGGAGGAGGGCGGAAGAGGGAGGAGGAGGGAGGAGGAGGGAGGAGGAGGGAGGAGGAGGGCAGAGGAGAGCGGAGGAGGGCGGAGGAGGGAGGAGGAGAGCGGAGGAGGGCGGAGGAGGGAGGAGGAGGGTGGAGGAGGGAGGAGGTGGGCGGAAGAGGGAGGAGGAGGGTGGAGGAGGGAGGAGGAGGGCAGAGGAGGGAGGAAGAGAGCGGAGGAGAGAGGAGGAGGGTGGAGGAGGGAGGAGGAGGGCGGAGGAGGGCAGAGGAAGGAAGGAGGAGGGAGGAGGAGGGTGGAGGAGGGAGGAGGAGGGAGGAAGAGGGCAGAAGAGGGAGGAGGAGGGAGGAGGTGGGCGGAAGAGGGAGGAGGAGGGTGGAGGAGGGAGGAGGAGGGCAGAGGAGGGAGGAGGAGAGCGGAGGAGAGAGGAGGAGGACGGAGGAGGGCAGAGGAGGGCGGAGGAGGGCAGAGGAAGGAAGGAGGAGGGAGGAGGAGGGTGGAGGAGGGAGAAGGAGGGAGGAGGAGGGAGGAGGAGGGAGGAGGTGGGTGGAAGAGGGAGGAGGAGGGTGGAGGAGAGAGGAGGGTGGAGGAGGGAGGAGGAGGGAGGAGGAGGGTAGTGGAGGGAAGAGGAGGGCAAAGGAGGGTAGAGGAGCGAGGAGGAGGGAGGAGGAGGGTGGAGGAGGGCAGAGGAGGGAGGAGGAGGGAGGAGGAGGATGGAGGAGGGTGGAGGAGGGCAGAGGATGGAGGAGGAGGGTGGAGGAGGGTGGAGGAGGGCAGAGGATGGAGGAGGAGGAGGGTGGAGGAGGGTGGAGGAAGGTGGAGGAGGGTGGAGGAGGGTGGAGGAGGGCAGAGGATGGAGGAGGAGGGTGGAGGAGGAGGGTGGAGGAGGGCGGAGGAGGGTGGAGGAGTGAGGAGGAGGGAGGAGGAGGGAGGAGGAGGGAGGAGGTGAGTGGAGGAGGGAGGAGGAGGATGGAGGAGGGTGGAGGAGGGAGGAGGAGGGAGGAGGAGGATGGAGGAGGGAGGAGGAGGGAGGAGGAGGGAGGAGGGAGGAGGAGGGAGGAGGTGGGTGGAGGAGGGAGGAGGAGGAGGGAGGAGGAGGGAGGAGGAGGGAGGAGGTGGGTGGAGGAGGGAGGAGGAGGGAGGAGGAGGGAGGAGGAGGGAGGAGGAGGGAGGAGGAGGGAGGAGGGAGGAGGAGGGTGGAATAGGGAGGAGGAGGGCAGCATGTACTATGAGAACCATGAAGAACTTGGACAGACCAAGGGGCCTCAGCTGTCCTCTTCCATCTTCCTGTGAAACACGCTACCACAGAGTAGCCATGAAAATAACTGGACAGATTCTACTCGAAGCACGCCCTAGAACCTACATGAGCAGTACTCCTCAAAAATAAGGAAATTCTGAGGAGGCAACAATGCTTGATCGGAAATGCACGCTTTACCTTGCTCATGCAACTGTAACCACGATAAAGAAACCAAAAACATAAGGAAATTCTGACCAGCTGTTCTAAGAGAGGAGAGAGGAGACTCATGTGACAGAGTATTATGGATGGGGCCCGGGAACAGAGGCGAGACTGGCCGTGGCATTTGTCCGTGGCTCCGGCGCCCAGGTCCAGTACAGCCGCTGACGTGGCTCCAGCCTCGGGCCTCGGAGCTCTGCCTGCACTGGTACCAAACAAATTTCTGTAGCTTCCAAATTTCCCTGAAATCTGAAAATTACTTTAAAAGCACAGAAGACTAATGTAATGAGTGAAAAAATGGTGCAAAAGTTTAAGAAAATGTGAAAAAAAAAAGATCTAAAGCAAATCTAGTGATTGGAAGAATGTTTAGAATCCATATACAGCCCTTAGGGCAACCAGTAGCCAAGAGGGTGTGTGGTGGTTGTGAGATGGGCCGAGCTGCTCCTCGCCTGATGGGCGGACACAGGCAGGGCACAGGAGGGGAAGAGACACGGGACCATTCCTGAGCCCCACCTGGGGTCCCCTCGGGGGCCTCGGCGGCCTCAGTGTGAACATCAGCAATGGAGCCTCTTAAACCATGAGGATCGGGAAAACATGCAGTCCTGAAAAGCCCCGCCCTGATTCTCCATCTTTGTTTGCTACTCTCAGGAAAAATGTTACAAATGGGCTGGGTTTGCGGAAAGCATAGGCCCTGGACGCTGGGCACTGTGGACACTGGATGCTGGGGAGTGTGGACTCTGGGAGCTGGGGAGTGTGGACTCTGGGAGCTGGGGAGTGTGGACTCTGGGATCTTGGGCATGTGGACACTGGGATCTATGCACTGTGGACACTGGGTTCTAGGGATTGTGCACACTGGACTCTGGGGAATGTGCACACTGTGCTTTGGGGAGTGTGGACACTGGGATCTGGGGAGTGTGGACACCGATTATGTGGAGTGTGGACACTCGGATCTGGGGAGTGTGGACAAAGGACCCTGGGGTGTGTGGGCACTGGGACCTGGAGAGGGTGAACACTGGACTGGTAGTGTGGACACTGGACTCTGGGTAGTGTGGACACTGGACTCTGGGGAGTGTGGACAATGGACTTTGGGGAGTGTGAACAATGGGGTCTGGGGAGTGTGGACTTTGGCCTCTGGGGAGTATGGACACTGTTCTGGAGAGTGTGAACATTGGGATCTGGGTGTGTGGACACTAGACTCTGAGGAGTGTGTACACTGCGATCTGGGGAGTGTGGACACATGGATCTGGGGACACTGGGCTCAGATCCCATTGTACACTCCTCAGAGCCCAGTGTCCACAGTCGCTAGGTCCCACTGTACAAACTTCCCAGATCCCAGTGTCCACACTCCAAACAGTACAGTGTCCACACTCCTACATCCCAGTATGCAGACTCCATAGATCTGTGTCCACACTGCCAAGATCCCAGTACGCATACTACCCAAATTCCAGTGTGCACACTGCCAAGATCACATTGTCCACAATTCCCCAGTCACAGTGTCCACACTCCACGGAGTCCAGCATTCACACTCTCCACATTGATCCCAGTGTCCACACTTCCCCAATCCCAGTGTCTACACTCTCCAGAGCCCAGTGTGCACACTCTCCAGACTGCAATGTCCCCACTCCCAAGATCCCAGTGTCCACAATCCACAGAGTCCAATGTCCACACTCCCCAGAAACCAGTGTCTACACTGCTCAGATCCCAGTGTGAACACTGCCCAGATCTCAGTTTCCACACTTCCCAAAGCCCAGTTTCCACACTCTTAGATTCCAATGTCTGCACTCCCCAGAGCTCAGTGTCCACACTTCCCAGATTCCAGTGTCCAAACTCCCCAGATTCCAGTGTCCAAACTCCCCAGATCCCAGTGTCCACACTCCCCAGATCCCAGTGTCCATACTCCCCTGATCAGAGTGTCCACGTTCCCAGTTTCATGTGTCCACACTCCCCAGATCCCAGTGTCCACTCTCCCAGATGACATTGTGCACACTATCCAGAGTCTAGTGTGCACACTCCTCTGATCCCAGGTTCCACACTTCCTATATCCCAGTGTAAACACTCCAAGTAGTACAGTGTCCAAACTCCCCACATCCCAGTATCCAGACTCCATACATTCCAGTTTACACACTGCCCAGATATGGGTCCACTCTCTCCTGATCCCATTGTCCACCCTCCCAAGATCCCAGTGTCCACACTCCCCACATCTCCGTGTTCACAGTCCATGGACTCAAGTGTCCACATTCCGCAGATCTTAGTATCTGCACTAATCACAGTCCACTGTCCACACTCTACAGAGTGCAGTGTGCAGACTACCCAGATGCCAGTGTCCATACCCCAGAGAGCAGAGTGTCCACACTCCCCAGATCCCAGTTTCCACACTTCTCAGATACAAGTGTGCACACTACCAGAGTCCAGTGTGCACACTCCTCTGATCCCATTGCCCACCGTCCCGAAATCCCTGATAGCATATTCCTCAGACCCAGTGTCCACACATCCCAATTCTCAGTGACCACACCCCACAGAGCACAGTGTCCACTCTCCCCAAAGTATAATGTCCTCACTCCCAAGATCCCAGTGTTCACAGTCTACAAGGTCCAGTGACTACACTCCCCAGATACCATTGTCCAAACTCTCCTGATCCCAGTGTCCACAATTCACAGAGTCCAGTGTCCACACTCCCAACATCCCAGGATCCACATTGCCCAGATCCCCGAGTCCACACTCTCCATATCCCAGTGTCCACACTCCCCAGATCCCTGTGTCCACACTCCCCAGATCCCAGTGTCCACACTCCCCAAATCCCAGTGTGCACACTACCCAGAGTCCAGTGTGCATACTACTTTGATCAGAGGTTCCACACTCCCAATATCACAGTGTCCGCACTGCTCAGATACCAGTGACTACCCTCCCCAGAGTGCAGTGTGCAGACTCCCCAGATGCCAGTGTCCACTCCCCACAGAGCAAGTCCACCCTCCCCAGATCCAATGTGCACACTCCCCAGATCCCACTGTCCACATTGCTCAGATCCTATTGTACACACTACCCAGAGGCAGTGTACACACTTCTCTGATCCCAGGGTCCACACTCCCCAGATCCCTGGGTGCACATTCCTCAGACCCACTGTCCACACAACCCAATTCCCGGTGTCCACACCAAACAGAGCACAGTGTCCACACTCCCCAGTCACAGTGTCCACACTCCACGGAGTCAAGTGTCCATACTCCCCAGAAGCCAGTGTCCACAATACCCCGAGTCCAGCGTTCACCTTCTCCAGATAGCAGTGTCCACACTCCCCTGATCCCAGTGTCCAAACTTCCCTGATCCCAGTGTCTAAACTCCCCAGAGCCCAGTGTGCACACTCTCCAGACTCAAATGTCCTCATTCCCCAGATCCCAGTGTCCAAATTCCCCAGATCCCAGTGTCCACATTCCCCAGATCCCAGTGTCCATACTCCCCAGAGTCCAGTGTCTATACTCCCCAGAACCCAGTGTGCACACTCCTCAGATCTCTATGTCCACACTCTCCAGAACCCAGTGTCCACAGCTGCTAGGTCCCACTGTCCAAACTTCCCAGATCCCAGTGTCCACACTCCAAACAGTACAGTGTCCACACTCCCTACATCCCAGTATCCAGACTCCATAGATCCCAGTGTCCACACTGCCCAGATCCCAGTGTGCACACTACCCAGAACCCAGTGTCCATAGTCCCAAGATCACAGTGTCCACACTGCTCAGATCTCATTGTATATGCTACCCAGAGTGCAGTGTGCAAACTCCACTGATCACAGGTTCCACATTCCCCAGATCCAAGTGCTCACACTCCCTGGATCCCTGGATACACATTTCTCAGACCCAGTGACCGCACAACCCAGGTGCCAGTGTCCACACTTTCCAGATCCCAGTGTGCACACTCCCCAGATCCCTGGGTTCACATTCCCCAGACCCAGTGTCCACACAAACCAGATCGTAGTGTCCACACTCCCCAGAACCCAGTGTCCACATTCCCAGATCCCAGAGAGCATACTACCCAGAGTTCAGTGTGCACACTCCTCACATCCCAGGGTCCACATTCTCCATATCCCAGTGTGCACGCTTCCCTGATCCCAGTGTCCGCACTCCTCAGGTCACAATGTCCACACTCCACATATCCCAGTGTCTACTCTCCCCTGATCACAGCATCCACAGTCTGCAGATCCCATTCTCCATACTCCCTAGATCCAAGTGTCTACATTCTGCAGAGCACAATGTCCACACTCCCCAGAGTCCAGTCTCTACACACTCCAGATCCCAGTGTCCAAACTCCACAGATACCAATGTCCACACTCCCCAGATCAAGTGCCCACACTCCCCAGATCCCTGGGTGCACATTCCCTAGACCCAGTGTCCACACAACCCAGATCGCAATGTCCACATTCCTCAGAACCCAGTGTTCACACTCCCAGATCCCAGTGTCCACACTACCCAGAGTCCAGTGTGCACACTCCTTAGATCCCAGGTCCACACTCCCCATATTTGAGTGTCCACACACTAAACAGTACAGTGTCCAAACTCCCCAGATTGTAGTATGCAGATTCAATAGATCCCAGTGTCCACACTCCCAAGATCCCAGTGTCTACACTCTCTAGATCCCAGTGTAAACCCTCCACAGAGTCCAGTGTCCACAATCCACAGAGTAGAGTGAGTACACTCCCAATCCCTGTGACCACACTTCACAGATCCCAGGGTAAACACTGCCCAATTTCCAGATCTCCCAATCCCCAGAGTCCAGTGTCCACACTCCACAGAATCCACTGTACACAATCCCCAGATCCCAGTGTCCAAGGTCCCCAGATCCCAGTGTGCACAATCCACAGATCCCAATGTCTCCACTTCTCCAATCCCAGTGTGTACACTTCCCCCTATCCTAGTGTCCACACTCCCAGATCCCCGTGTCCACACTCTCCAGATCCAAGTGGCCACACTCCCCAAATCCCAGTTCCACCCTCCCAGATCCCAGTGTCTAGAGTGCGCACGCCTCTGATTCCAGGCTCCACACTCCCCACATCCCAGTGTCAACACTCCAAAGGGTACAGTGTTCCAACTCCTCGCATCCCAGTGTCCAGACTCTATAGATTCCAGTGTCCACACT
Organism: Dipodomys merriami; assembly: GCF_024711535.1. Lineage (NCBI taxonomy): Eukaryota > Metazoa > Chordata > Mammalia > Rodentia > Heteromyidae > Dipodomys > Dipodomys merriami. Next base: position 631,232 of record NW_027204715.1, on the reverse strand, counting down.
GCCCAGATCCCGGGTCCATACTCCCCAGAGTCCAGAGTCAAAACTCCTCAGGTCATAGTGTCCACACTCCCCAGATCCAGTTGTCCACACACATCAGAGATAAGTATACACACTCCCCACAGGCCACTGTTCACACTCCAAGATCTCAGTGTCCACACTCTCCACAACAGTGTCCAAACTCCCCAGTTCCCAGTGTCTAATCTCCCCAGATTCCAGTGTCCACAGCCCAGATTCCAATATGCACACTACTCAGGGTCCAGTGTCCACACTCCACAGAGTACAGTCTCTAGACTCCTGCATATGTGTGTACACACTCCCCAGATCCCACTGTCCACACTCCCAGATCACAGTGTGCACATTACCCAGAGACCAGTGTGCACACTCCTCAAATCCCATGGTCCACACTCCCCATATCACAGTGTCCACACTTAAAAGAGTAGAGTGTCCAAACTCCTCATATCCCAGTATCCAGACTCCACAGATTCAGAGATCCCAGTGTCCACACTCCCAGATCCCAATGTGCACACTCCTCAGAGTCCAGGGTGCACACTTCTCAGAGTCTAATGTCCTCACTCCCAAGATCCCAGTGTCCACACTCCCAGATCCTAGTGTCCAGACTCCCAGATCCCAGGGTGCACCCTACTCAAAGTCCAATGTGCACACTCTTCAGATCCCAGATCCACACTCCCAATATCTCAGTGTCAATACTCCAAAGGTTACAGTGTCCAAACTCCCCACTTCCCAGTATCCAGACTCCATAGACTCCAGTGTGCACACTGCCCAGATCCCAGTGTACACACTCCCGCATTCCCATTGACCACACTCCCAAGATCCCAGTGTCCACAGTCCCCCATTCCCATTGACAAAACTCCCCAGTGTCCACAGTCCCCATTTCCCAGTGTCCCAGTGTCCACAATCCCCAGATCCCAATGTCCTCACTCCTCTGATACTAGTGTTCACACTCCCCATATACCAGTGTGCAAATCCCCAGATCCAAATGTCCACATGCCCAGAAACCCATGTCCACACTCACCAGATCCCAGTGTCCACACTCCTCAGATCCCAGTGTGAACACTACCAACAGTCCAGTGTGCACACTTCTCTGATCCCAGATTCCACACTCCCCATATCCCAGTGTCAACACTCCAAAGACTACAGTGTCCAAACTCCCCACATCCCAGTATCCAGACTCCATAGATTCCACTGTCCACACTGTCCAGATCCGGAGCCAACACTCCCCAGAGTGCAGTGTGCAGACTCCCCAGATGCCAGTGTCCACATCCCACAGAGCACAGTGTCCACACTCCCCAGATCCAATGTCTACACTCCCTGGATTCCAGTGTCCACACTGCCCAGATTCCAGTGTCCACACTCCCAAGATCCCAGTGTCCGCACTCCCCACACCCCAATGTCCACATTCCCCAGATTCCAGTGTTCAAACTCCCCATATATCAGTGAACAAACTTACCAGATCCACCTGTCCACACTTCCCAGATCCCAGTGTTCACAATACACAGAGACCAGTGTCCACATTCCCAACATCCCAGGATCCACACTCCCTAGAACCCAGTGTCCACACTCCCAACAATCCAGTGTCCACATTCCTAATATTCCAGTGTCCACACTCCCTAGAACCCAGTGTCCACACTCCCCAGATCCCAGTGTCTACACTCCCTAGATCCCAGTTTCCACACTTCTTAGATCCCAGTGTCCACAGTACAGAGTCCAGTGTTCACACTCCCAACATCCCAGGATCCACATTGGCCATTTCCCAGTGTCCACACTTCCCAGATCCTAGTGCCCACACTCCAAAGAACCCAGTGTCCACATTACCAAGTTCTCAGTGTGCACATTACCCAGAGACCAGTGTGCACACTCCTCAAATCCCATGGTCCACACTCCCCATATCACAGTGTCCACACTTACAAGAGTAGAGTGTCCAAACTCCTCATATCCCAGTATCCAGACTCCACAGATTCAGAGATCCCAGTGTCCACACTCCTAGATCCCAATGTGCACACTCCTCAGAGTCCAGGGTGCACACTCCTCAGAGTCCAATGTACTCACTCCTGAGATCCCAGTGTCCACACTCCCCAGATTCTAGTGTCCAACCTTGCAGATCACAGGGTGCACACTACTCAGAGTCTAGTGTGCACACTTCTCAGATCCCAGGGTCCACACTCCCCATATCTCAGTGTCAACACTCCAAAGATTACAGTGTCCAAACTCCCCACTTCCCAGTATTCAGACTGCATAGACTCCAGTGTGCACACTGCCCAGATCCCAGTGTCCACAGTCCCCCATTCCCATTGACCACACTCCCAAGACCCTAGTGTCCATAGTCCCCATTTTCCAGTGTCAACACTCCAAAGAGTATAGTGTCCAAACTTCCCACATCCCAGTATCCACACTGTCCACACTGTCCTCACTGTCCACACTGCCCAGATCTGGAGTCAGCACTTCCCAGAGTGCAGTGTGAAGACTCCGCAGATGCCAGTGTCCACACCCCACAGAGCACAGTGTCCACACTCCCCAGATCCAATGTGCACAATACCCAGATTCCAGTGTCCACACTGCCCAGATCCTAGTGTCCACTCCCCAGATCCCAATGTTCACATTCCCCCGATCCCAGTGTACACACTCCTCACATCCAATTGACCACACTCCCAATATCCCAGTGTCCACACTCCCCACATCCCAATGTCCACATTCCCGATACCAGTGTTCACACTCCCCATATCCCAGTGTACACTCCCAAGATCCCAGTGTACATACTCCACAGATCCCAATGTTCACACTCCCCAGATTCCAGTGTTCAAACTCCCCATATATCAGTGTACAAACTTCCCAGATCCTGTGTCCACACTCCCAGATCCACATGTCCACACTCCTCAGATCCCAGTGTCCACAATACACAGACCAGTGTCCACATTCCTCAAATCCCAGGATCCAGATTTCCCAGATCCCAGTGTCCACATTCCTAATATTCCAATGTCCAAACTTCCCAGAACCTAATGTCCACACTCCCAAGATCCCGGAGTCCACACTCCCCAAATCCTAGTGACTACACTCCCACGATCCCAGTGTCCACACTCCCCAGATCCCAATGTCTATACTCCCCAGATCCTAGTGTTCACACTCCCCCTATACCAGTGTACAAACTCCCCAGATCTCAGTGTCCACACACCCAAAATCCAGTGCCCACCCTCCAAGATCCAAGATCCCACTACCCAGACTTAAGTGTGTACACTCCTCTACCCTAGGATCCACACTCCTCATATCCCAGTGTCCACATTCCAAAGAGAACAGTATCCAAACTCCCCACATCCCAGTATCCAGACTCCATAGATTCCAGTGTCCACACTGCCCAGATCCAGGGTCCACATTCCCCTGATCCCAGTGTCCATCCTCCCAAGATCCCATTGTCCACTCTCCTCATGTCTCAGTGTCCACAGTCCATGGACTCAAGTGTCCATATTACCAGATCTTAGTGTCCTCAGTAATCACAGTCTGGTGTCCAACTCCCACATACCAGTGTCCACACTCCCAGATACCAGTGTCCACAGTCCACAGAATGCAGTGTGCAGACTCCCCAGATGCCAGTGGCCAAATCTCACAGAGCACAATGTCCACACTCCCCAGATCCAGTGTCAACACTCCCTAGATCCCTGCATCGCTCAGATCCCAGTGTGCACACTACCCAGAGTCCAGTGTGCACACTCCTGTGATCCCAGGGTCCACACTTCCCAGATTCCTGGGTGCACATTCCTCAGACCCAGTGTCCACACAATCCAATTCCCAGTGTCCACACTGCACAGAGCACAGTGTCCACATTCTGCAGAGTCCAATGTCCTTACTCTCAAGATCCCAGTGTCCACAATCCACAGAGTCTAGTGTCCACACTCCCCAGATAACAGTTTCCACACTGCCAAGATCCCCATGTCCACACTCTCCAGATTCCAGTGTGCACACTACCCAGAGTCCAGTGTGCAGATTCCTCTAATCCCAGGTTCCACACTCCTCATATCCCAGTGTCCACACTCCAAAGAGTACAGTGTCCAAACTCCCCACACCCCAGTATCCAGACTCCATAGTTTCCAGTGTACTCTCTGCCCAGATCCAGGGTCCACACTCCCCCGATCTCAGTGTCCACCCTCCCAAGATCCCAGTGTCCACACTCCTCATGTCTCAGTGTCCACAGTTCATGGACTCAAGTGTCCACATTACCAGATCTTAGTGTCCTCAGTAATCACAGTCCGGTGTCCACACTCCAGTGTGGACTCTCTGCCCAGATCCCAGGGTGTATGCTCCCTAGGTCCCAATGTCCACACTCCCCAGATCCCAGTGTCCACACTCCCCAGATCCCAGTGTCCACACTCCCCAAATCCCAGTGTGCACACTACCCAGAGTCCAGTGTGCATACTACTTTGATCAGAGGTTCCACACTCCCAATATCACAGTGTCCGCACTGCTCAGATACCAGTGACTACCCTCCCCAGAGTGCAGTGTGCAGACTCCCCAGATGCCAGTGTCTACTCCCCACAGAGCAAGTCCACCCTCCCCAGATCCAATGTGCACACTCCCCAGATCCCACTGTCCACATTGCTCAGATCCTATTGTACACACTACCCAGAGGCAGTGTACACACTTCTCTGATCCCAGGGTCCACACTCCCCAGATCCCTGGGTGCACATTCCTCAGACCCACTGTCCACACAACCCAATTCCCGGTGTCCACACCAAACAGAGCACAGTGTCCACACTCCCCAGAATCCAGTGTTTACTCTCCCAACATCCCTGGAACCACATTGCCCACATCCCAGTGTCCACACTCCCATAAACCCAGTGTCCTCACTCCCCAGATACCAGTGTGCACACTCCCAAGATCCCAGTGTCCACATCGCAGATCCCATTGTGCACACTGCCCCGAGTCCATTTTGCACACTCCTCAAATCCCCTGGTCCACACTCCCCAGATCCCAGGGTTCACACTACTCTGATCCTATTGTCCACACTCCCCAGATATCAGTGTCCAGACTCTCCAGAGCCCAATGTCCACACATCACAGGTCAAAGTGTTCACATTCCCCAGATCCCAGTGACCACACACCCCAGAGGAAAGTGTCCACACTCCCCACAGTCCACTGTTCACACGCCAAATCCCAGTGTCCATACTCTCTAGAACACAATGTCCACACTGCCCAGTCTAAGTGTCCATACTTCCCAGATCCCAGTGTCCACACTCCCCAGATTCCAATATGCACACTATGCAGAGTCCAGTGTCCACACTTCACAGAGTACAGCCTCCACACTCTCCACATCCCTTTGTCCACACTCCACAGATCCCAGTGTACACACTCCCTAGGTCCCAGTGTCCCCACTCCCTAGGTCCCAGTGTCCCCACTCCCTAGATCCCAGTGTCCCCACTCCCTAGATCCCAGTGTGCACACTCCCCAGAGTCCAGTGTGCACACTCCCCAGAGTCCAGTGTCCACACTCCACAGAGCACAGCCTCCACACTCTCCACATTCCTGTGTCCACATTCTACAGATCCCAGGGTCCACACTCCAAAAATTAGAGTGTCAAAACTCCCCATATCCCAGTATCCAGACTCCAGAGATTCTAGTGTCCACACTCCCAGAACCCAGTGTGTACACTAACCAGAGTCCAGGGTGCACAGTCCTGTGAATCCAATGTCCCCATTCTCAAGATCTCAGTGACCACACTTCACTCATCCCAGTGTCCACATTCCCAGATCCCAGGGTGCACACTACCCAGAGACCAGTGTGCACATTCCTCAGTTCCCAGGGCCCAAATTCCCCATATCCCAGTTTCCACATACTAAAGAGTACAGTGCCCAATCTCCCCACATCCCAGTATCCAGACTCCATAGAATCCAGTGTCCCCACTCTCCAGATCCCAGTGTCCATTTTCCCAGATCACAGTGTGCACACACCCAGAGACCAGTGTGCACACTTCTCTGATCCCAGATACCACACTCTGCATATCCCAAGGTCAACAAAACCTACAGATTGGAAGAAGATCTTCACTAGCCATACAACGGACAAGGGTCTCATATCTAAAATATACTTGGAACTCAAAAAATTAAATCCCCCAACAACAAATCCTCAAAAAAACAACTGCCCAATAAATAAGTGGGCTAAAGAAGAGAAACTTCTCTGAAGAAGAAAGAAGGATGGCCAATAGACACATGAAGAAATGTTCAACCTCCCTAGCCATAAAAGAAATGCAAATCAAAACAACATTGAGATACCACCTCACCCCAGTTAGAATAGCTATAATCAAGAACTCTAACAACAACAGATGCTGGAGGGGATGTGGACAGAAGGGAACCTTGCTTCATTGTTGGTGGGAGTGTAAACTTGTTCAACCACTTTGGAAAGCAGTATGGAGGTTCCTCAAAAGACTTCACATAGAGCTCCTCTATGACCCAGCAATCCCACTTTTGGGCATTTACCCAAATGTTTACAAACAAGACCACACTAAAGCTACCAGCAGGACTATGTTTATTGCAGCATTATTTACCATAGCTAAGATATGGAACCAACCCAGATGCCCCTCAGTAGATGAATGGATCAAGAAAATGTGGTATATATACACAATGGAATTCTATGCCTCCATCAGAAAGAATGACATTTCCCAATTTATTAGGAAATGGAAAGGCTTGGAAAAAATTATATTAAGTGAAGTAAGCCATGGTTTCCCATGGTTTCCCTTATTTGCAATAACTAGTATATGTCTGAGTCAAGCAGGAAAGGTCAGATAATGTGATGTTAGGAAAATGAACCCTTAGATATGTATTTTAATGTTTTTTTCTTTCATGCATTTGTTTCTTTTTTTTTTTTTTTTTTTTTTGCTTATGTGGTGCTGAGGAATCGAACCCAGGGCCTTGAGCATGCAAGGCAAGCGCTCTACCACTGAGCCACCTTCCCAGCCCCTCATGCATTTGTTTCTAACTCATTTATAAGATTATTTCTTTGTAACTTTGTATGTCCCTCCCCCACAGCATAACCCCTGTTTTCACTATATTTGATGTCGGTATAATTTGTGGAGGAGATGGGGAAAAACAAGTCGTTTAAGGATACAGGTGGGCCCGGTGCAACTATGAGAAGTACAAGTTGTCATATCAAAAACGAACTTTACAACTTTGGTGGTGGGGGGGATTGGGGGGGTGGGGGGAGGCTGGGAAGGGATGTGAAGGGTAAACAAAGGAGGAGGCTGCAATGCTTGAAAAGAAATGTACTCATTATCTTGCCCATGTAATTGTAACCCCTCTGTACAGTATGTTCACAAAAAATTAAAATTAAAATAAAAAAAACACTTGAGTACAGTGTCCAAACTCCCCACATCCCAGTATCCAGATTCCATAGATTCCAGTGTCTACACTGTCCAGATCCCCGTGTCCACACTGCCCAGATCCCAATGTCCCCACTCCCCAGATCCCTGTGTTCAAATCCCCCATCCCAGTATTCACACTACCCTGATCCCAGTGTCCACACTTTCCAGATCCCAGTCTTCACACTCCCCAGATATGAGTGTCCACCCTCTCAGATCACAGTGAGCCCATTGTGATCCAGTGTACACACTCTGCATATCCCAGTGTCAACACTATGAAGAATACAGTGCCCAACTCCCCACATTCCAGTATCCAGAATCCATAGATTTCAGTGTCCACACTGCCCTGATCCCATGTTCCCACTCCCCGGATCCCAGTGTCCACCCTCCCAAGATACCAGTGTCCACACTCCCCCTATCTCAGAGTCCACACTACCTAGATCCTAGTGTCCACAATTCCAGATCCTGTGTCAACACTCTCCAGATCTCAGTGTCCACACTCACCACATCCATGTATCCACACTTCCCTGATCCCAGTGTCCACACCCCCAGATCCCATTGTGCACACTACCCAGAGTCCATTGTGCACACTCCTCAAATCCCAGTGTCCACACTCTCCAGATATCAGTGTCGAGACTCTTCAAAGCCCAAAGTCCACATGCCCCAGGTCATTGTGTCCATACTCCCCAGATTCCAGTGTCCACACACAACTGAGGAAAGTGTCCAAACTCCCCACAGTCCACTGTTGACATGCCAAGATCCCAGTGTCCACACTCTCCAGAATACAGTGTCCACACTCCCCAGTTCATAGTGTCCAAATTCCCCAGTTTCCAGTGTCCACAGTGCCCAGATTCCAATATTCACACTACACAGAGTCCAGTGTCCACACTCCACAGAGTACAGCCTCCACACTCCCCACATCCCTTTGTCCACACTCCACAGATCCCAGGGTGAGCAGTCCCCAGATCCCAGTAGTGTCCACACTCCCTAGATCCCTGTGTGCAGTCCCCAGAATCCAGTGTCCACACCCCACAGAGTACAGCCTCCACACTTTCCACATTCCTCTGTCCTCACTCCACAGATCCCAGTGTCCACACTACCAGATCCCAGGGTGCACGCTACCCAGAGACCAGTGTGCACAATCCTCAAATCCCAGTGTCCACACTCCAAAGAGTAGAGTGTATATCCCAGTATCCAGACTCCAGAGATTCCAGTGTCTACACTCCTAGAACCCAGTGTGCACACTACCCAGAGTCCAGGGTGCACACTCCTCTGAGTACAATGTCCTCACTCTCAAGATCCTAGTGTCCACATTCCCCTCATCCCAGTGTCCATACTCCCAGATCCAGGGTGCACACTACCCAGAGTCCAGTGTGCATACCCTCCGATCCCAGGTCCCACACTCCTTATATCCCAGTTTCCACATACTAAAGTACTAAAGCGTCCAAACTCCCCACATCCCAGTATCCATACTCCATAGAACCCAGTTTCCCCACTCCCCAGATCCCAGTGTGCACACACCCAGATCAAAGTGTGCACACACCCAGAGACCAGTGTGCACACTCCTCTGATCCCAGATACCACACTCCCCATATCCAAGTGTCAACACTCTAAAGAGTACAATGTCCGAACTCCCCATATCCCAGTAATCACACTCCATAGATTCCAGTGTCCACACTCCCCATATCCTGTGACCACACTCCCAGACCCGTGTCTACACTTCCCAGAACCCTGTGTTCACAATCCCCCCATCCCAGTGTTCACACTCCCCCGATCCCAGTGCCCACATTCTCCAGATTCCAGTGTCCATACTCCCCAAATTCTTGTGTCCACCTTCCCAGATCCCAGTGTGCACACTACCCAGAGTCCAGTGTGCACACTTCTCTGATCCATGCTTCAACACTCCCCAGATCCCAGGTTCCACACTCTGCATATCCCAGTGTCAACACTACAAAGAGTACAGTGTCCAAACTCCCCACATCCCAGTATCCAGACTCCTTAGATTCCAGTGTCCACACTCCAGAGATCCCAGTGTCCACACTCCCCACATCCTGTGTCCACACTCCCAGACCAGTGCACACCCAGAGTGCACACTACCCAGATCTCAATGTCCCCACTTCCCAGGTCCCAGTGGTCACACTCCCCCAATCTCAGTGTTCACACTCCCTAGATCCCAGTCTCCACACTGTCCAGATCCCAGTGTCCATATTCTCCTGATCCCAGTGTCCACACTCCAGTGTCCACACTCCCCAGGTCCCACTGTCCACACTCCCAGATCCCCATGTCCACACTCTCCAGACCCAAGTGTCCACACTCCCCAGATAGCAGTGTCCACCCTCCCAGATCCCACTGTGCACACTACACAGAGTCCACTGTGCACACTTCTCTGATCCCCAGTTCCACACTCTCCATATCCCAGTGTCTACATTATGAAGAGTACAGTGTCCAAACTCCCCACATCCCAGTATCTAGACTCCTTAGATTCTAGTGTCCACACTGCCCATATCCCAGTGTCCACACTCCCAGATCCCATTGTGCACACTACCCAGCGTCCATTGTGCACACTCCTCAAATCCCAGGGTCCACACTCCCCATATCCCAGTGTCCACACTCCCCAGATATCAGTGTCCAGACTCTCCAGAGCACAAAGTCCACATGTCTCAGGTCACTGTGTTCATACTCCCCAGATCCCAGTGTCCACACACAACTGAGGAAAGTGTCTAAACTCCCCACAATCCACTGTGGACACACCAAGATACCAGTGTCCACACTCTCCAGAATACAGTGTCCACACTCCCCAGTTCATAGTGTCCAAATTCCCCAGTTTCCAATATGCACATTATGCAGAGTCCAGTGTTCACACTCCATAGAGTACAGCCTCCACACTCCCCACATCCCTTTGTCTACACTCCACAGATCCCAGGATGAACATTCCCCAGATCCCAGTGTACACACTCCCTAGGTCCCAGTGTGGGCAGTCCACAGAGTCCAGTGTCCACACTCTCCAGGTCACAATGTCCACACTCCATGGAGTCCAGTGTCCACACTCCCCAGATCCCACTGTCTACACTCACCACATCCCAGTGTGTACACTCCACATATCCCAGTGTCTACAATCTCCTGATCCCAGGATCCACAATCCACAGATCCCATTGTCCACACTCCCTACATCCAAGTGTCCACACTCTGCAAAGCACAGTGTCCACACTCCATAGAGTCCAGTCTGCACACACCCCAGATCCCAGTGCTCAAACTCCACAGATCCCAATGTCCACACTCCCCAGATCCTAGTGTCCACACTCCATGGAGTCCAGTGTCCACATTCCCCAGATCCTAGTGTCCACACTCCATGGAATCCAGTACACAAATTGCCCAGATCCCACTGTCCATACTCACCAGATCCCACTGTCTCCACTCCACATATGCCAATGTCTACTCTCCCCTGATCACCGGATCCACAATCCAAAGATCCCATTGTGGACACTCCCTAGATCCAAGTGTCCACACTCTGCAAAGAACAGTGTCCACACTCCATAGAGTCCAGTCTCCACACATCCCAGATCCCAATGTCCACACTCCCAGATCCTAATGTCCACACTCCATGGAGCCCAGTGTCCACACTCACCAGATCCCAGTGTCTACTACACTCCCCACATCCCAAGGTCCACAAACCACAGATCCCATTGTCCACACTCCAGGGATCCAAGTGTCCACACTCTCCAGAACACAGTGTCCACACTTCCCAGAATCCAGTCTCTACACACCCCAGATCCCAGAGTACACTCCACAGATCAAAATGTGCACACTTCCCAGAGTCCAATGATCCACACTCCCTAGAGTACATTGTCCACACTCCCCATATCCCTGTGTCCACACTCCAAACATCCCAGTGTGAACCCCTCCCTTATCCTAGTGTCCACACTCACCAGAGTCCAGTATCCACACTCCCCAGATCCCAGTAGCCATAATCCCAACTTTGCAGTCTACAAGCTCCCCAGATCCCAGTGTCCACATACCCAAGATCCCAGTGTCCACACTCCCCAGAGCCCAGTATCCACCTTACCCACTTCCCAGTGTCCACACTCCTAGATCCCTGTTTCCACACTCTCCAGATCCCAGTGTCCACACTCCCCAGATCCCAGTGTCCACTCTCCCAGATGGCAGTGTGCACACTACCCAGAGTCCAGTGTTCGCACTCCTCTGATCCCAGGTTCCACACTCTCTGTATCCCAGTGTAAACACTCCAAAGAGTACAGTGTCCACACTCTCCAGATACCTGTGTCCATTCTACACAAAGTCCAGTGTCCACACTCCCAACATACCAGTGTCCACACTCCCCAGATCCCAGTGTCCTCATTCCCAAGATCCCAGTGTGCACACTCCCCAGAACCTAGTGTCCACCTTATCCACTTCCCAGTGTCCACACTTGTAGATCCCTGTGTCCACACTCTCCAGATCCCAGTGTCCACACTCCCCAGATCCCAATGTTCACACTCCTCAATCCCAGAGTACACACTCCCTCAATCCCAGCGTCCACACTCCCCCTATTCCAGTATCCAAACCCCACAGATCCCCATGTCCACACTCTCCAGATCCCAGTGTGCACACTACCCAGAGTCCAGTGTGCACCCTCCTCTGATCCCAGGATCCATACTCCCCATATCCCAGTTTCAACACTCCAAAGAGTACAGTGTCCAAACTCCCCACATTCCAGTATCCAGACTCATAGATTGTAGTGTCCACACTGCCCAGATCCAGGGCCCATACTCCCCCGATCCCAGTGTCCACCCTCCCAAGATACCAGTGTCCACACTCCCCACACATCAGTGTCCACAGTCCATGGACTCAAGTGTCCACATGCCCCAGATCTTAGTGTCCGCACTAATCATTGTGTCCACACTCCCCAGATCCTAGTATCCACAATCCTGTTTGCAGTGTACAAGCTCCCCAAATCTCAGGGTCCACAATCCCCTGATCCCAGTGTCCACACTCATCAGATCTCAGTGTCCACACTCCACCAAGTACAGTGTCCACAGTCCCCAGATCCCAGTGTGCACACTGCTCAGATCCCATTGTACACACTACCCAGAGTGCAGTGTGTACACTCCTCTGATCCCAGGTTCCACACTCTCCAGATCCAAGTGTCCACACTCCTGGGATCCCTGGGTGCACATTTCTCAGACCCAGTGTCTACACAACCAAGATCCCAGTGTCCACACTCCCCAGATCAAAGTGTCCACACACCCCTGATCCCAGTGTCCACACTTCACCAATCCCAGTGTCTACACTCCCCAGAGCCTAGTGTCCACACTCACCAGACTCCAATGTCCTCACTCCCAAGATCCCAGTGTACATTCCCCAGATCTCAGTGTTCACATTCCCCAGAGTCCAGTGTCTGTACTCCCCACAACCCAGTGTGCACACTATCCAGATTCCAGCGTGCACACTACCCAGATTCCAGTGTGCACACTCCTCTGATCCCAGGTTCCACACTCCTCAGATCCCAGGTTCCACATTCCCTAGATCCCAGTGTGAACACTGCCCAGTTCCCAGTGCCCACACTCCCCATATCCCATGGTCCATAATCCCCAGTTTGCAGTGCCCACAATCCCCTGATCTCAGGGCCCACTCTGCCCAGATCCCAGTTTCCAGACTCTTAGATCCCAGTGTCCACACTACACAGAACCCAGTAGCCAGTCACTAGATCCCAGCGTCCACATTCTAAAGAGTACAGTGTCCATACTCCCTCCATCCCAGTATGCAGACTCCATAGGTCCCAATGCCCACACTGCCCAGTTCCTAGTGTGCACACTACCCAGATTCCAATGTCCACACTCCTAAGATCCGTGTCCACAATTCCCCAGTCACAGGGTTCACAATCCACATAGTCTAGTGTCCACACTTCCCAGATGCCAGTGTCCACAATACCTAGAATCCAGCATTTACCTTCCTCAGATAGCAGTGTCCATACTCCCTGACCCTAGTGTCCACACTTCCCTTATCCCAATGTCTAAACTCCCCAAAACCCAGCGTCCACAATCTCCAGACTCGAATGTCCTCATTCCCAAGATCCCAGTGTCCACACTTCCCAGATATCATTGTCCACACTCCCCAGAGTCCAGTGTCTATACTCCCCAGAACTTAGGTGCACACTACCCAGATCTCTGTCCACACTCCCCAGATCCCAGTGTCTGCACTGCTCAGATGACAGTGTCCACAATCTCCAGATCCCAGTGTCTACACTCCCCAGAGTCCAGTGTCCATACTCTCCAGAATACAGTGTGCACACTCCACAGATCAGTGTCCAATCTCCCCAAATCCTAGTGTCCCCACTCCCCATCTCCCAGTGTCCACACTACCCAGATCCCCTAGTACACTCCACAGATCACAATGTGCACACTCCCCAGAACTCAGGGTCCACACTCCACAGAGTACAGTGTTCACATTCCCCACATCCCTGTGTCCACAGTCCACAGTTCCCACTGTGAACACTCCCCAGTTCCCAGTGCCCATACTCCTTAATTCAGAGTCCACACTTCCCAGATCCCGTGGTCCAAAATCCCCAGTTTGCAGTGTCCACAATCCCCAGACCCCAGGGACCATGGTACCCAGATCCCAGTTTCCACACTGCCCAGATCCCAGTTTCCACACTGGACAGAGCCCAGTTTCCACACTCTTAGATCCCAGTGTCCACACTCCCCAGAGCCCAGTGTGCACACTCCACTGAATCCAGCGTCCACACTCCTGAGATGCCAGTGTCCAAATTCCCCAGATCCCTGTGCCACACTCCCCAGATCCCAGTGTCCACACTCCCAAGATCCTAGTGTCCACACTCCCAAGATCCCAGTGTCCACACTCCCACGATCCTAGGGTCCACACAACCGAGCCAAGTGCACCCACTCCCCAGATCCCAGTAATCACAATCCCCAGATCCCAGTGTCCACAATCCTCAGATCCCAGGGTCCACTCTGCCCAGATCCCAGTTTCCACGCTGCCCAGAGCCCGGTTTCCACACTTTTCAATCCCATAGTCCACACTGCCCAGAGCCCAGTGTTCACAGTCACTAGATCCCACTGTCCAAACTTCACAGATCCCAGTGTCCACACTCCAAAGAGTACAGTGTCCACACTCCCTACACCCCAGTATCCAGACTCCATAGATGCCAGTGTCCAAACTGCCTAGATCCCAGTGTGCACACTACCCAGAACTCAGTGACCACACTCCCAAGATCCCAGTGTCCACACTTTCCTGATCCCAGTGTCCACACTCCCCAGATCCCAGGGCCCACACTCTCCAGACTCCAATGTCCTCACTCCCAAAAGCCGTGTCCACAATCCACATAGTCCAGGGTAAACACTCCCCAGATCCCAGTGTCCTCACTGCTCGGATCCCATTGTCCACACCCCCCAGATCCAATATTAACACTCCCCAGATTCCAGTGTCCAACTGCTCAGATACCAGTGTGCACACTACCCAGAGTCCACTGTGCACACTCCTCTGATCCCAGGGTCCACACTCCCCAGATCCCTGGGTGCACACTACTCAAACCCAGTGTCCACACACCCCAATACCTTTGTCCACACCCCACAGAGCACAGTGTCCACACTCCCTAGATCCCAGTGTCCACACTGCCCAGAACCCAGTTTCCACACTGCCCAGAGCACAGTTCCCACACTCTTCAATCCCAGTGTCCACACTCCCCAGAGCCCAGTGTCCACAGTCACTAGAGTCCAATGTCCTCACTCCCAAGGTCCCAGTGTCCACACTCCCCAGATCCTAGTGTCCACAATCCCTAGATCCCAGTGTCCGCAATCCCTAGATCCCAGTGTCCACACTGCCCAGAACCCAGTTTCCACACTTCCCAGAGCACAGTTCCCACACTCTTCAATCCCAGTGTCCACACTACAGGGAATCGACTGTCCACACTCCCCAGAAGCCAGTATCCACAATACCCAGACTCCAGCGCTCACCCTCTCCAGATAGCAGTGTCCACACTCCCCTGATCCCAGTGTCCAAACTTCCCTGATCCAGTGTCTAAACTCCCCAGAGCTCAGTGTGCACACTCTCCAGACTCCAATGTCCTCGCTCCCAAGATCCCAGTGTCCACAATCCACAGAGTCCAGTGTCCACACTGCTCAGATCCCATTGTACACACTACCTAGAGTGCAGTGTGTACACTCCTCTGATACCAATTTCCACACTCCCCAGATACAAGTGTCCACGCTCCCCGGAATCCTGGTTGCATATTTCTCAGACCCAGTGTCCACACAAGTCAGATACCAGTGTCCACACTACCCAAATCCCAGTGTGCACACTCCCGAATCCCTGTATCCACACTCCCCACAGTGCAGTATCCACACTCCCCTGATCCAAGTGTCTACACTTCCCAGAGTGCAGCATCCACACTCCCCAGATCCCAGTATCCACACTCCCAAGATCCCAGTGTCCACACTCCCCAGAGTCCAGTAATTATACTCCTCAGAACCCAGTATGTACACTCCCCATAACCCACTCCTGAGATCAGGAGTGTCCACACTCCTGAGATCCCAGGTTCCACATTTCCTAGATCTCAGTGTCCACACTCCCCATTATGCAGTGTCTATACTCCCTAGAACCCAGTTTGCACACTCTACAAATCCCAGTGTCCATCCTCCAAGATCCCAGTGTGCACATTACCCAGAGTTCAGTGTACACACTCCTCTATCCCAGGATCCACACTCCTCATATCCCAGTGTCCACACTCCAAAGAGTACAGTGTCCCAACTCCCCATATCCCAGTATCCAGACTCCATAGATTGCAGTGTCTACACTGCCCAGATCCAGGATCCACACTCCCCCGATCCCAGTGTCAACACTCCAAAGAGTACAGTGTCCAAACTT